>NC_066583.1:584842327-585152327 GCF_024323335.1 Lathyrus oleraceus | reverse complement strand
TTTATCAACTCTAAACAACCATAGTCATGACCTAATAGATTTCATGAACCAAACAAGTATAACAATAAGTCAACAATGAAAAGAAAATGATAACAATAACAAAGTTTGACTAAAAATGATGAACAAAAGTGTAGTAATAGCAAAAACCTCAAGAAAAAGTGTGTAAACTAAACTTAATCATTTTTTACAAACTTGACTCTAAACTCTCAAAAAACAATCCAAGAAAAACTAACCATTTCCAACATAAAAACAGAACCAAAAAATGCTAGAAAAAGTTTAAGCCACAATCATTACCCAAAAAATATGAAAAGATCTAGGTTGTTGTGGTGTTGAGCTTGAATGTGAAGCTAGAGTTTGGGATGGAAGTGTTTATGGTGGAAACTTAGTGAAGATTTTTTATTTTGATTTAGGTTTAAGGAAGAGGGTTTGATTGATGCATGGACAAAACTTTTGGGGCTGCAAGCCTGGTTCAAATGAGGGGGAAATAATATTCTATTTATAGGAAAAACAAGTGGGTAGGTGGATGAAAAAAGAATCACTTTGTGTAAAAAAATAAAATTATTGTTACTGTCTGCGCAGGTGTAACCGGTTAGCATAATCTGGCTAATCGATTACACAGACTAAAATTGGTCTAAGAAGCATGTGTAAAAGATGGTGTAATCGGTTAACATGATTTGGGTAACCGGTTACACAGACCAAAAAGTGACTTTTTCCTTATTTGTTGATATTTTCTCTAGGGCTTTAACCGAAAAATCCTAGTTTCTTCTCAAGTGTGAGCAACATGCCTTGAGTCCATGCAGTGTGCCTTCGATCATGAATGTTAATGCAATTATGATGATGGAACAATAAATGCATGTATGTGTAATAAGGTCATGGGTCAGATGAAAGTTATATGGGGTAGGGTGATTTTGGGGTATGACAACGTGAATTCTCTTCCCTCCAACATTTCTCTTTAAGGTGGAAATAATGTCTTGGACATTTGTTATAACATCTGACTCAGATTCACTTATTTGAACAAGCTTGTCGTTCACTTAAGAAATAACAAGGCTAATATGATCATCCTTCAACTGAGTTAGAAACTCAGTCACCAATATGTCATCAATGTTGTTTGTCATGTCCTAGTTTCCATCCCCACTACCATCTTTGGTGACTTTATTGAGCATTTGGTTGCTCCAAAACATTTGAGAGAACCTTCCAATATGAACACCTTGAGAATAAAAGGTATGGTTATTCATTTGCTTTACTTGAACATTAGACAAGTAGGCAACACCTTTTATCATGCTCAACTAAAAATAAAATTGCATGTGATGAACAACTTACTCCACCATATTATCTGACATGTCATTAACATACATGAGATCTCTCTCAAGATTCTCATTGTCTTTCTCAATGACTTCCTCCAATAGTTGAACATCCTCTTCAAACGTAAAATTTTCTCTTGATATCATCCTTTCAATGGATATTCTCATATGATATAAATACTTTATCATAATATCCTCGCAATGAAGAGACACGTTATACATGTCAGTGTCCTTAGTACCACCTTCATTGATTGGTTCAAACCCATCATGAACTTCATTGTTCATAGGGATATAATCTTCATTAATACTGGCACAATCATTAACAACATTAACAATGTTATCATTCCCATTATTCTCCACATGTTCCTTTCCTTTAGTAGCCTTATCACGAGACTTGGTCAAATTCTTAATGTTCCTCTTCATTATGTTAGAAAAAGAAAATTCTTTAACATCCACATTCAAGCTCGTATTAATAAAGGAACTTTCCACATCCTTTTGATGAAGTTTGAACTTCGTAATACATGACATTCTTGGTATCAATCTAATGGTTTCAAGATGGTCAAAATTTTCATTATTACAAAGACTTCCATCTTCTTCAACAGATATCATAGTGTTTCCTGGAAATACATTAACAACTTACTCCATATCAAGACAAACGGGATTAAAACCTTTATCATTATGGGTAGTCGTATCATCTATAGATTGTATGCCCTTAGTAGACACTCAATACACCTTACTATTATAAGCACAAACCAGAGATAAGCTTTCATCCTTACTTATCACATCTTCCTATAGTGTCTCCATATCTTCTACTGCATGATCATGATTAATAACACCGCCACTATTGGTTACAACAATACCAACCTTATCATCTTCAAGGATATGATCATCCTCCTCCTTCAGCATTTGAGATTTTATCAACATATCGTATAGGATGTCTGACACATCTTTATCAACATCTTAAATTTCCATATTGATTTCCCGGGTGTCTTCACTAAAAGACATGAGATGATGATTTCTCATAAGCTCATTCATGAGTGGGACATTAATCACATTTCCACCAGCAACTAGATCATACTTGATAACATATGGAATGTTGTGGAGAGCAATTTCTGGTACATATCCTTTTCCATACAATTTGTAGTTGGATTTCAAAATACTATGAGTAACACCAATTCCAGCTTCATTAAACATACTATCTTATTTTTGGTTAATAAAAACTCCAAACAAATGAGAAGGAATGCCATAATACATATTCTTTTTCAGCTTCTTCTTCTGAACCACTAATGGTTCAATGTTGGGAGGACCTCCAGCCTGACCATCAACCTTCCCTTCAATGACAACTCCTTGTTTGAGTTTCATAAAGTCCATATGTGGTGAATCAGAAGTGTGAGAAATATGTTGAACCATATTGTATGACATCTTGGTTTTCTCCTCAAGATGGAAAACTCCTCAAGCTCTTTGCACCATAGTTTAGTTTCAGTTTCTAACATGTCTTCCATTATGTCAGAAACTTGGACTTCAACATTTTTCTTTGCGGTGGCAGCTACCATCTTCATCTTTACAAATTTATTTCTCTTATGGCTATCACAAAATGTGACATAATTTCTTTATCCTATCAACTCTCTATTGTTTCTACTTTCAAAATACCAATCTTCACAAGAGAACTCCTTGTGGGAGAAATATGCAATAAGGATATTAGGCTTACCAAGACAAACTTGTAGATGTTACCTTTGAAACCTATCATTCCAACAAGGATAAAATTATTGATGGTGTGGTTGTCTACTATACACCTTACAATAGTACATGGGAATGAAGGAGACACAATTAATGAGTTGGTAATCATGTTTGACCAGATGTTAAGACACGTTACCTGACAAACTACATTATGTTGTCTGAATAGGAGCAATACACATTTTCTTTGAATTTAATGTCCCATAAATCTGCAAAATCTCATAAGATATTAATTAGTCATAAGAGAAAATGTAAATAAATAACTAAATAAAATATAAAAATATTAAAAAAAACAGCGAGAAATAATAGAATGTCAGGGCGGTTACATCATGCAACATGATACTTTTTTCAATATATATACCAAATTAAAAATAAAGGTCTAAACTAGTAAGAATTAAAAGAAAATAATTTATGTTGCTAGTAACATGAATATTGGTAAGGATAATAAAAAAAATAATAAATAAAAATGAAAATTAAATGCTAAAGCATACTATCCAAATTAAAAGAAAGATCTAAGTTCTATACTGCTACTCTTAATAACATCATAAAGAAAACCAAAAAAATGAGAGATAAAAATAAAATAAAATAAAATAAAAACTATTAGTTAATCATGACTCACGGTTGGGATGGAAACAAATCGATTTCGTGGTGGTCGGAAATGTGAGTCAGCGGTGGTGAGTGGTGTTGTTTGTAAGTTTGGTGGTGAAAATATAGAAAGTAGCTTGTTGTTTGGAGGTTTTATGTAGTAAGTAGCATGTCTTGTAGTATGGATGTAGAAGGGTGTTGAGATTTGAAATGCAGAAGAAAAGGGTTAGTTATTGTGTAGAGAGAAGATATGTTTGAAGTGTGTATTTTATGCAAAGGAAAATAATTAGTGGAAAAAGAGAATAATCATGCTTCAGCCAAACACTTTTTCTCATTTTTCCTTTTGTTAGTTTTTATTTTCAAACAAGTGTTAAGAGGTGATGGATGTAGTGAAGTTTGAAAAAAAATGGAAAGATAGTGAGAGGTTATGGAAAGAAGGGGTGGTGTTTTGAAAATGAAGAGTGAATAAAACAAGGTACGCTGCATTGAAAAAATAGAGTTTCAACCGTATCAATTTTTTTCCTCGTTCTCTCTTTTCCACTTTTTGAAATGACAAATAGTTGGTATCTCTGGATTGGGTACCGCGTGTGGTAGGTTATTGGTCTAGGTTCCCCTCATGCAATGGCCAATGGAAGAATATATATAGTGTATGCCTTAGGGTTTTCTTAATTTTTGAAAGTCCAAAAATACCCTTTTGAATTTATTTAGAAATAAAATTAGTTAAACTAGTTAAGGCTACAATAAAATCAAACACTAACAAACAATTAAAATAAAATTGAAATAATAATACCATTAATCTCATTTAATTATTTTGAACATGTTAATAAAAAGATAAAAATAAACATACTCAAAATGAATAAAACTCAGACGCAAAAATACTTAAAGAATTAAAATAAATGCACCAAAATGATCAGCGCGATAAACTTCTCGAAAACATATAATTTTTTTGTCAAATTTTGAAATAGAAAATAATCGGTTAAAATGCTCAAACGGATCAAAATGTGACCGGAAAATTAGCCGAAAAATAAATCGAGCACATCAGGTTAAACTACGCGAAGCGTAGATTAATAAAATTGATGTTTGCAAGCTTGATTTGGAAATTTTTTGCCTGCTGATTTGAAATACATTTGAAAACTGATTTAACTGGTTTGCTTGTAGACATGAAAATTTATTTTGACTGATATTCTAGGCATTATGATGTATAGAATGTATGTTATGTTATGCAGAGATGCAACAACTATGATGAATGTATTGAATCGGTGATTCAGGGGTAAAATTGGGGTATGACACCAATATTTGTTATCCATGACCATTTTCATTCGTCCAATCATAAAAACCAAATATTAATAATAATAATAATAATAATATAAAAAATCAGAAAATGAAATATCCCCCTTTCTCTCATCAACGGTGCTACACGATGCCCCTTCATTTGGCTCTCCCTCAAAATTTAGAGATTAAAAAAGAGAAATGGTTTCTTGTGAAAAAAGGGGACATGTTGTGTTAATTTTTGTTGACTCCATCTAACCACCCCCATAACGAAAGGGACACGTGAACAATCACAAGAGAGGAAAAGGGAATCCTATGATATATCATATCTCTCTCTCTCTCTCCATTGACTCATATAAAAAAAAGAGGAAAAAACAAACTTTTTCATTAGGAAAAAACTATTCTCTCACGTTCTTCAAAAAAGATTTTATTCAGTCTTCACTTTTAGCAGAAGAATTTTTTCTGCAACTCCTTTCTTCAAAGCTCAGACGTCGGCCTTCAAACCTCACCAGCACACAAACCCCCACCCATCTCCATCAACCATAAAAAAAACCACCGGATCTACAACCTTCACTTATTTTCAATCACCTACACGACCTTCTTCAACATAACTCACATCAATTCGCCGTGCATCTTATCCACCTCCTTCAAGTTTCCGGCGAACAACCATCCGACGGAGGCGAAACTCCATTCCATCATACATATTCCCTCTGTCTCTTTTACAACAACACAAACCTATTACTACCACAAACTTTTCTTATGTATCTCACAAAACCTACAACCATAATACATCCATTTGCTACTCCATCCTTTCCTTCAAACTTAAACCTCTCTTCATCCACCACTATGCAAAAGAAATTATGGCGAACACAATCGGAAACCGTCCGATACACCTCACTCAAAGTTCACTCTACCATTCATCTTTCTCTTGAAAGTAAACTTGCTTCTCCATACAACACAGGCTGCATCCTTCAACCACCCTCTGCTTCCATGCCTTCCTTCAACACTCCTTACAAACCACCACAACTACATTGTGAACCATAAACCTAATACACTTTTCACTCCTTAACTAACATAGTTGCACACCTCACCACCGTGTTTCTTCAAACACTTTCTCACCCAACCTTCACTGTCGGCCATACTTGCAATCGCCGTTGAGCAATATTCTGACCTCCATGACACCCTCTGTTCAGAATTGTGTCTCAATCAGAACAACCTCACCAACTCAAACCTTCACCATGTGAAAGCTCTCATTAACACCAACAAAAGTCAAAAGAAGAAAGAGAATAAAGGGAGGGAGATAAGAATTTCTGATCCGCAATTGATGGCCATCACCATTCATCATTGTCTCATCCCTTCGTGTGACACCTTAGCGGAGTTCCAGCCAAGCTCCGGCGAACCTCTTTCGTTTCTTTGTCAAAACCACCACGCCGACGCGGTAACTCTCAAACTCATGACATGTTTGTGTTATTGTTTTAGGATTTGGTTTTTGCAATTGGTTTTCGGTTTGTTTCATGAAAGATGGAAACCTCCATTGCACTTGAACTCTCATAGAGAGTATTATAGTTTGTTGTGAACATAAGAACATAGATGTGAGAATGACGAGGAAGAATATAGTTTTTTTTATTATCATATTTTTATGTTAACTTTTTTTATAAAAAAATGCTTGCCATGTGTCTTTCAGAGACTGTACTCTTTTTAAAGTTTGAAAAAAGTCTAGATTAGAAGAGATCCAATTTCTTTCATATCTTTGGGAGAGGCGTTGCAGATTATGCAGCAATACATTGTTGTTCTCTTATTATTATTTTTTTATTATTATCTTGTTTTGATTATTATTTCATATTATTAGATTAGGATTAGATGGGTTGGGCCCAATTTTCTTTTGTTGCTTGCACCCTACCATCTCTGTTTGCACCCCATGTTTGCTTTGTTTTATTAAATCATTCCACTTATTTCTTTGTTAATATAGTTTAGTTAATTACTTAATTTCAATTGATAATTGCACTGTTACATTATTTGTTTATAGATTTTGGTTGAACTTTGTTGTTACCCTTTGAACATTGTAAACTTATAAATATTATATTACATTGAGTTGTTGCTGTTTAACTTCATCACATTTTTTAATCGGTTTTTTTTTAATTTGCGGGTTTGTTCATGTTATGTCGTTATGCCGCTAAAATTGCTATATTAATTTGATTTCACCGTGTTTTGGTCCTCACGTACGACACTTTAACTACGTGGTCGTTATGTACAAACCGGTTTTGAGCACATTGTAATTTATTTACTTCAATCATTTTTAATTAGTTAATTAAGATTTGTTTAAATTATTTAGTTTTAATAATTAATTTTAATTACCTTGAATATTTGATAATTATTTTTTATTGTATTAAATAAGTGATTTAATCAAATTTTAATCAATTAATTTTGTTAATTAAAAATTGATCGACTTATTTCACCAACGTCTCAATAATCATTTTCAAACTACCAACTCGATTTCATAATCACTTAGACTTCACATCATTTCAAAACCATTTTATCATTGATTCAAAACCATTTTGAAATCTTTTTCATAATCCAATTCGTCTCGAACGCAAATTCAAACCTCGATTCAACGTCGAGTATTTTATTAAATCAAAATTAAAACCTTCTAATTATACTCGAACATTATTTAGAAATGAAAAAGGGGATGGTTTTGAGTCTTCGACTCCTCTCCTCAACTGTTTGGATACGAGTTCCCTTACTCGATTAGTCAAGCAATTATCATTTCTCTTAAAAACT
The DNA here is from genome assembly GCF_024323335.1 of Lathyrus oleraceus. Classification (NCBI taxonomy): domain Eukaryota; kingdom Viridiplantae; phylum Streptophyta; class Magnoliopsida; order Fabales; family Fabaceae; genus Lathyrus; species Lathyrus oleraceus. The sequence goes on along the minus strand of NC_066583.1, from coordinate 585,144,660 downwards.
TCTAAATCGATTAAATCAAATAACTTTCATAATAAACTAAACAAAAAGGTATATGGTTTAGAGCCTTCGACTCCTCTTCTCTAATACTCAGATATGAGTTGCCTTACTCAATCATCAAGTATTCATCGTTTATATAAAAAATATCAACCATACGTAAACCCATTTTTATAACAAATTAGATGAAAAAGAGGATGGTCTGGAGCCTTCGCTTCCTCCTCTCGAATACTTGGATACGGGTTCTCTTACTCGACCATTCGAGTATTTGTCATCCCTTTAAAATATCTTAACAATATCAAACCCTTTTGCAATTAAGGATGAAAAAGGAGATGGTTTGGAGCCTTTGATTCCTTTCCTCGATTATTTGGATACGAGTTGCCTTACTCGACTATCCGAATAATCGTAATTCAAACCAAACATTCAACATATTAACTCAATTTCTCGCCCCAGTGTGATTGAAAACCTTTTTAGAAAGAATGTTGTTTAATCCTTCTTACGCGCATAACAAACTAGTGCTTAAGACTTCGCTGAGAGTAGGCAAGCCAATGTTTAGCCTTTAGAATGCGATTTAAATAGTTGTCCATTAAGAAACACCAACAAATCATAAGTCCCCGAACTATGAATGCTCTAATTTCTTTATTGCACCATAAGGATACGTAGGCACGAGATTGCAAGATCTTGGCAAGCACACTAATAAAAAAACCTCATTTTTTCCCTTTTGAGGTTTCCGTTCTTTTATCTTTTCAATATTTTTTATCTCTTAAAGAAAATAATTAACATAAGCTAACATTCAAATCACAAATTAGGCTGAAAAGTTCTCGTTGAGTACAACGAACGTGAGGGGTGCTAATACCTTCCTCTTGCATAGTCGACTACTGAACTCGAATATGATTGCAACGACCATTATTCTATTTTTAAAGGTTTTATCGATATTTTCCTATTCCTTCATTGTAATAAATAAAGTTCGGTGGCGACTCTATTCGAACATATTTTTCCGCAACCATCGCAAAGGATCGTATTTTTTGAGATGCGACAGCTAGCGACTCTATTAGGGATTTTATGCTCCAATCAAGAGACAGTCAAGTCTAACTTAGTTCAATTTGGGACTAATGCTAGTTTTATTTATTTGTTTTCTTATATCTTTTTCTCTATATCATTGTATTATTGTTATTTGTAATTGGTTGTTGGTTCTTATTTTGCTATTGGGGCTCTCTGATTATTGGCCCTTTGTGAGATAGACTCTCTACCCGAGTCTGAGAAAAACCATAGGATTAAGATGGTGGTTGTGTAGTAGAGGCCCACGTGGAGCCTTCCTCGTTGGAAAGATACGAAGACCCCGCCTAGAGTATATTCTCTTGAAGATGTTATTGTCCGACGAGCCTTCGTCATGGCGATAATGCTTTCAAGTTGGATCGATGACTCTAGGAACCTTTTAAAACTTGTTCCATCTATAGTTGCTATGTAGTATTAACCTACAAGATATCAGACTTGTTGGGTTGATTCGAGAGCCACAATCAGATGAGATCCCTTGGATGTATTACTATCATATGATAATATTTCCAACCTCGATCTATGACTCTGAGAACCTTTTTAGAACCTCGGACTCGATGGTTGTGTAGTAAAGGCCCATAAGGAGCCTTCCTTGTTGGGACGATACGAAGACCTCACCTAGACAAGATCATTTTAAGGATATTATTATCTGATGAGCCTTCGACAATGCTCTCAAGAAGGATCCATGACTCTAGGAACCTACCAACCGTATAACCTACCTATGGGGTTCCATTAGTCAGAGATACATGTTATCATGACCAACCTGTGAACTTACTTATTCATGTGATCCTAAATATTGCATTGCATTTCCTTTCATATCTAAACATGACAAAAATTTCATGCATTCTCATTTCATCAACATGCATTGCATATCATTTTCTAATACAAAAAAACGCATCCCATCTTTTTACCCATTACCACCACGATGATTTCCCAGCACCCGTATCAAACCCTTGAGAGCTACTAAAAGACAAGGGAGCGCTTGGAACATAATCAAGTTGAGCTGAGAAAAGATATGAATAACATGAAAGGCAAGGTAGATCAGATGTCGAAAACTATGTTAGCTCAGTCAAAGAACAATCTTCAGCATGTTGTCACAGAGAATGTTGGTTACCTGTCAGGCTTTATTGTAATGACCACCCCAATGAAGGATCTTCTGCCTGACTATGATCCTCCATAAGTGAACATTCATGCACCCTAATTGATGCCATTAGCCAATCTTGATGTTGAAAGGCTTTGTTCCCTTGAGGAGAAAATCCGAGCAATAGAGGTGTGTGATAGTCGTGGGCTCGATGCCATTGATATGTACTTAGTGCCATGTTTAGTGATCCAAAATTCAAATTACCCAACTTCGAGAAGTACAAAGGGGATAGTTGTCCAAGGCACCACTTGGTGATGTTCTTCTGAAAAATGACATTGCATACTCATGATGACAAGCTGATGATTCATTATTTTCAAGACAGTTTGATAGGAGCATCATTGAGCTGGTATATGAAGTTGAAAAGAAGCCATATTCAGTCATGGGAAGACTTAGCCAATGCCTTTTGGAAGTAGTACAACTACAAATTGGACATGGCTCCATACCGAAGGAAATTGCAAAGTTTATCTCAAAAGAGCAACGAATCCTTCAAAGGATATGCATAACGATGGAGAGAATTGGTAGCCCAAGTACAACCACCACTCTTGGACAAGGAATTGGTTAACTTCTTTATAGATACCTTAAAGAGCCTGTACTTTGAAAGGATGGTAGGTAATGCATTATCAGACTTCACCCACCTAGTGGCAATTGGAGAATGCATCGAGGGTTCCCTCAAAAGTGGAAGAATCCAAGGCACCTCGAGCAACCAAGCTAGCAAGATATAATCCCTCAGAAATTCCCAAAAGGAAGAAGAAGATGAAACCATTACAATTGTGGCAAATGTTGGGTATTCTTCTGGTGCACCAGCAAGACCTTATGATCCCCAATCTTTTCAGCACTCACCATTTCCAGCACTACGTTATCCTTATGGGCAACCAATAATGCCTAGAGCGTCATACAAGCAACCATGGACTCCTCCTCATACAAATCAACAAACCTAAGGTCAAAGATATAAGAATCAACATCAGAACCAGCCTAGACCTCGAAACTATCTGGAAAGAAGGAATGCTCCTCTTGATCCAATTCCCATGACATACAGTCAACTTCTTCCATATCTGATTCAAAGCTCGCTGGTGGATTCCAAGTCTCTCAAGTCGTTACCATAACCATACCCACCTGGGTATGACCCAGATGTGAAATATGGGTATCATGTTGGATTAATAGGGCACTCAACTGAAGATAACAACACTTTCAAAGCCAAGTTTCAACAGTTAATCAATAAGAACTACATATCCTTTCCAGAAGGAAACCTAGTGGTGCACATTATAGCGGTAAAAATTTTGAGATTAAGTTATTGATTAACTTAACTCACAAAGCAAGAGTCGCCACCGCGCTTTTAGGAAAGGGAAAAAGAACGAACAAAACCCAAAGAAGTTTAAAAACAAAACAAATAAAAAAAGAGATAACGGTTCTGGGGTTGGTTATGCAAAGGGAAAGTATTAGCACCCTAAACATCTATAGTACTATACGAGAACCTCTTTAAAAATTTATGCACTTTGGCTTAAAAATGGTGTTGTTTTCAAATGATTGGGGAGATGAGAAAATAAATGTTTTTTTTACAATTTTTATGTTTAACAAGACTTTTGGAGTCTCATTCCTACATACCAACAAAGTGCAATGGAGGACCAAAACCTCGTAGTTCGTGATAAAAGTAATAAAAATGTTTGTTTTGATTCACTTTTAATGAGAAGACATTTTGTCATTTTAAGGAGAATACTCAACTAGTCACCCACAAGTATGAGAACTTTGCATCACTATGGAGAATGGATCTAACTTGGATAAAGATCAACAAGTATGCAACTAGATCTTTTAGATGGGAAATAATTATCATCAATACTATGGAGATAAGAGAATTATATCTCAACTATGGAAATTACTCATGTTTAAGCTTTGAGAAAAGTTTAAAAGAAAAAGTGCATCAAGGGCACAAAATGATTTAAATGAGTTATGCATTTTTTAGTCTTTTGAAATTGGTATGAATATGCTTAAGATGTATTAGCATTTATTAAGAAAAAGGTTTTGAAAATTTTAAGACCCCAAATTTTGACCCTAAGATCCTTCATGTTATCTCATCATATGCATTAGTCTTGGGATCACACCTTGGTAGCCTCCTTACACCTCATTCATTGGGTTTGCATTGTGAGAGATCACCAAGCACTTTTGATTGTATCATACTTTGTTTTTCATTATTTACTAACCAAAATACCAAAAATATGTCAATGTGTAGTTTAACTCTTTTGTAGGTAGTGTGTATGCTCACCCATGCTCCATCAAGCTCATATCTAGGATTTGAAACCCTTAATGCAAGGAGTTCAATCAATAAATGATTCACTTTGGCTCTAAGCATCAGATATGGATCCCCATGATCTTCACATGTCATTTCGATCAAAAAATCACCAAGAGTTTGAAGCTTGTTTGCCTTGGAAACTCTAATTCATCTAGGTATCTTGTGTGACTTCCTCAACAAGTTTCTTCAACATTTGATCAAATATTTCAAGGTATACTTCATATTATATCATATTATGCCTATATGATCCCCCATGAGTCCCATAAGTCAAGATAATGTCAAGCTAGCAAGATGGTTCATGGTGGTTGACCAAAGAAAGTCAACTGGTCAAAACTAGGGTTCCCTAGACCCTATCTCCTATAATTTTTGTCATATGAAAATGATTCCAAGAGAAACGTTACTCAAAATGACATTCCAAACAACTTTTATGTTGAATTCAAAGAGCTATTTTTGCTTGTAAAGGCATTTTTAGGGTGAAAGATTATAGGTCATTTTGTCTAAACCCTAGTTTGGAGGTCAACTTCCCAAGACCATAACTTGCTCAATTTTTATGATATGAAATCCATTAAAATTCCATGATCAAATTAAATATGTCTACTTCAACTTTTATGTTTTTAGTAAGTTCAAATTCAACGTTTAAATGCATGTGCCAAGAGAAAACATTATAGGTCATTTTGGGCCAATACCATTGAACAAGTGATTTTCCTAAACTTCTAAAATGCATAATGTAACAACCCAATTTTAGGATTTACTTCTTATATTATCATTATTATATTATATTTTATTTATTTAGAGTGTTAATTAATTAATTGGTTGTTAGGTAATATAACCATTGATTATATTAATTGATTTGGTGTGTTAATTAATTATTTAGTTGATATGAGATATAATTGAATAATTAATTTTATATTAATTAACTTGGTGTATATCAAGTTGGTTAACTTATTTGAATTAAATTAGAGATATTTAAATGTTAGGTCTTATTGGGCCTATTAATTAAATTAGATGTATTATGCTTTAAGCCCAAATAGAATACTAATATAAATAGTAAGAGGAGAGGGAGAATAGGATTCATTTGATCATTTGACAAAAATAGAGAAAGAGAAGAGGAAAAGTAAGGAGAAGAGGGGAAGAACAAAAGAGAAGCTAGGGTTTCCAGAAAATTGAAGAGGTAAGGGGGGAATCCTTATTATTATGGGTTAGTATGATCGGGTCAATGGATAGAAGTATGTTTAGGTTAAAATCCCTAATTTTGTATGGTTTTGGAATTGTAAAGTTTTGATAAGTATTCTCGATTTGTGGTGATTTGATTGTGTTAAAACTGTAAATTAATGTTATATACTTAGGGTATTGTATGAGTCATAATTTTCTGAACGTGTAGCTTTTTACGGAATCGAAATCGGAGGTCCGAAAGTCCTCCAACGATGAAAAACGCAGAAAATTCTGCATTCTGTTTTGTGTCAACGCAGGAATAGCATTCTTTTTTTGCGTTAACTGGTTAACCAAATGCGTTAACCGGTTAACACTGTGAAAATCTACCAGGAAGTGCATGCTGTTACGCGTTAACCGGTTACCCATATGCGTTAACCGGTTAACACTGTTAGAAAAGTGAAAAATGGAGATTTTAAAAGTTGTATTCATTTGAACTGAAATCTAATTGTGCGTATTTGATAATTAGTTTATATATGTGAATAGTGGATTATGATGAACGTGTATATGTACTATTGATGGATAATTCATAGAGTTGAATTATGGTTATATGTGGAATGCTAAGATAGTAGAGATGATCTTAATTGCATAACTGTGAATGATATATTGTTATGAATGTGTATATGTACCATTGGTGGATAGTTCATAGAGTTGAATTATGGTGATATGTGGAATGTTAAGATGGTAGAGATGATCTTAATTGCATATGTGTTGGTATTTGTACACTCATTCATGGCATGGTCGGCTTCATAGTGGAAGCGGTGAAACTGTGGGTTCACATAGACGTTGATCCTTAATTGGAAATAGACGTAGCACACGTTGATCCTTAATTGGAAATAGGCGTGGTAGATAGATGGTGATCCTTAATTGGAAATAGACGTAGCACACGTTGATCCTTAATTGGAAATAGGCGTGGTAGTAGACGGTGATCCTTAATTGGAAATAGACGTAGCACACGTTGATCCTTAATTGGAAATAGGCGTGGTAGTGGCTTTGATCTTGTTCGGATCGGAAGCGTGGCTTGGATTCTAGATATTGAATCGGAAAGCGGTGAAACGTTGGGTTCACATTGAGGTACCGCATGCATAGAGTCACATGTCTTGCATGGAGTCGCATTAGAGTCATGTGATAATTGAGTGTATGCATTATTGTGATTGTGATGTGTGAATTTGATGATGTTTGGATACATAACTTGGCAAAGTATGTGATTATGTGATAATTGTAGTTGTGTGTATATGTGAGAATATAATATTGGATTTGAATATTATACTCCTTGAGTTTTGATGGATGTTTGAAATATGTGAAGTAAATATTGGTTAATATTATTTACATGGTTATACGAAGTGTGATGAATTCCTTTAATTGTTGATTTGATCATTGTGCTTTATTATACTTCTTCATAATGATTTGAATTCTCACCCTTTCTGTTTGAATGTTACCTTTACATGGATATCGTGCAGATACTCAGGAGTAGTATCACTGAAATAAGTGGAAGGTAGCTCATTCGAGATTAAGCGGAGAGTTTCCGTATTTTAGTTTGAAGACTAGGTAATGAGTCAATGCTCTGGTCATGTAACACTGGGTAGAGTAGTAGTATTGAACTCATATCTCATTTGGATATGCATTATGTTATTACTTGTTTTATTTCATCCTGAGGTGATTGTTGAGAGATGATCATGGTATGGGACATGGATCATTTTATGAAACACATGAGTATTCATTATTTTCCGCTGCGAACGCATATTCTTGAATATTCATGATAATGGAAATGTGTTATTTTAAATGACCAGGTGTATTGTATATTGATGATGAATGATGTTTGGTTTTTGAAAGCTTTTAGTTTTTGAAAACGTCGATGTGACGCCCTTTTGTTTATATGCGTGCTTATTTACTCTGATTATATGTTAAGTATTTTGGGGTAGAAAAGGGGTGTTACATTAGTGGTATCAGAGCATGGTCGACCAGTTGGTCAATAGTCGTTAGGGTTTTCCAATCCCGTTGTATTTGATTTGTGTATCTGACACGATCGATACTGTTTGTCAGGTCGGTCCGTCCGGCCAGGTTGTTTAATTAGGTTTGTTCCCTAATATGCGACAAGTGTGTGAGAACACTGTCGATGCTTGTTTTATTTTCCATTGACAGGTTGGGAATAAAATAAGTGGGGGAGAAGCGTCTGCTTATCTTGGATGTTCCAATTGTATCGAGCTTGGACATTATGTTGTTGCATGCAAGAGTGCAGTGTTGGCTAGTTAAACTGTTTCGAGAAGACGGTTATTTTTCCTGAGGTTGGTGCGAAGGAAGATTGGTTTGTGTCTGCTAAGCAAGTTGATGAATCGGTGCAAGGTGGTGCCGAGTTGTTTATGTTGTTGGCAACTTTGGATATTCGTGAGAAGAGGACGATTGAAGAATTGCCAATAGTTTGTGAGTTTGCGGAGGTATTTCCGGAAGATATAAGTGATTTACCGCCGGAACGTGAGGTTGAGTTTTCGATTGATTTAGTTCCTGGAACTAATCATGTATCGATGGCTCCCTATTGAATGTCTGCTTGTGAGTTGAAAGAGTTGAAGGGTCAACTTGAAGACTTGCTCGAGAAGAGGTTTATTCGTCCTAGTGTGTCGCCGTGGGGTGCACCTGTTCTGTTGGTCAAGAAGAAAGAAGGTTCTATGAGATTATGTGTTGATTATAGACAACTGAATAAAGTGACGATTAAGAACAAGTATCCACTTCCGAGGATTGACGATCTGATCGTTCAGCTTGTTGGAGCTTGTGTGTTTAGCAAAATTGACTTGAGGTCTGGGTATCATCAGATTCGTGTAAAGGCTGAGGATATTCAAAAGACTGCTTTTCGGACAAGGTACGGTCACTACGAGTACTCCGTGATGCCTTTTGGTGTGACTAATGCACCTGGTGTATTTATGGAGTATATGAATAGACTTTTTCATGATTATCTGGATAAGTTTGTTGTTGTGTTCATCGATGATATATTGATTTATTCCAAGAGTGAAGAGGATCATGCCGAGCATTTGAAGGTTGTGTTATCGGTGTTGGAAAAGAAGAAGTTGTTTGCTAAATTCTCTAAATGTGAGTTTTGGTTGAGTGAAGTAAGTTTTCTTGGACATGTGATTTCGAGTGGTGGTATTTCTGTGGATCCTACGAAGATTGAAGTTGTATCTCAGTGGGAAGCTCCTAAGTCTGTTGCTGAGATTCGAAGTTTCCTTGGTTTGGCTGGTTATTATAGGAAGTTCATTGAAGGATTTTCTAAGTTGTCGTTACCATTGACGCAGTTGACTAGGAAAGGTCAAGCTTTCATTTGGACTTCGCAGTGTGAAGCGAATTTTCAAGAGCTTAAGAGAAGATTGACTACGGCTCCTATTTTGATTTTACCGGATCCATTAGAAACTTTCGTGGTGTATTATGATGCTTCTTTGTTGGGTCAGGGAGGTGTTTTGATGCAAAAAGGGCAAGTGGTAGCTTATGCTTCAAGGCAACTTAAAGTTCATGAGAGGAATTATCCGACGCATGATTTAGAGTTGGCCGCCGTTGTGTTTGTGTTAAAGCTTTGGAGACATTATTTGTTTGGATCACGATTTGATGTGTTTAGTGATCACAAGAGTTTGAAGTACTTGTTCGATCAGAAGAATTGAATATGAGGCAAAGGAGATGGTTGGAATTCTTGAAGGATTATGATTTTGGTTTGAATTATCATCCTGGAAAGGAGAATGTTGTAGCCGATGCATTGAGTAGGAAGTCATTGCACGTGTCTATGTTGATGATTCGAGAGTTTGAATTGTTGGAGCAATTTAGAGATTTGAGTTTGGTTTGTGAAGCGACGCCTTTGTGTGTTAAGCTTGGTATGTTGAAGCTTACGTGTGGCATTCTTGACGAGATTAGGGAAGGTAAGAAGTCAGATTTGAAATTAGTCGATGTTATGACATTAATTAATCAAGGCAAAGGTGGTGACTTTCGGTTTGACGAGAATGGTATCATGAGGTGTCGTGATCGAGTTTGTGTTCCGGATGTTGCGGATTTGAGAAAGAGGATTCTTGAGGAAGGGCATAGAAGTGGTTTGAGTATTCATCTTGGTGCTTCTAAAATGTATCAAGACTTGAGAAAGATGTTTTGGTGGCAAGGTATGAAGAAGGATGTAGCGGAATTTGTGTATTCATGTTTGACTTGTCAAAAGTCAAAGATTGAACATCAAAAGTCGTCTGGTTTGATGCAACCGTTATCTATTCCCGAGTTGAAGTGGGATAATATCTCTATGGATTTTGTTTCGGGTTTGCCGAGAACATCGAGTAATTGTGAGGCGATTTGGGTCGTTGTGGACAGGTTGACGAAATGTGCTCATTTTATTCCGATGAGGATGGATTATTCGATGGAGAGACTTGCTAAGTTGTACATCGAAAGGATTGTGAGTTTGCATGGTATTTCGTCGAGCATTGTTTCGGATAGAGATTTGAGGTTCACTTCGAGATTTTGGGAAGGTTTGCAAAGTTCTTTGGGTACGAAGTTGCGTTTGAGTTCGGCATATCATCCACAAAATAATGGTCAAACGGAGAGGACTATTCAGTCACTTGAAGAACTTTTGAGGTCTTGTGTTTTGGAGCAAGGAGGAAATTGGGATAGTTTCTTGCCTTTGATCGAGTTTACGTATAACAACAGTTTCCATTTGAGTATTGGAATGACACCTTTTGAGGCTCTTTATGGTAGAAGGTGTGGAACTCCTTTGTGTTGGTACGAATCGGGAGAGAGTGTTGTGGTTGGACCCGAGTTGATTCAAGAGACTACGGATAAGAGTAAGATGATTCAAGAGAAGATGAAGGCTTCTCAGAGTCGTCAAAAGAGTTATCATGATAAGAGGAGGAAAGCTCTTGAGTTTGAGAAAGATGAGCATGTGTTTCTTCGAGTTACGCCAATAACGGGTGTTGGTAAAGCTTTGAAGTCGCGTAAGTTGATGCCGCGTTTCATTGGTCCTTATCAGATTTCCGAGAGGATAGGTGAAGTGGCATATTGGATTGCATTACCACCGTCACTTTCTAATCTTCATGATGTGTTCCATGTGTCTCAATTGAGGAGGTACATTGCGGATCCATCGCATGTTGTTCCAGTAGATGATATTCAAGTGCGGGATAATTTGACGGTTGATACATCACCTATGCGAATTAAAGATCGAGAAGTGAAGAGGCTTCGTGGTAAGGAGATTGCTTTGGTGAAAGTGATATGGGGCGGAGTCGCCAATGGCAATATTACTTGGGAACTCGAGGATAAGATGAAGGAATCGTATCCGGAGTTGTTCGTTTGAGGTATTTTCGAGGCCAAAAATCTTTTAAGTGGGGGAGAGTTGTAACAACCCAATTTTAGGATTTATTTCTTATATTATCATTATTATATTTTATTTTATTTATTTAGAGTGTTAATTAATTAATTGGTTGTTAGGTAATATAACCATTGACTATATTAATTGATTTTGTGTGTTAATTAATTATTTAGTTGATATGAGATATAATTGAATAATTAATTATATTAATTAACTTGGTGTATATCGAGTTGGTTAATTTATTTGAATTAAATTAGAGATATTTAAATGTTAGGTCTTATTGGGCCTATTAATTAAATTAGATGTATTATGCTTTAAGCCCAAATAGAATACTAATATAAATAGTAAGAGGAGAGGGAGAATAGGATTCATTTGATCATTTAACAAAAATAGAGAAAGAGAAGAGGAAAAGTAAGGAGAAGAGGGGAAGAACAAAAGAGAAACTAGGGTTTCCAGAAAATTGAAGAGGTAAGGGGGGAATCCTTATTATTATGGGTTAGTATGATCGGGTCAATGGGTAGAAGTATGTTTAGGTTAAAATCCCTAATTTTGTATGGTTTTGGAATTGTTAAGTTTTGATAAGTATTCTCGATTTGTGGTGATTTGATTGTGTTAAAACTGTAAATTAATGTTATATACTTAGGGTATTGTATCAGTCATAATTTTCTGAACGTGTAGCTTTTTACGGAATCGAAATCGGAGGTCCGAAAGTCCTCCAACGATGAAAAACGCAGAAAATTCTGCATTCTGTTTTGTGTCAACGCAGGAATAGCATTCTTTTTTTGCGTTAACTGGTTAACCAAATGCGTTAACCGGTTAACACTGTGAAAATCTACCAGGAAGTGCATGCTGTTACGCGTTAACCGGTTACCCATATGCGTTAACCGGTTAACACTGTTAGAAAAGTGAAAAATGGAGATTTTAAAAGTTGTATTCATTTGAACTGAAATCTAATTGTGCGTATTTGATAATTAGTTTATATATGTGAATAGTGGATTATGATGAACGTGTATATGTACTATTGATGGATAATTCATAGAGTTGAATTATGGTTATATGTGGAATGCTAAGATAGTAGAGATGATCTTAATTGCATAACTGTGAATGATATATTGTTATGAATGTGTATATGTACCATTGGTGGATAGTTCATAGAGTTGAATTATGGTGATATGTGGAATGTTAAGATGGTAGAGATGATCTTAATTGCATATGTGTTGGTATTTGTACACTCATTCATGGCATGGTCGGCTTCATAGTGGAAGCGGTGAAACTGTGGGTTCACATAGACGTTGATCCTTAATTGGAAATAGACGTAGCACACGTTGATCCTTAATTGGAAATAGGCGTGGTAGATAGATGGTGATCCTTAATTGGAAATAGACGTAGCACACGTTGATCCTTAATTGGAAATAGGCGTGGTAGTAGACGGTGATCCTTAATTGGAAATAGACGTAGCACACGTTGATCCTTAATTGGAAATAGGCGTGGTAGTGGCTTTGATCTTGTCCGGATCGGAAGCGTGGCTTGGATTCTAGATATTGAATCGGAAAGCGGTGAAACGTTGGGTTCACATTGAGGTACCGCATGCATAGAGTCACATGTCTTGCATTGAGTCGCATTAGAGTCATGTGATAATTGAGTGTATGCATTATTGTGATTGTGATGTGTGAATTTGATGATGTTTGGATACATAACTTGGCAAAGTATGTGATTATGTGATAATTGTAGTTGTGTGTATATGTGAGAATATAATATTGGATTTGAATATTATACTCCTTGAGTTTTGATGGATGTTTGAAATATGTGAAGTAAATATTGGTTAATATTATTTACATGGTTATACGAAGTGTGATGAATTCCTTTAATTGTTGATTTGATCATTGTGCTTTATTATACTTCTTCATAATGATTTGAATTCTCACCCTTTCTGTTTGAATGTTACCTTTACATGGATATCGTGCAGATACTCAGGAGTAGTATCACTGAAATAAGTGGAAGGTAGCTCATTCGAGATTAAGCGGAGAGTTTCCGTATTTTAGTTTGAAGACTAGGTAATGAGTCAATGCTCTGGTCATGTAACACTGGGTAGAGTAGTAGTATTGAACTCATATCTCATTTGGATATGCATTATGTTATTACTTGTTTTATTTCATCCTGAGGTGATTGTTGAGAGATGATCATGGTATGGGACATGGATCATTTTATGAAACACATGAGTATTCATTATTTTCCGCTGCGAACGCATATTCTTGAATATTCATGATAATGGAAATGTGTTATTTTAAATGACCAGGTGTATTGTATATTGATGATGAATGATGTTTGGTTTTTGAAAGCTTTTAGTTTTTGAAAACGTCGATGTGACGCCCTTTTGTTTATATGCGTGCTTATTTACTCTGATTATATGTTAAGTATTTTGGGATAGAAAAGGGGTGTTACACATAACACCTTCATGAAAAATCCAAATGAGGTCAAATTTGTGACTAAATTTAATAGGTTTGAAAGAGATACAACTTTTATGAAGGAACTGTTTTCATTTGAAGTCCACAGAAAAAGTTATTCAAGGTGGAAGAAGTGAACATTTGACTTGGGACTTAGAAAATTTTCAAATATGTTTGATTTCCCAAACTTCCACCTTAATCTCATCTTTCCAAAAAGTCTAAGATCGTCTCATTTGGATAAAAAATAAGGGACTTGCGCATGGCTCCATTGTGGGATTTGATTTGGCAAGTTTTGGATTCAAGTGATCATTCTTCTTTGCATGCTTCATTGTAATGACTTCAGCATCAATTACACATAAATTGGAGATGGATTGCATCATTACTTAGGCCCAAATCATTGCCCATGCATCCATGCAAGTTGGTTTCCAAATTTGGCAAATTTCAAGTGGTGCAAAAATCAATTCCAATGCCTATTTAAACAAGCTCATGGCTTCAGAAACTTCATCAACACCCTGCCCAAGCTTTGCTAGACTGATCTAAACCCTCATTTCCATAGAATTTCTGAAGATTTCTCTTGAAATTGAGCTTGAACTTCACCTTCTGTTTGGAAGTTCAAACTCCAAAAATTCACTTTCCTTTTCATCTCAATTGGTTTCTGCAAGCAAGAGGAAGAGAAAGCAAGCAAATCCAGATCAAGATCAAGTGAAATTAGATCAACTCGAAGGTGATTTTTTAGAAACTTCATCTCTTTGATTCTCTCTCAATTCTTCACCATTCTTTATGATTTTTGGTTGGTTTAAGTCCTACCAATGTAGGCAACAAGATTGAGTTGCTTTGAGGTTAAATCTAAGCAACTCTGTTCATGATCCTCAAAAGGATAAAGAGACCAACTAAGGTTGAGTTGCTTTGGGTGAAGCGTTTGTGAAGCAGTACATATATAATGTGGATATGACGCCTGATAGAGACCAACTAAGGTCTATGTCTCAGAAGGATAAAGAGACGTTTAAAGAGTATGCTCAAAGACGGAGAGAACTTACTGCTCAAATTAATCCTCCATTGAAAGAGAAGGAGATGACAGAGATTTTCCTGAAGACCCTGAGTTCGTTTTATTACGAACGAATGATCGTCAGCGCCCCTAGTGACTTTACCGAGATGGTAAATATGGGGATTATATTAGAGGAAGGAGTTTATGAAGGACGTCTGTCTAAAGAAGAAGTGTTGTCCAGTAAGAAATATGGGAGTGAGTTTGCCAAAAGGAAGGAAGGGGAAACCAACTCAGTATCTATAGGGAGGTAGAGGAGGCCTCATGTCAGAAAGAGTTCTCAATCGTGTCTGCATCAACATCAAGTTTCATCAGTAATTCCAGTGTTTTCCAACAATTCCAACAATCAATCAGTTCTAATTCAGCAACAACAATGTCAATAACAACTGAAACAAAGAACCAACAACAACAACAAAAACAATAATCAACAACAGAACTTAGAGAGGAAGAAGGTCTCCTTTGACCCTATTCCTATGTCATATGTCGAACTATATCCATCCTTGGTTCTCAAGAACCTACTTCAACCCAGAAATCCACCTTAAATTCCCGAGCCACTTCCATGATGGTTTAAGCCTGAACTCTGTTGCGCCTTTCACCAGGGAGCTCTTGGTCGTGATATTGAGAACTGTTATCCATTAAAGTATGAGGTACAAAAGCTTGTGAATAGTGGGATAGTGTCCTTTGAGGACCGTGCACCAAATGTGAAAGCCAATCTGTTGACCACTCATGGTAATGCTTCAGTCAACATGGTAGATGGTTGTCCTGGAGAGTATAAGGTTTATGATGTTAGCCATATCAGACAGTCTTTGGTTGCAATTCATAGAGATATTTGTTTGGTCAGTGATTGTGAGCATGACCATGATGATTGTGTGATATGCAGTGTGAACCCTTGAGGATGTGTCATTGTCAAGAGGGATATCAGAGATTGATGGATGAAGGGCTTATCCAAGTTTGTCAGTCAAGAGGGGTAGATGATGTGAATGTAATTGTTTCGGTGTTCAAGACCCCTGAGCGAGTAGTAATTCAGTTTGATAGTAGCAGCAACAACAATGTCAATAGATCGGTATTGCCATTGGTAATACGGTTAGCGGGCCCCGTCCTGTATGCATCCGATAAAGTTGTCCCCTATCAGTATAATGCTACCATGGTGGAGAATGGTCAAGAGGTTTCGTTTCCTGTGGCAAATTCTGTGGTGAATATAGTTGATATCACGAAGGTGACCCGTAGTGGTCGTATATTTGGTCCAGTATTTCCAAAGGAAGTAGAGGAGGCTGCAGTCAGTAAGAAGGTGGATGTGCCTGTAATGAACCCAGTTAGTGCTCCAGTGTGTCAGTCTGGTGAATCCAACAAACTGAAGACTAATGATGATGATAAGGTATTAAGATTAATCAAGAGGAGTGAGTTTAATATGGTGGAGCAGTTGCTCCAAACTCAGTCGAAAATTTCAGTGTTGTCTCTGCTAATGAATTCTGAAGAGCACAAAGAAGCATTGTAAAAAGTGCTAGAGTAAGCATATGTGGAGCACGACGTGACTGTGGATCAGTTTGACCATATTGTGGCTAACATTACTTCTTGCAACAATCTGAGTTTTTGTGATGAAGAGCTTCCCGAGGAAGGTAGAAATCACAATCTTGCACTACATATTTCGATGAATTGCAAGGAGGATGTGTTGTCTAATGTTTTGGTTGATATCGGTTCTTCCCTGAATGTGTTGCCAAAGTCAACTCTGTCCAGACTATCCTACCAAGGCGCCCCGATGAGGTATAGTGGCATAATTGTTAAAGCATTTGATGGTTCTCGCAAAACTGTCATTGGAGAAGTGAACCTTCCAGTGAAGATAGGTCCAAGTGATTTTCAAATTACTTTTTAAGTAATGGATATCCACCCGACTTATAGCTGCTTATCGGGAAGACCATGGATTCATGAAGCCGGAGCTGTGACATCTACTCTACACCAAAAGCTTAAATTTGTGAAGAACGACAAGCTTGTCGTTGTTGGTGGAGAGAAAGCATTATTGGTGAGCCATCTGTCATCTTTTACATATGTTGAAGCTGAGGAGGAGGTTGGGACTCCATTCCAAGCCTTGTCCATTGCTGAAGTGAAGAAAGTTGGGGCACCCATGTCTTCTTTAAAAGATGCTCAGAAAGCTAATGAGGTGGGCAGTACAGATCAGTGGGGTCATATGGTAGAAGTTGTTGAGAACAAGAATAGGGCCGGATTGGGGTTTCAACAAGGGTCGTTCATCGTCAAAGCTAGAGAAGTGCAGTCGAGTTTCCGAAGTGGAGGGTTCATCCATGGTAATGAACAATACTCGGCTGTTGTGATTGAAGGTGATAAAGACGAAGATTGCGCCAACTTTGTGACGCGTGGCAAGACTTGCGAAAATTGGGTTGTTGTTGACGTTCCTGTTATTGTCCATCGCTCTAAGTAATTTGTTTTCATGTTTTAAGAAAAATCCTTCTCTTATGCCTAAGGGAGAAGTGAACATT
Organism: Lathyrus oleraceus; assembly: GCF_024323335.1. NCBI lineage: Eukaryota > Viridiplantae > Streptophyta > Magnoliopsida > Fabales > Fabaceae > Lathyrus > Lathyrus oleraceus. Next base: position 585,127,687 of record NC_066583.1, on the reverse strand, counting down.
GTTAGGCATTTTCAATTATCATTAATAAAATGCAATTCTATTCATCCACATCTATGATGTTTTATTTTTACTTTTTGCCTTTCTGAAAATGGTAATCACAAAAAACATAAATAAATAAATAATAATTGTCCATCTGCATAATATTTGGTCATAATTCACTTCTCTAAAATCAAAATATCAAATCATTATGCAGGTTGGTTCCCAAACCCGTTGAATACAATGATCCTACTCCCTCTCAAAACTTTGATTTCCCTGTGCTTGAGGCTGAGGAAGAGATTAATGATGAAGAAGTATCTGATGAATTATCCCGTCTACTTGAGCATGAGGAAAAAGGCATTCATCCATTCGAAGAGCAGATTGAGTTAGTCAACTTGGGTTCCGAAGAGGATGTGAAGGAAGTCAAGATTGGGTCTTAACTGTGTCGAGAGGCTAAGAAGGGGTTGATTGATCTTCTTCGAGAGTATTCAGATGTGTTTTCTTGGTCCTATCAAGACATGCCTGGTTTGGATTCTGAGATTGTGGAGCATAGATTGCCATTAAAGTCAGAATGTCCTCCGGTCAAGCAGAAGTTAAGGAGGACTCATCCTGATATGGCAGTGAAGATCAAAGAGGAAGTGCAGAAATAGATTGATGCTAGTTTTCTTGTTACCGCTGAATATCCGTAGTGGGTGGACAATATTGTGCCTGTTTTGAAGAAGGATGGAAAAGTCTGCATGTATGTTGATTACAGAGATTTGAACAAAGCTAGTCCAAAAGATGATTTCCCTCTACCACATATTGATATGTTGGTAGACAATACAGCTAAATTCAAAGTCTTTTCATTTATGGACGGATTTTCCGGTTATGATCAGATCAAGATGGCACCTAAAGATATGGAGACGACCACATTCATTACACCCTGGGGAACATTCTATTATAGAGTGATGCCTTTCTGTTTAAAGAATGCCGGTGCAACATACCAGAGAGTCATGACCACTCTTTTTCATGATATGATGCATAAAAAGATCGAAGTTGATGTCGATCATATGATTGCTAAATCGAGTAATGAAGAAGAGCATGTTGAGCATTTGGTAAAGTTATTCCAGCATTTGAGGAAGTACAAACTCCGCTTGAATCCCAATAAGTGTACTTTTGGTGTTCGTTCTGGTAAGTTGTTGGGCTTTATTGTTAGTGAGAAGGGTATTGAAGTTGATCCTGTCAAGGTCAAAGTAGTACAAGAAATGCATGCGCCCAAAATTGAGAAGCAAGTCAGGGGTTTCCTCGGTCGCTTGAATTACATCTCAAGATTTATATCGCATATGACTGCCACGTGTGCGCCTATATTCAAGCTTCTTCGGAAAGATTAGTCTTGTGATTGGACCAAGGATTGCCAGAAAGCTTTTCATAGTATCAAAGAGTATCTGCTTGAGCCTCCGATTCTATCTCCACTTGTTGAAGGAAGACCGTTGATCATGTATTTGACTGTGCTTGAAGAGAGTATGGGTTGTGTTCTTGGTCAGCAAGACGAAATTGGAAAGAAATAATATGAAATTTACTACCTCAGTAAAAAATTCACCGATTGTGAGACTCGGTATTCTATGCTTGAAAAGACTTGTTGTGCATTGGCTTGGGCTGCTAAGCGTCTACGCCAGTATATGTTGAATCATACTACTTGGTTGATATCCAAAATGGATCCAATCAAGTACATCTTTGAGAAGCCTGCTTTAATTGGGAGGATTGCCCATTGGCAGATGTTGTTATCTGAGTATGATATTGAATACCGATCTCAAAAAGCTACTAAAGGTAGTGTCTTGGCTGACCATTTGCTCACCAACCGATTAAAGATTACCAATCAGTGCACTATGATTTTCCCGATGAAGAGATTTTGTACCTAAAAATAAAAGATTGTGATGAACCATTTCTTGAAGAAGGGCCAGAACCTGGTTACCGTTGGGGATGGTATTCGATGAAGCTGTTAATCGATATGGTAATGGCATTGGGGCAGTGATTATTACTCCTCAAGGCACTCATTTTTCGTTTATAACTAGATTAACTTTCAAATGTACGAACAATATGGTTGAGTATGAAGCTTGCATTATGGGGCTTGAAGAGGCCATTGATCTCAGAATCAAGACGTCTATGGAGATTCAGCTTTAGTTGTAAATCAGATTAAAGGTGAATGGGAGATGAATCAACCCGGTTTGATACCATATAGAGATTATGCGAGGAGGATTTCAAATTTCTTTACAAAGGTTGAGTTTCATCATATCCCTCAAGATGAAAACCGAATGGAAGATGCTCTCGTAACGTTGGCTTCAATGATTATGGTGAAATTCTGGAATAAAGTTCCCAATTTGACTGTGATGCGTCTTGATAGGTGTAGCGGGGTATTCGTTCCCATTAGAGATGTTGACTAAATCCAAGGTAAACCATACAAGTCGAGTCGCCACCGCACTTCTATTTATCCAAAGGAATGGTTAGAAAGCGAACAAAAACCTAAAAGTTTTATCGAATCAAAAACTAGTAAAAATGTCAGAGATCTGGGTAAGGGGGTTGGTTATGCAATGGGAAGGTATTAGGCACCCAAAGCATCCTAGGTACTCCTAGGGAGCCCTTTTCACATTTGTTGCAAAGGTTGTTGTTTTTGTGAAAATTTATTTGTGCAAACATGATTGAAGGGATGAGAAAAGCGTGTATGTTTATCTAATGTACTACTTACTAAAAGAAGGGTCAAAAGAAAATGACTCGCACAGATGTCGCATCCACTGCATACATATCTCGTTTGAATCTGAGAATCAGAGTCTTCGTAGCTCGGCTACCTATGGGTTAAAGAGGAGTGTGCTCGCTAAGACATCGCGTCTTATGCCTACGTATCTCATTTGGGATAAAAATCAGAGCAAAACGTAGTTCGACCACCTATGGGGTAAGCGTTGGGTTTTAGGGTGAACGACGTTACTACGCAATCTACCGGATGCTCGACCTTTGGAGACTTAGTCGCTTGTAGTAGAAGGAGATAACATGTTCTTAGAAGAAGAAAAATCAATGAGTTTGGGGTTTTAGGGATGCTCATGCAAAAAGGCAGTCCTAGATGAAGGAACCGCGCTACCTTAAATGACATGCCACGAGAGGCTATACGAAACCTAAGAAATCGGTAACATGCGGGAAAAGTAAAGGGATCGAGAGATCTACCGTACGGATAAAGATCTGAAGTAACAGCAATTAGATAAATAAGAAACTCAAAGACTCTTCCAAGCTAAACACCATCAAAGAAAGTGAGTCAGTACAGGTAATCGGAATAAACCTCCAGGTGGTATCCCACAGATAAAGTGGAACACCAGGCAAGCCATCTCTGCAAGAGTCATATGAGCCCTCACAAAACAAAACTCAACAAACAGGTTAGAGAAACAAGATAGGGTAATCAAGAGTTGCCCCCAAATCAAAATGTAACCACATGAATCATGCCATTAAAATTCACAAAAAGCTCACAAAAAGCAACCAAGGGTAGGAGGCCTAAACCTCTTGTCAAACACATGCATCAAAAGGGTATCAAATTTACCCATAATACCTCATACATTCAGAGCATTCAAATTAAAAGCATAAAATAATGGGAATAAGGGCAAACCTGATTGGAGAGACCGAATGAAATTGAATTGCCCGGTTGGGTTTGCAAAGCACTCTTAGGGTTTATATGAGAGGGAGTTGGTTCTTTGCAGATGAGTTCTCTTCAGTCTCGGGATACCGAAACTAGGTATATAATGATGACCAATTCAGGGGAGAAACAATCGTTACCAACAACAACAAGGTAGACGAGAGATGACCCGCTGGGGATAAATTGCGTAATCAGGGCAATTATCCAAGCAGATGAGGGGATATCATCACCGAATATTGGATGAAGATAACTGTCACCAATTAAAGATGAGCAAAAATAGTTACTCTGCAAAAAGGGAAGAAATAGGGTTTACAACTACCGGTATGAGGGTAGAGAAACACAGACTCCGTCGGGGATAATAATTACTAATTATTGAGCAATTATTCATTTACCACGGGGAAACAGGAAAAGAGTCTCAAGAGACCGATCTAGGATCAAACTAGATAGGCACACCAAATCAAGACTTGTCCCGGTGAGGCTATAACTCAATGGGGAAAACCATCCCAGTATATGTGTTGGGAAGGAACAAAAACAATCAACATCCACGAGGATATAACCCGGTGGGGAATATGGAAGAAAAGATAGACGCTTTCTGCTTATGGAGCTGACTCTATATGGAGAGATCAGACACACACGTCTGCTTGGGGAAGTATATCACCAAATAGCAGGAGACAGCAAACAACGATATATGGCAAAGAATGCAACATGAATATCTGAATGTTATAATTATGCATGAATATGCGTGGTTTATGTATGATGTATGCTGACAGACAGACATATCTAACACAACCAGGTCCAGGAATCAACCACCCGGTACTACATCTCAAGAGAGAAAGCCAAGTTCACCGGGGAGTATCCAATCTGCTGGGGATCAGAGATACCAGGAAGCAAAGAACTCTACAAGGGATGAATCATCAATCATTCCAGCTGGGGACGAGAGTTATCACAGACAGGGTCCACCACACCAACAACTCTACTGGGGAATCTATCTGAGGAGATAAAGGATTTATCGGGATCAACAACCAAATACCGCTCTTTCCCAAAGAGATCCAAGCTGCTGAGGAAGAAAGATTGCTACTCTGCTGAAGGGAAGAGAGGTGACTCTCAACAAGCAATCCACTTGGTAGGATAAACCACAAGGGGTTCCGGAGGGAGGAGATACAGTCATGCCAGGAATATGGACAAAAATCTTACCCTGTTGGGGATCGTACCACCCTTGGGAAAGCACTGAGGATCTCCTAAGTATCCTTTCGTCATTGTGAATGTTCACTTTGTTTAAAAACAAATTATAAAAAATTTGATCGTTTAAAACAATGATATTTTCTTAATCAAAACATGCAAAACATTTGTTGAATAGAAATAGATAAGAGTGCCAATAATTGGATAAAAGGCTCAAATTTATTTGATAGAATGGTAGTCTGCGAATGGCAAGACTCCATAGATCTTTACAAACTTGAAATTGGTGATATATATTGGAAAAGGGCTACATTGAACATAATGACCATTTCTCCACCAATTCTGAATCCGATGTATTTGAAGCTTTGGCTGATAATGAGCAAGGATCTCTGACGGACGACAGTTGTAGAACAAAGTCTTGTCAGGATGCAGTTACTTGCCAAATCCCTAATTTTTGCCTAGATTGCCCCAGGATGAGGTACACAATCTAGCGGGATACATATATTCAATTTTTTATGTCTCTAATTTTTTCCTGGACCGCCCTTTCGGGTTTTCAATCCACCGAGACGCTCATTTTTGCCTAAGCCGCCCTTTCGGGTTTTCAACTTAGCGAGCTATTCAGTTTTTACTTTTTAGGCGAAGTATTTCTTGACTGCATCTGAATTCACAGGACGAGCGAAATTCTCCCCATCCATAGTTGTAAGTATCAAAGCACCGCCTGAAAAGGCTACCTTAACAACATACGAACCTTCATAGTTTGGAGTCCACTTGTCCCTGGAATCGGGTGCGAAAGACAAGACTTTCTTGAGCACAAGGTCACCTTCTCGGAACACACGAGGCTTGACCTTCTTATCAAAAGCTTTCTTCATCCTTTGCTGATATAACTGACCGTGGCACATGGCAGTCAGTCTCTTCTCTTCAATCAAATTCAGCTGGTCATAACGACTCTGAACCCATTCAGCATCAGTCAACTTGGCTTCCATCAAGACTTTTGACTCAGCGATCATATCGTCAACGTACACCTCAATCTCCTTATGCATCATGTCATGGAACAAGGTAGTCCTAGTTCGTTGATACGTGGCTCCGGCGTTCTTCAAACCGAAGGGCATCACTTGATAACAGAATGTTCCCCAAGGTGTGATGAATGTTGTCTTCTCCATATCCTCGGGTGCCATTTTAATCTGATTATATCCAGAAAATCCATCCATAAACGAGAAGACTTTGAATTTAGTTGTATTATCTACCAACATATCAATATGTGGTAGAGGCAAATCATCTTTCGGACTAGCTTTATTCAAGTCTCTATAGTCCACACACATCCGGACTTTTCCATCCTTCTTAGGCATGGGCACAATATTGGCCACCCATTGAGGATATGTAGAAGTCACCAGAAACCCCGCATCAATTTGCTTCTGAACTTCTTCTTTGATCTTCACTGCCATATCAGGATGAGTTCTTCTAAGTTTCTACTTCACAGGCACGCACTCAGGCTTCAAAGGTAGGAAATGTTGCACAATATCAGTATCTAAACCAGGCATGTCTTCATATGACCAGGCAAAGACGTCAACATATTCTCGTAGCAACTTAATCAACCCCTTCTTAACAGATTCTTCTAGAAGTGCCCCAATCTTTACCTCTCGCACACAATCTTCAGACCCCAAGTTGACTGTTTCCAAATTCTCAAGATGCGGCCAAATGATCTTCTCTTCATGCTCAAGTAGCCGGGTGATCTCATCAGGAATCTCTTCAGCATCATCTTCCTCTGCCTCAAATATAGGGAACTCAAAATTGGGAGATGGTGTCGGATCATTATGTTCAATGGGTCTAGAAATCAACCTGCATAATGATTTTGGATATGAAAAGCTTTTAGAATTCAAACAAGGCAAATCATTGTGCAGTTGAAAAGATTGATTTTATTCTATTTTTTAGGGTTTTATGTGATCACCGATTTCATGCAAAAAGCAAAAAGGGAAAATAAATGGAAAAACAAACATTTAACATGAATTTATTGAATGAAAATATCATTGTATTTTATGCGCCATCAATGTTATCACTCCTCCTTTTGGCATGGGAGAAGGGTTTTCAAACACAATGAACATTACTTTGACTTATGGATAACTGTTGGAATATCCACAACGACCCAATTATTGCAGATCCCTCCAGGGATAATGAAATTGTCAAAATCCTCTATATCTTCTTCTAAAACGGCAACAACCTCTTCCTCTTGACTGGTGTGGATGAAACCTCCACTCTTGAATAACCCTTGCTTGTTGAAGACCCCGGAAGAATAGCCTATGCCAACCCGGGACTCGTTGTCTTCCAATTTGATCATTTGCCCCAAACCAGCAGTTGCACCATGCTCAATGGCCAACTTTGCATCTTTGTAGGAAGCAAATGAGGGATCTCTCTTCTCAACAGGTTCGGCAATAGATAAAGCTTGGAACAGAGTTCCAACTTCATCCTCGGCATCTATGTATGAGAAGGAAGACAAATGGCTAACCAGGAGAGCCCTTTCTCCCCCTACCACCACCAGCTTCTTGTTCTTTACAAATTTCAATTTTTGGTGTAGGGTGGATGTCACGGCGCCAGCCTCGTGAATCCATGGTCTGCCTAGGAGATAGCTATACGATGGGTGAATGTCCATAACCTGGAAGGTAATATGAAAATCATTTGGTCCGATCTTGATTGGGAGATCAACTTCCCCAATCACAGTTTTGCACAACCCATCAAAAGCCTTCACAACTACTCCACTCTGCCTCATGGGAGGCCCTTGATATGATAGCTTTGAGAGAGTGGACTCTTGTTCTAGATGATCTATCAGTCTTGAAATGTTGGCTCTAGTGTAGTACCGGTGAGTCAGCTTGTCTTCAAAATAAATGAAGGACACAGAGTTAGACCACAGGGCAAGGGACCGGAAACAAAACCTGCTTATGCATATGATGCATGCAATGCTTGTGCATATGATTTGTTTTTTATTTCAAAGGAACTTTAGAGTTTTATTTGCAAATTTTGGAAATATTAAGCATTTTATCACATATGGAAATATCTCATCAGATAATATCAGGGAAAAGAAGTGCAGCATCGTCAATCATGTATAAGAGAAAAGGAAAATAATCGTCCTATGGATCCCTAGAAACAATCATCTAAAGCTCGGGACACAAGAAGATAAGATGCGCGAAGCATCTTCACCTCCCTCTCGTAGGCTGCCTCCATATCTGCCTTCTCTTTGGCGAGTCAATCATACCTCCTCTTCCAGAACTTAGAAGACCGAGGAAGTAGAGAAGTCCATACATCATCAGAGTCATCAATAACCTGATGCTCAAGAAACTCAATCAAAGCATCCTTCTCCTTAATCTGCTGAAGCAACTCTTCACGTTCACGGATCCAGGCACGTGAATGGTCTTCGTCTCTCAACTCCTCTACTCCTTGATTAGGGAGGGTTGAAGGCCCAGCAATAACCATAGGTGTAGGTCTCGGATACTCGTAAGGCATGAGATACTCAGACGCTCTCTTCCTTACCCAAGCAGTGTAAGGCTCCGAAGCGATGCAATTCTTAGGACCCAATTCCTTCCTTCCTTTTTTATGAATCTTGCACCAAGCGCGGACCATCCTAGCTTTCAAGCCTTGGGGATCTTTACCCTCCTGAAAGAACACACCCTCTAACAGAATGTTATTGGGTTTATCCTTTAGGGGGAACCCAAGCTGATGACGTGCCAAAATAGGGTTGTAGTTAATCCCACCACATGTACCAAGAAGAGGTACATTGCCACAAGAGTCAATAATCTGCACACCATCATACACACGGTTATACCAAGAGATATCATCATTAGTGAGAGACATAAGTCTCGTGGACCACCGTAGACATTCCTTGTTCTCCTTGAAAGTGACCGTCTGAGGTAAGTGAGAAATAAACCACTTATACAACAGAGGCAAACAACACACAATGGCGCCACCACCCTTTGCATTCCTCATATGCAAAGAGAAATAGGTATCGCCCAACAGAGTCGGAACGGGATTAAGAGTAGAGAAAATCCTAATAGTGTTCACATCCACAAACTTGTCGATGTTGGGGAATAACACTAGCCCATAAATGAGAAGTACAAATATGGCCTTAAAGGCGTCCTCACTCATGGCCTTCCCATACATAGTAGCTTGAGCAATGAGGAAATCATATGGGAGACCTCGAATTCCACCTTTGGTAGTCATATGAGCATCAACAATAGATTCATCTATGTGTAACATGTCAGCTATCTCTTGAGAAGTAGGAACCCTTTCCAAGCCACTGAACGGCAACTGATCCAGAATAGGTATACCCACAAGATAGGCATACTCCTCAAGTGTAGGCAAAAGTTGAAAATCTAGAAACGTGAAGCAACGGTACAAAGGATCATAAAACTGCACCAATACACTCATCAATCCTTCATCCACCTGAGTAGTCAGAAGAGGAAGAAGCTTCCCAAAACGAGCTTTGAAAGCTAAGGGATCCAATACATAGGATGTCAGATTCCTTAACTCTTTCAAGTCTGGTTGTCTGAAACTGTACTTCTTTGTATTCCTTCTTTGTCTTTCCATTGTCTGAAAATTTGCAAATAGACCTCTTAAGTTCCTTGAAAATTTTCTCATTATTTTGATGATATGAATGCAAATGGGTGCATGAATGCATGAATGCAACAATCACACTCAAGGATCAAGCAAAGCACACCAAACAAAGGTCATGGGATGGATCATGTTATCCTTAATATCAACCATCAATTTTGGTGGATTATGGTTTACACCTTATCAACACCCAAGTTCCATTGATATTAAGGATACCTGAACGGATCAACCATGAATCAAGAGTTTGTTGCAAATCACGAGCATGGAGTTAGGTTAAGAACCACCCAAAAGGGAGTGTACTAGGGTTTAAACCTGCCAAACATGTTCTACAAGAGGTTCCCATAGTCATCATCCCATCTTTCGGATATTATTGGAGAAACGACTACTCGTATTCCGAAAATATTCTCAAGGGAGACTCTTATGAGTGTAGTATCGCGTAACAATCATATCAAATCTTACACTTGAACGACTTTCGCACTACATCCTAAGAATAGGCCAAGATGGGCTTGGTAAACTAAGGTCCTTGGCTTCTAAGGTCTATATTGGAAAGAGTAATGTCTAACCACAACTTACTTGTGTGACATTATTGATCCCAACATAACCTCCACCAAGTGAATGGACTTGCAAGTCAACTTGCTAAGGAATAACTCCACACAAGTCGACAAGACTATGCCATTCTCCTATCCTAAGTGCACTCGAGTCCGGGTATAGAACTCATCTCACAAAGATCACCAAGCATACAAGGAATTAATATTCAAACAATTCAATCATTACATACAATACAGTAATCCCAAATTGCACAAAAATATGTCACAAAAAAAAATATACAATACAATACAACAAATATGAAAAGTAGGCAAAACCCATTAGGATGTTTCGATCCCCAGCAGAGTCGCCATTTTTCTGTAGCGGGGTATTCGTTACCATTAGAGATATTGACTAAATCCAAGGTAAACCATACAAGTCGAGTCGCCACCGCACTTCTATTTATCCAAAGGAATGGTTAGAAAGCGAACAAAAACCTAAAAGTTTTATCGAATCAAAAACTAGTAAAAATGTTAGAGATCTGGGTAAGGGGGTTGGTTATGCAATGGGAAGGTATTAGGCACCCAAAGCATCCTAGGTACTCCTAGGGAGACCTTTTCACATTTGTTGCAAAGGTTGTTGTTTTTGTGAAAATTTATTTGTGCAAACATGATTGAAGGGATGAGAAAAGCGTGTATGTTTATCTAATGTACTACTTACTAAAAGAAGGGTCAAAAGAAAATGACTCGCACGGATGTCGCATCCACTGCATACGTATCTCGTTTGAATCTGAGAATCAGAGTCTTCGTAGCTCGGCTACCTATGGGTTAAAGAGGAGTGTGCTCGCTAAGACATCGCGTCTTATGCCTACGTATCTCATTTGGGATGAAAATCAGAGCAAAACGTAGTTCGACCACCTATGAGGTAAGGGTTGGGTTTTGGGGTGAAAGACGTTACTACGCAATCTACCGGATGCTCGACCTTTGGAGACTTACTCGCCTGTAGTAGAAGGAGATAACGTGTTCTTAGGAGAAGAAAAATCAATGAGTTTGGGGTTTTAGGGATGCTCATGCAAAAAGGCAGTCCTAGATGAAGGAACCGCGCTACCTTAAATGACATGCCACGAGAGGCTATACGAAACCTAAGAAATCGGTAACATGCGGGAAAAGTAAAGGGATCGAGAGATCTACCGTACGGATAAAGATCCGAAGTAACAACAATTAGATAAATAAGAAACTCAAAGACTCTTCCAAGCTAAACACCATCAAAGAAAGTGAGTCAGTACAGGTAATCGGAATAAACCTCCAAGTGGTATCTCACAAATAAAGTGGAACACCAGGAAAGCCATCTCTGCAAGAGTCACATGAGCCCTCACAAAACAAAACTCAACAAACAGGTTAGAGAAACAAGATAGGGTAATCAAGAGTTGCCCCCAAATCAAAATGTAACCACATGAATCATGCCATTAAAATTCACAAAAAGCTCACAAAAAGCAACCAAGGGTAGGAGGCCTAAACCTCTTGTCAAACACATGCATCAAAAGGGTATCAAATTTACCCATAATACCTCATACATTCAGAGCATTCAAATTAAAAGCATAAAGTAATGGGAATAAGGGCAAACCTGATTGGAGAGACCGAATGAAATTGAATTGCCCGGTTGGGTTTGCAAAGCACTCTTAGGGTTTATATGAGAGGGAGTTGGTTCTTTGCAGATGAGTTCTCTTCAGTCTCTGGAGGTTTCTCTGAACTCTGTTAGCTCTTCTCTCACTATCTTTTTCCTGCCAGGGTAATAGGAATAGAATTCTGTTTGTTTCACTGAAACTCTGAAGTTATAACCTGATTTTTGTGGACCTGTGGGCTCAAATGAGAGAGGCCCAAGTCCAAAAAAATTCTGTTATATTTTATTTATTTATTTATTTATTTATTTATTTATTTATTATTTTATTATTATTATTATTATTATTATTTTTATTTTCGTTCTTTTTTTTAACACGTGGGCTTCGCCTAGCGAGCATGACAGTTCAAGAAATTCCTCTGAGCGTAGGTGATTCTGGTGGCTTTTCTTGGGACTCGTTAGGCGACCCATTCTGCTCGCCTAGCGAGCATGACAGCTCATGAACAAACTTTTGCTCCTTCAAGATTAACGTTTTGACTGACGAATAGACCCCATTTGAACCTGTTGGAAGTATCTCAAGCCATTCCCTTGTGTTGACTGATCATCTAAATAGAACCCACAAAGTGTCTTGGATGATACTCAAGCTTCAAACAAAAGATGTTAGTGACACATTTTTGTGCTTTTGGTTAGTAAACAAAAGTAAGAGAAACAAATGATGTATAATTCAAGCATGCTTGGTGATCTCAAACCAATCACAATGAGTCCCACCCAAAGGCAAAGGGAACCAAGATGCTAAAGATCCTTGAGGCAATGCAAATGCAATGTTATGATGCCATGAGGGATCTTAGGGTCAAAATTGGGGTCTTACAATAGGCCAGCTCATGTGTTTGCTATTGAAGAAGTCGAAGATGAAAAAGCCGTGGTATTTTGATATCGAGTTTTCTCCAAAGTCATATTTACCCGCCTGGGGCATCTTTGAAAGATAAGAAGACTTTTAGGAGATTAGTTGGCAACTTCTACCTAAATGGTGATGTGCTTTAAAAGAGAAACTTCGATATGATTTTGCTCAGATGCGTGGATAGACAGAAGCAGACTTATTGATGACTGAGGTCCATGAAGGTTCTTTTGGTACTCATTCCAATGGACATGCTATGGCTAAGAAGATGTTGAGAGCAGGTTACTATTGGCTGGCAATGGAATCTGATTGTTGCAAGTTTGTGAAGAAGTGCCACAAGTGTCAAATTTATGCAGATAAGATTCATGTTCCTTCGACACTGTTGAATGTCATTTCCTCTCCATGGCCCTTCTCCGTGTGGGGAATTGATATGATTGGTATGATTGAGCCTAAAGCTTCGAACGGACATCGTTTCATTCTGGTGGCTATTGACTACTTCACAAAGTGGGTTGAAGAGATATCGTATGTGAATGTGACCAAGGAAGTTGTTGCGAGGTTTATCAAGAATCAGATTATATGTCGTCATGGTGTGCCGAGTAAGATCATTACTGACAATGGATCAAACTTGATAATAATATGGTGGAAGCTCTTTGAAAAGACTTTAAGATTGCACATCATAATTCTTCTCCCTATAGACCTAAGATGAATGGGGCTGTTGAAGCTGCGAACAGGAACATCAAGAAGATCATTCAGAAAATGGTTGTGACGTATAAGGATTGGCATGAGATGCTCCCATTTACTTTGCATGGGTATCGTACATCCATCCAATCTTCAACAGGGGCAACCCCTTTCTCACTTGTTTATGGCATGGAAGTTGTGCTTCCCGTGGAAGTTGAAATCCCATCACTGCGTGTCTTGATGAAAGCCAAGTTGACAGAAGCTGAATGGTGTCAGACTAGGTATGATCAGCTGAATTTGATTGAAGAGAAGAGGTTGACTGCCATGTGTCATGGTCAGTTATACCAGCAGAGAATGAAGAAAGCATTTGATAAGAAGGTCAAGCCTCGTGTGTTTAGAGAAGGTGACCTCGTGCTCAAAAAGATTTTATCTTTCAAACCTGATGCTAGGGGCAAATGGACTCCTAATTATGAAGGCCCATATGTTGTTAAGAGAGCCTTTTTAGGAGGTGCTTTGATTCTTACAACTATGGATGGTGAAGAGTTCACACGTCCTGTGAATGTCGATGTAGTCAAGAAATACTTTGCCTAGAAAAATGAATAAAAAGAACAACTCGCTAAGTTGAAAACCCGAAAGGGCGACTTAGGCAAAAATGAGTGTCTCAGTGGATTGAAACCCCGAAAGGGAGATCCAGGCAAAAATTAGAGACATAAAACAGAAAATTTATCCTGATAGATTGAGTACCCCGCCTTGGGACAATCTATGCAAAAAATAGGGATTATGGCAAGTAACTGCATTCGTTTGGTCTCCGATCTTGAGAACAGTTTTGAGCAAGTCAGTCAACTCTGATTCATCCTCAACTGAAGCCAAGAGCATAGTGGATATTGAAGTTGGTAGAAGGATTAGTGATAATTGTATTCAATGTAGCCCTTTTCCATATAAATTACCATTTTTCAACTTTTGTAAAGATCTATGGAATCTTGTCATTTACAGACTACCATCATATTAAATAAAGTTGAGCTTTTTATCCAATTGTTTCTACTCTTGTTTATTCTTTAGCTAAGTAGAATTGAATTTTATGATGATAATTTTGAAATTTTGAAATAATAAAAATCATTTTTCTTAAAAAAATAAAAGCAATTACTTTTAAAAAGCAATCGATTTCAGTAAGGAATATCAACAGCAGCCTGAGAACATGTGAGTCCCAAAGTGCGGAGCATTGTTGGTCTTTCCCAAGCAGTTGGTTTGATCACTTTTTCCTCTCCAATGGCAAATCAGTCTCCCCAGCTGAGTTTGTGACAGCCTCCCCATCTGAGTTGTAGGCATACATTCTCAACGATTTACACAAATCCGGCATAGAGTTTTGTTCCCCTCAAGTCCCCAACGGAGTTCACTCCTGATCCCCATCAGCACTGATTCTTGAGCAGTATTTTGGTCCTCTGCAAGGTTGTCTCCCATTTGGTATGGTGTTGACCTAAAATTCCCCGCAGAGTTGATAATTCAGGTCCTCAGCAGATCTTTTATCCTTCCTTAGTAGGGTTTGAGATATTCATAGATGGATGATTTATATTCATCCCCAGTTTTTCTCCAGTTGATGCCTCCATCCTGTCGAGATTAGCCGAGTGTTGTAGCAATGATTCAGATCAGTAACATTTGTATCCTTTGGGATTGTTTTGGCAGCATAATCATCAATCATACCTATACATATACATTCATACATCATATGTTTCATTATGCATTGTTATTGCATTTGATTCCTTATTTTTCTGATCCTCTACTATGGTGATATTATTTCTCCATACAAATTTGGTGCGCCTATCCTCCCTCAATGGTAGAGTGTCAGTCCCCTTAAGCAGAAAGAATTTAACCTTTCTCATTCCCCACTGAGTTATTTCCTCATGGACGATTATTATTTCAGCTTCCTCCCCAGTTGATTGTATGGATGAAACCACTCCCCTTAAGTTATGCTCTCATCGGGTCGAGTCTTTGTTTGATCGTTTCTTTCTAGCTCTTACCTAGATGGATACTTTTGGTCCCCCGAAAGTCTATTACCCAGTAACTGGTAATATTCTCTTCGGTTTGCGATTACTTTACTTTTACCTAATACCCGGTAATAGTAATCTACTTCCTCTTACTTTTCCCCAGCGGATTCGTTTTACGTCTCCCCAGGTAGTATATCCTTGATATGTTCATCCTAGCCGATGACGGATATTCTTCCTTTGTGTCTATCCTTGATATGTTCATCTTAACCGGTGACGGATATTCTCTTTGTGGTTTTCTACCCAGTAAAAAGGTAGTTGTAATCCCTATTCCATTCCCCAGAGAGTTAATCCTTAATATGTTCATCCTAATCGATGACGTGTTTTCTCCTCTTTGCGATCTTCTTTCCAGTAACTGGTAGTTGTAAATCCTGCTTTCCCCTGCTGAGTCTATCCTTGATATGTTCATCCTAACCGGTGACAGATATTATCTCTTCGGTATTCTATCCAGTAACTGATAGATATAATTCCTACTTTTCTTCGGCAGTATATCCTTGATATGTTCATCTTAATCGATGACGGATATGCTTCCCTTGAGTCTATCCTTGAGATGTTTACTTTAACCAGTAACGAATATTCTCTTTCTTTGGTCTTCTGCCTGTCGCATCTCGAAAAATGTGATCCCTTGCGATGGTCGCGGAAATTTTTTAGTTCGAACAGAGTCGCCACCGAATTTTATTTATTCCAATGAAGGAATAGGATAATATCGATAAAACCTTTGAAAAATAGAATAATGGTCGTCGCAACCATATTCGGGTTCGGGAGTCGATTACACAAGGGGAAGGTATTAGCACCCCTCACGTCCATTGTACTCAACGGGAACCTTTTAGTCTAATTTGCTATTTGAATGTTAGTTGAATGTTACTTGTTTTCTTCGAGTGATAAAAAGATTGAAAGGAGATAGATGGAAATCTCAGAAGGGGGAAAAGGGTTTGTTTATATTAGTGTGCTCGCCAAGATCTCACAATCTCGTGCCTACGTATCCTTATGGTGCAATAAGGAAATCAGAGCATTTGTAGTTCGGGGAACTACGGTTGGTTGGTGTCTTTTAATGAACGACTATTTAGATCGTGTCCTAGAGGCTAAACGTTGGCTCGTCTACTCTCGGCGGAGGCTTAAGCACTAGTTTATTATGCGCGTGAGAAAGGATTAAACAATGTTCTTTTTGAAAAGAGTTTCGATCGCACGGGGGCGATGAAAGAGGTTTGATAAGTTGAGTGTATTTTAATGTTTTTATAAGAACGACAAAAGATTGAGCAATGTGGTGCACACCACTCGTTCAATTCTTTCGAGGAATAATAAGGCGAAAGCCTCCTACTCTTTTTTCGTTTAATTTATTATTGAAAATTTGTTTGCGGAAATCGAATATGCGCGGTAGTGAGGTGTGCGCCTCCCACTTGCTTATTCAAAGAACAATAAGGCGTGCACCATTCATTCCTTTATCCAAGTTTATTTAGCGTGTTTTAATCGGAAGTCAATAATTTGAGCAATATGGCGAGCACCAATCATTCAATTATTAAAGAGATGGTGGGGCGAACGCCTCCTATTCTTCTTCATCCGAGGTTTAAATTGTAAAAATATTTATATTGATTTGAACTTATACGATTAAAGTTTTAATCGGGTGACAAGAATTCGAGCAATATGGCGTACGCCAATCGTTCAATTATTCGAGAGATGGTGAGGCGAACGCCTCCCATCCTTTTCATCCAAAGTTTAAACTATAAAAATGTCCGTATTGATTTTGAAAAATAATTTGAACTTGCACGGTTAAGATTTTAATTGGAAGTCATCAATTTGAGCAATATGGCGAGCGCCAATCATTCAATTATTCAAGAGATAGTGAGGCGAACGCCTCCCATTTATTTTCATCCGAAGTTTAAATTGTAAAAAAAAGTATTTAGAAATTATATTAATTTGGAAGAAATGTTTTGAACATTGTGCGATTAATGTTTTAATTAGATGACGAGAAATTGAGCAATGTGGCGGGCGCCAATCGTTCAATTATTCGCGAGATGGTGAGGCGAACGCCTCCCATCCTTTTTCCCATCCGAAGTTTAAATTATAAAAGAATATTCTTTAGAAGTTATATTGATTTAAAAATGATTTGAATTTGGACCGGCGTGAAGTTAATCGAGTTTTAAATGAATCACTTGGCATTGAACCAAGGTTTTGTTTATGAATAAGATTGGAAGAATTTAGTTTGAAAATGATTATGAAGTTGTCATAGTGATCAAAATTTAATTAACCAAAAATTATTAATTAAACATTAAATAAACCACTTAATTAATATAATCAAAATTAATTATCAAAATTATCTGATTAAATCAAACAGTCGATGTAATTAACATTAATTATCAAAATTAACTAATTTAAATAAAATTTAATTAACAATTTAGTTTAATGAAGAAAGATTAAGATGAATAAATCACAATGTGCTCTAAACCGATTTGCTCATAGCGACAATGGGATCAAAATGTCGTATGTAAGGATCCCAATGTGGTGAAATATTCCATTAATTTATTGAAAATTCAACGGCATATCGACATGACATTGTCGAATCCGCTTTTCAAGAGGTCTAATTTCACATGATGAATATAACAAGCAATTCAACATTATTTAACATTCACATATTTATTTACAACATATGAAAGGTGTAATTGGTGAAACTAGAATGCATGTAGCCCATAACAAGTGGGCCTATCTTCCTAATGCTCCAATGATCCATTTAATATTTCTTTCCAAAAAAACTAAAATAATAATTAACACGTGATGCCCTTCAAATAAGTATCAGAAACAATCAATACTCAGATTGACTTTTTTCACAATTTGTTTCGCATTCCTTGGTAAAAGAAATACATAAAACAAAACACATGTATATCCATATTTTTATTTACCCGATTCAACCTACTACCATGCTTAAAACAAAACTCCCGGGAATGTAATGTAATTGGAAACACATATGCTTATAATATGAATAACATAAGATATACACCAACAACCGCAAAGGAAAATCCAAAATTATCGGCACCGACGTTATAATAGTAACAAAGTACATCACCCAAGCATGATAACTTAAGATTATATACAGGGTTGTCGCGATATCAACACAAATATAACATTCAACCTGAAATGTATTCCGACATAAAAGTATACGGATTTGAAACCGATCCATACACAACATAGCTAATACGGTAATGTAATCATACAGAAACTGAAACAAATATCAAAGCAATACGATATAAAACTAAATCTGGGGTGTTACCGCAATGTTAGATTTGTTGTTGGAAGTTTTGAACTTGATACCGTTGTACGCGTCCTCTTGAAGGAATGACGTTGGCTTTGTTCGTAGGAACTGTTGTCTTGCGTAGAAACGAACCGAAGTCTATTCCAAAAGCGAGTTGAGCTTGTCGAGATGTTATGGCATTGTGTTTGGACTCTTGCCAGAACCGTGCGATAGAGTCGGCGATGGTGGTGACATTGACGGAAGTTCGGCGGTGTTGACACGGTCGGAGGGAGCTCGTCGAATGGGATTCGTGTCAACAAAGCTTATTGTGGAGAGTTGGCAATAACGACGATGGCTGGAGTTGAGGCGGAGAAGAGGACGTGAATTGTTGAAGATGGAAAAAGGTGATGGTGGATGTTGTGGTGACAGAGAGTAGTGTTTCGTCGGTGGTGTGAAGTGAGGCGAACGGAGATCTGTGATAATGGAGGGTTCGGTGGTCGGAGTTGTTGTAGCGGTTTCATCGTCGGTGAAGATGATTTATGGTTTACGGCGGCGGCGGCGATTGCGTCGATGAGTGTATAATGACGTGAAGCGATGGAAGAGGAAGACGGTGTGTGGTTGTTGGACGGTGAAGAGGAAAAATGGCGGTGGACGGAGATGATTGTGATGGTTGTGCGGTTTGGTGAATTATACGGTGGTGGAAGGTGAGGAAGCGAGGGTTTTTGTGGATGGTGGGAGAGTATGGGTTTCAAGGTGTTTGTGATAGTGAGAGCACGGAGAAGAGGAACGAAATCCTCCTTTTTTCTTTTTTTTTTCTTCTTTTGCTGAGAGAGAGTAGGCTAGTGGGTGATTCCGAGAGAGTCTTCAATGAGGGTCGTGTCCCTTTTTTCTCTTTGTATTCTCCTCATTACCGTTGGCGGAGAGTTGGAAAAAGGAGAGGTCACGTTTTTATTTTTTTATTGGATACCTTTTTCTTTTTTGTCTTCTTTTAGAGAGAGGGCGTGATTCCCCACTCACGTGTCCGTTTCCTTTTTCTCTTTGTATTCTCCTCATTATCGTTGGAGGAGAGAGAATGGAGGAGAGAGGTTCTTCTTTATTTTATTTATTTTTAGATTTTTAATAATAGATTTAGTTAAAATCCTATTTTTTTATTGGGTAATAGAAATGAATATGGATTGCTAACATGGACCTTTGATTAACCCTGATTTAATGGTTGAGATCAAGTGAAAGAAACACAAATTATAACCAACTTAACAATTGCCTAAAATGCTCCTCTTAGATAATTTAATTGATTTAAACGATTTAAATCAATTAGATTAAATAAAATTGACAACTCTCTAAATAAATATGATAAAAATAAAATAAGGACATGGAAATTTCTATTTGTTTAATCTGAATATTTTGGCGAAAGAATAAAAATAAAATGATTGGAACTGAATAAATGTCGGGTGAAAATTTGCCCAAAAAATTAAATCGAACGCACTAAAATTATCAGCGCGAAATATACTTATTGAAAAAATAAAGCGTTTCTTTTAATCTTAAAATAAATTTTCACTGGTTAAAAGGCTCAGACGAATTAAAATGCAGCTGAAGAAGTCGTCGAATAATATAACGAGTATACCAGATTAAACTACGTGAACCGTAGATTAATAATACTGACGTCTGCAAGTTTAATTTCGAAACTTTTTACCCGCTGATTTTACACGCACTTGAGAAATGATTTAACCAAATTGTCTGTATATTTAAGAATTTATTCCAGCTGATATTTTAAGTATTATTCATGACGAAATGCGTGTCATGCTGTACATATGATGCCAAATGAAAATGAAATCAAATTTATGAAAATTTTAAAATGCCCAGACCAAAATTGGGGTATGACAGCTGCCCCTATTTAATTAACTTGAACTAG
This sequence comes from Lathyrus oleraceus, assembly GCF_024323335.1. Taxonomy (NCBI): domain Eukaryota; kingdom Viridiplantae; phylum Streptophyta; class Magnoliopsida; order Fabales; family Fabaceae; genus Lathyrus; species Lathyrus oleraceus. Next base: position 585,107,401 of record NC_066583.1, on the reverse strand, counting down.
AAGGTAAGAATGACGACAGTCTTCATGCGTTTGTGGTGGAAGATAATTAAATACGAAAAAACCCGAATTTTGTCCTTTGAGATGCAATGGAGAAATGCAGAAAGAAAATGTAACAAATTCTAAAAGCACTAAGGTATTAGGGGTAGGACATCAAATCAATGTCAACCCTCGAGTGGACACTTAAATCTTGCAAAGATCGTCATTGACATAAGGACAATGGTGAGACTAAAACTGAACAGGTTTCTGGTACCAAAAGGATGACAGTAGAATTAATAAAATCGCTACCACCAAAAGGATGATAGTAATTTACAAATACTTCAAGGATTGCCATCACCAAAAGGATGAGGGTAAGATCACACTTCGACGATTGCTATCACCAAAAGGATGATGGTTACAGTAACAACGACAAGGATCGCCATCACCAAAAGGATGGTGATAAGATCAACAACAAAACTTGCTATCACCAAAAGGATGAAGGCGAGATTAAACAAAACTTGTTATCACCAAAAGGATGATAATAAGTCACAACAACCTCAATGATCACCATCACCCAAAGGATGAAGGTAAGATCAAACAAAACTCGTTACCACCAAAAGGATGATAATAAGTCAATAATTTCAACAATCACCATCACCAAAAAGATGAAGGTAAGATCAAACAACAAAACTTGTTACCACCAAAAGGATGATAATAAGTCAATAACTTTAATGATCACCGTCACCAAAAGGATGAAGGTAACAACAAAACTTGTTATCACCAAAAGGATGATAATAAGTCACAACATTCCAATGACCACCATCACCAAAAGGATGAAGGTAAGATCAAAAATAAAACTTGTTATCACCAAAAGGATGATAATAAGTCACAACATTCCAATGACCACCATCACCAAAAGGATGAAGGTAAGATCAAAAACAAAACTTGTTATCACCAAAAGGATGATAATAAGTCACAACATTCCAATGACCACCATCACCAAAAGGATGAAGGTAAGATCATAACTGCAAAAATCACTGACACCGAAAGGATGACATTAAGGTTGAACTTTCCAAACGTTGCAATCACCAAAAGGATGATAATTTATACCATACTCGATAATTGCTATCACCGAAAGGATGATGTTTAGATCGAACTAGACACCATCACCAAAAGTATGAGGATTAGGTATAATAACAGAGATCACCATCAAGAAAAGGATGATGGTTGAACCATCATGACCAGGATCTCTATCACCACAAGGATCGCCGACACCAAAAGGATGACGGTAAGCTGTAATAATTTTAGAGGTCGCCATTCACCAAAAGGATGAAGGTTAGGCCAAAACTTCAAGGATCACCAACACCAAAAGGATGACGGTGAGATCAAACGACAAAACTTGTTACCACCAAAAGGATGACAATAAGCTTTAATAATGAGAGGTCACCATTCACCAAAAGGATGAAGGTTAGACCAAAACTTCAAGGATCGTCGACACCAAAAGGATGACGGTAAGATCATAAAGGCCAAGGATTTACCATTATCAAAAGGATAATGGTTATCGTAAACAGGACGATGATTAATATTATTCATTAAGGGACTTCCATCAAAAGGATGATAGTAAGAAAAAACCATTGGAAAAATAAGGCTACTGCCAAAAGTTTAATAGAACCAACCGGGTAGTAATAGAACATCAATGGATAAGACTTGCTTGGGAATATCAACAACAAAAGGTTGCAGAAAAATATTCCCTGGAAGGTGTAATTTCCATCGGCCAAAGGTTAAAGGAAACAACTCACTGAGGAACGCTCAATGAGAAACAAGTAAGGCAGAAATTTATTCAAAGACATAACATCACTTAATTGAGAATAACACCTTAACGAAAAAAGGTTAAAGGGTGTAGCTCAATGGGGAACACCCAACAATACAGGGTAGGAACTCTCTCAGAGAAAATATACCAAGGACGTGACTGAGGATTGACCTGGATGCACAAGACTAACCCTGGATTCTGATTTGTATTATGTGCACAAATGATATGTATGCAATGATATATCACCTACGTTTATGTATGAGGTGATGCATGTGATGTATGTTTGAATGCAAAAAGGTGATTGGGTATTTGGAATTAGTCTCCCTTTTTCGAAAGCGATCTTCTGGGATACCGATGTTGATTCGATTTGGTTTTATGAGGATGTCAGTCAGGTGGACTATTGGTTGGTGGAAGGATCTGACTTCCCAACACTCGGTAGTTGATGATGTGATGATCAAACCACGGATGTGGATACTCTTGGTGCCCCAAGGTTGATTTCTTGCTGATACATTGTGTCTTTGCCCTCAAGATAGTCTTGACTTCTTTTTCTGATGGGTCTGGATGGTCAGTAAATGAGCATAACGACATGATCAACGCATGATGATTATGCTTTTGGTATGCCCTAAGGATTCTTGTCAATGATGTCGCACTAGCATGAACTTTTGACATTTTGTTGTGGATTTAAACAGTTACTAGTGTCTGACACAGTCTGCTAGACCGACCTGAAGACATGGAGGGAACTTGCTTCTTACAACTTGTCTTGCCCCAGTCTGTAAGGTATTTAAAGGAATTCTCGTTAAAAGGAAACCTTTAGGAGTAGTTATCCCCTGACCTGGTCTGATTTTGCTTCCTTTAGTGTCTAAATTTTGCAATGATTTTCCCCTGATTAGTCGGTTCTCGAAAAGGTTCTCTTTACTCGACTGATCTTTAGGAATTGGTTTTTACTATACTCTTGGGGTAATTTGCCCCTGATTGAGCCTTTGCGGGATTTGTCTCAGATAGACTGAGTATTCGAAGTGACTTTCCTCCCTGGTCAATCGTTGCTTGGAGACCTGCCTTATACTGATAAAATCTTAGGTCAATACAATCATCAAATTGTCCTGCCCCTGATCCATAGGATTATGAGGTGGTTTTGATTCGTGTTGGCACCAACGATCGAGTACCTCTCGAATTTCCCCTTGTTGGAACTTCCTCGATGTCAAGTATTTACTTGTAATTAAGAATTGTTCATTCAAGAAATGGTGATTTTAATGCAATAATTATGCAAGTTTTGAAAAACAATCATTCATTTAGGAGTGTTGTGGTAGTGTGTGATGAGTGGACCATGAGTCCAAACGCGGTGTTAATTTTAGCTAACATGTGAGTGATACAGTGAGAATAGAATATTAGCAAATCTTTAGGAGTCGGTTTACACAACCTTGCTGTAGTATGCTTTCAGAATAAACCTTACTTCAATTAGGTCTTTTGAAGGTTGTAACGTGGCTTGGTTCACGGTTATTGAAACAAGGATATAAGGCTCAAGTTTTGCTTTAACCCACCTCTTCTTCATGATGATCTTCAATCCTACATTCAGTTAATTCAACATACACATTAAACTTTTACGAGAGTTCGTCAGTGTAAGATCTTTTGAAATGGCAATCATCTTATTTTGCTCTTCATGGCTGTTGGTGACCCTTTGATTTTGGTAGGGTGGTCACCGAATCTTGTTCTTGTTCTGTTGAGGACTTTCGTTGTCTCTTTTTAATTTTGTTTTGATCCCTAACTTCTGCATGGACCGCCTTTTGAAGCTTTAATCCATCGGGATTGCCCCAGTTTTTTCCTAAGTCTCCTTTTAGGGTGTTCGACTTAGTGGGCTTTTTCTTTCATTTTTTTCGGAAAATTGTGACTGCCAAGTCATTGGTCATTGAAGAACAACCGACATAAATTTGGATTTTGTATGGTTCCTTCGATACTTTAGGATGTGTGCGAAGAATATCATGCGGTTGGTCCTCATATAGGATATTTCACCTTTGTGATTCGAACGTGTAGTCAGATTAATTGAACACTACCCTGCCCTGGGTTAAACGTAAGGGTTTATAGATCCGAAAGAACTCATACTTCTAGGCTCGAAGTGGTTGATTAGGGATTAACTCCTTATCTCTCCAGTGTTTGGGGATTTGAAACAATGCCTGTACATCATTAGCAGGATTTTATCCAAAAGCATACAATCAACAATTATGAATATTTTGTTTTCGTCATCCTCCTTCCAATATTTGCTATCAATAGTGTGATAAAGAAGGTGAAATGGAAAAGTATGTGTTTGTGCTTTGCAAATGCAATAAATGAGTGAATATGAAAAGATTGATTCAAAATATGCATAATCATTCCATTAATAAAACCAAATACAAATAACAATGTTTAACGCAAACAATACTTAGACAAACAAGAACAAATTACAAGAATGCGAAATGGTAAAAAAATGGCATAATGATTTCCTTCATTTAGGGAAACGGGCCTTCATCTCTTGATTCACTATCGGACCAGCTTCGTTAGGAATTGTTCTGCTCGTTCAGGCCGGTGTGAAGCTTTATCTTCGAAATTCACTTATTGTTCCGCATACGCCTGCACGGGATTTGTCGCAACATTTGGCCTAACTGGTGTGAAAGAAACTGCCTTACTGTCAATCAGGTCTTGAACTTTGTGTTTCAAGGCCTTACAATTCTCCACTGTGTGCCCTGGGGCACCCACATGATACTCACAATTAGCATTGGCGTCATAGCCTGGTGGATAGGGTAGAGTCGCAGGCGTTAGCTCTTTCAACGTGATTGATCTACTTTTTAGCAGGTAGGGAAGGATCTTGATGTACAGTACTGGCAAAGGATCAAAATGTCTTTCTCGTCTCCTTACCCTCTGCTGGTTAGGTTGACGTTGTTGTGAAGCACGTTGCTGTTGATTTTGGCTTTGTTGCTGGTAAGTTGGGTGTTGATATGGCTGCTGATATGGTTGTTGATATGGTTGCTGATATGGTGTTGGTATGACAGCGGCAACCTGATGATAATGTATGGGAACATATGGATGCGCTCTATGTCCCCCTTCTCCCATTATAGCATTGGCCTAACCTTCTGGCTTCTTTGGGAGGTTAGGATATGATTTCTTCACTCCACTTGAAGCATTGACGGTGCAAGGCAACTTTCCTTTCCTGATCTGGCTCTCAATATGTTCCCCCACAGAAACAACCTCGACAAAAGTTGGGAAGCTGGATCCTACCATTTTCTTCATGTATTGGGTATGAAGAGTCCCCATAAACATATCAATTAATTCTTTATCAAGGAGATGAGGTTGGACACGAGTTGCAAGCTCTCTCCAACACTGAGCGTATTCCTTAAATGACTCATTGTTGCGTTTAGTTATGTCTTGCAGCTGGGTGCGATTGGGCGCCAGGTCAGTATTGTATTGGTAATGCCTAATAAAGGCTTCAACGAGATCTCTCCACGACTAGACTTGTCCTCTCTCTAGCTGCATATACCACTCCAAGGATGCCCCACTAAGGCTATCTTGGAAGTAATGAATCAAGAGTTGATCATTGCTTATGTGAGCCGCCATCTTGCGACAGTAAGCTCTGAGGTGAGTTCTAGGGCAGTTAATCCCTTTATACTTGTCAAAATTCGGGACTTTGAATTTTTGTGGAATCACCAGACCTGGCACCAAGCACATATCAACGACGTCCAAACCGGGAGTAGTGTGACCCTCCAAGGACTTGAATTTCTCTTCCAAAGCGTGGAGTCTCTCTACAGCTGGGTCTAGGAGGCCTCCAACAACAGGTTTGGCGGGTTGTGGCATGATGAAAGCATCATACTGATCTTCATTACCCATCACAGATCCATGTCGAGCAGATGCAGCAGAATGTTCATGGGGGTTCACATTGACCATTGGAATAGGAATAGGGATAGGTCATCCTTTAGGATGAGCAGGATTACCATCGAGGTCAGTTACTCCAGGGATGCTAAGCGATAGTGATCCAAACTGAGCAGCAACTCTTCTGGCTTCAGCGTTGGTTTCAGCATCTTTTTCCTTCTGGTTTAAGAGCAACATAGCCTCAAGCAATCGATCCATCTTTGCCTGCATAGAGTCAATGTCTGTTCTCATTAAAACTTGGTTTGCCTCAAGTTGTTCAAGTGTCATCTTGTAGTTGCAGCGTGTCTCGTACCGGTGTCGAGTAGTCAACGTTACTGGACAAAGGGTAGAATATGGGGTAAGTTTCTCTTTCTGGTTTATGAAAATGATATGCAATTCATGTTGATGATATGCAAATGCATGAAATTTTTTCCATGTTTTTCACAAGGGAATACAAATACTCAGGATCATCCACATGTCGTGTACGTCAGGATAATAGGAAGAAGCAAAGGTTTTTCCGATTACTAAAAATCCCAAAGGCAGGTTCTAAAGTTATATTTTCAAGGAAAGAACTTAGAATCACGGATCATGTTCAAAACTTCTTCGCAATGGTGGGCTGGCCACATCATGATAAGAGTTTCAAATTGATCTAATCTAAGTGGGATTCTCATATTGTTCGAACAGGGTGTAGACCCTCCGGTTCAATACTACACAATCGCCAATCATGAAAACAGACCTTGGGTTTAAAGCGAGGTTCCTAAAGTCACAGATCGTATTTAAAATCTTCCCACAATAATGGGCTAGCCATGTTATGATGAAAATTCCAAATAGATCTACTCTAGGTGGAGTCTTTGTATTGTCCCAACGAGGTGTATACCCCCTCGATTCAATACTACACAACTTCATGTTCTAAGTTCTTCTCAAAGCTTGGGTATGAAGCTTATCTCACAGCGTACATCAAGCCCCATATCATAGTATCAAAACAAATTACATACAAGTAACATAACAAGATACAGAGAAGCAACACGGAAGAAAGGAATATCATTTTAAAATTCATAGCAAATTGGACTAACTTAGGTTTGACTCTCACTTGCTAGGAGAAGGGTCCCCAACAGAGTCACCATCTGTTGCATCTCGAAAAATGCGATCCCTCGCGATGGGCGCGGAAAAAATTTAGTTCGAACAGAGTCGCCGCCGAACTTTATTTATTCCAATGAAGGAATAGGAAAATATTGATAAAACCTTTGAAAAATAGAATAATGGTCGTCGCAACCATATTCGGGTTCGGGAGTCGACTACGCAAGGGGAAGGTATTAGCATCCCTCACGTCCGTTGTACTCGACGGGAACCTTTTAGTCTAATTTGCTATTTGAATGTTAGTTGAATGTTACTTGTTTTCTTCGAGTGATAAAAAGATTGAAAGGAGATTGATGGAAACCTCAAAAGGGGGAAAAGGTTTTTTTTTATTAGTGTGCTCGCCAAGATCTCGCAATCTCGTGCCTACGTATCCTTATGGTGCAATAAGGAAATCAGAGCATTTGTAGTTCGGGGAACTACGGTTAGTTGGTATCTTTTAATGAACGACTGTTTAGATCGCGTTCTAGAGGCTAAACATTGGCTTGTCTACTCTCGGCAAAGGCTTAAGCACTAGTTTGTTATGCGCGTGAGAAATGATTAAACAGTGTTCTTTTTGAAAAGAGTTTCGATCGCACGGGGGTGATGAAAGAGGTTTGATAAGTTGAGTGTGTTTTAATGTTTTTATAAGAACGACAAAAGATTGAGCAATGTGGTGCACACCACTCGTTCAATTCTTTTGAGGAATAATAAGGCAAACGCCTCAGACTCCCTTTTCGTTTAATTTATTATTGAAAGTTTGTTTGCGGAAATAGAATATGTGCGATAGTGAGGCGTGTGCCTCCCACTTTTATTCAAAGAAAAATAAGGTGTGTGCCACTCATTCCTTCATCCAAGTTTATTTAGCGTGTTTTAATCGGAAGTCAATCATTTGAGCAATATGGCGAGCGCCAATCATCCAATTATTAAAGAGATGGTGGGGCGAACGCCTCCTATTCTTCTTCATCCAAGGTTTAAATTGTAAAAATATTTATATTGATTTAAACTTATACGATTAAAGTTTTAATCGGGTGACAAGAATTCGAGCAATGTGGCGTGCGCCAATCGTTCAATTATTCGAGAGATGGTGAGGCGAACGCCTCCCATCCTTTTCATCCAAAGTTTAAACTATAAAAATGTTCGTATTTGTAGATGTTTTTCATTGGCTGCATTTTATGTTAAAACACTTACTGTACTTAGATGTCTTGACTGATGTCATGACATGCTTAAGTAGTATGATGCAGGATTAGCTAATACAAGATTTATTGGATGTCAAACTGAATGTTATGACATTCATCCCTGACAGCAGATGCTAAAGTATAGGCTAGTTAGTTTTTCTGTTATGTTTCAGTATTTATCTCAGGCTGATTTTCAGGAAACTAAGAGTTGTGCTAAAATTAAGAGACCTAGCATAGAGCCTAGTTTCTGGATGTCAAACTGAATGTTATGACATTCATCCCTGACAACAGATGCTGAATTATAGGCTAGTTAGTTTTTCTGTTACGGTTCAGTATTTATCTCAGGCTGTTTTTCAGGAAACTAACAGCTGAGCTAAAATTAAGAGACCTAACATATAGCCTATTTGTTAGCACCCTAATGTGTGGAAATTAGGTTAACTTGCTTAACCTTAATTTTAGGAAATTCAAGTACAAGGCCCAAGGACTGCATTATAAAAGGATGGCAATCCTACTTTCAGCAACTCAAGGGTTCTAAGCGTGAAGAATTAAATATATCATTATATATCCTTGTTGTAATTTTATTGTGTCTTGTATTAGGTTTTACTTGTGAGCCAAGCAATTATCACCTAGATGATTGCATTGGACTAGGGTGTTTATTGAGTTGTAATTGCTGTGTCACTCTAAGCTTTTAAGCGTGAGTGTTGTGTTTCTTGATTAAAGCTTTTAAGCACAATCAAGAGTTGTTTGAAGTATATCTTCACCACTGACTTTAAAATTATTAAAGGTTGTAATCACTGTTGTGATTGAGGGGGAGTGAGTAGGTACTCAGGTCTTAGTTTAGATTGAAATTGCATTGGGTAGGTCTTAAGTGATAGGATTAAACTGGTGGTTTAAGTCCTGAATTAATACCTCTTATAGTGGATTTCCTCCCTGGCTTGGTAGCCCCCAGACGTAGGTGTGTTTGTCACCAAACTGGGTAAACAATTATCTGGAGAGTTGTCAACAAAGTATGGGAACATCCAACGAAGACAGGTAAAGATGGAGTCATTATGCAAATTCCTGAAGAAGAGTGGGACAAAGAGCAAGAGGCATTAGCCCTTGGAAACTCCAAGGCCTTGAATGCACTGTTCAATGGGATAAATAAGAACATTTTCAGACTGGTGCATCACTATGAACTTGCTAAAGAAGTTTGGGATACTCTCAAAACAACTCATGAAGGGACCTCCAAGGTAAGGATGTCTAAACTCCAGATGCTGACTACTAAGTTCGAAAATCTGAGGATGAAAGAGGATGAGACTATTCATGACTTCCACATGAATATCCTTGAAATTGCCAACACTTCTGGAGGCTTAGGAGAGAAAATGTCTGAAGAAAAACTTGTAAGAAAGACTCTCAGATCATTGCCCAAGAGATTTGCCATGAAGGTTACTGCTATAGAAGAGGCTCAAGATATCTGCAATATGAAGGTTGATGAGCTTATTGGTTCACTCCAAACTTTTGAAATGGGCTTATGTGAGAATGTTGAAAAGAAAAACAAAAGCATAACTTTTGTATCAAATACTGAAGAGGATTCAGAAGAAGGAAATATTGGAGGTGATGAAAGTATATCAGAAGCTATAGCCATGCTTGGAAGACAGTTCAACAAGTTCATGAAGAAGATTGATCAAAAAGGTAGACCAAATGTCAAGAACACTACGTCTGACATCAGTAGAAGTTCAACATCTGAAGAAAAGTTCAACCAAGGCAAGGGAATCCAGTGTCATGGATGTGAAGGTTTTGGACACATTAGAGCTGAATGTCCTACCTTCCTCAAGAAGCAAAAGAAGGGACTATCTGTCACCTGGTCTGATGGAGACTCTGAGAGTGAATCAGAAGGAGAATCTGCAAAACATGTCACTGCACTGACTAGTGTCTGTGCCTCTGATGATGACTCTAGTGGAGATGAACTTACATTTGATGAACTTACTGCTTCATATAAAGAGTTATGTGTCAAAAATGCAGATGTGTGTATCCAAGGAGAAAAGCAAAAGAAACTCATCAAGGAGCTGGAAGCTGAGAAGAAGAAGCATATGACAGTCATAGATGGTCTAAATGGTGAGATAACCTTGTTGACCTCTAAGATAGATCAAATGACAAAATCCATCAGAATGCTGAATAAAGGAACTGATACTTTGGAAGAGATTCTAAAGGTGGGACAGAAATCAGGAACCATGTCTGGTTTAGGCTTTGTTAAGGAATCCTCATCTGAATTCAAAAGCTCAAAGGCTGAAGTTCAGAAAATCAAGCAGAAGTCACAACCAATGTCACAACATCATGTAAACAGGAGGACTAACCATCAAAAGAAGAAATTTCAAAGATGGAGATGCCACTACTGTGGTAGATTTGGTCACATAAAACCCTTCTGTTACAGGTTGCATGGTTATCCTAACCAGACCCCTCAAGTCAGACCTAAGCAGAAGGCATCTAAGCATAATGCCCCCATCAAGAGACAATAATGGGTTGCTAGATTAGCTCACACATCTCTAAGGGCATCTACCAGAGAAGACTGGTATTTTGATAGTGGTTGCTCAAGACATATGACTGGGATGAATAACTTATTTGTAGATATACAACCTCATACTACCAGTTATGTGACCTTTGGTGATGGAGCTAAAGGAAAAATCAAAGGTGTTGGTAAGCTGGACAGTCCTGGAGTTCCAGAACTGAATAATGTGTTGTTAGTAAAAGGACTAATTGCTAATCTCATCAGCATAAGCCAGCTATGTGATCAAGGCTTCAATGTTCAGTTCACTAAGGAAGAATGTGTTGTGAAAAATGGAGAAAATAAGGAAGTTATGAGAGGATCCAGATCCAAAGATAACTGCTATCTATGGGAACCTAAAGTCTCAAACTACTCCTCAATGTGCTCCTTAGCCAAGGAAGAACAGAAAGTGAAGTTGTGGCATCGAAGACTTGGACATCTTTATTTAAGAGGAATGAAGAAGATCCTATCCAAGGAAGCAGTTAGAGGAATCCCAAAGTTGCTTATTGATGAAGGAAAAGTCTGTGGAGAATGTCAGGTTGGCAAGCAAACCAAGATGTCACATCCTAAGCTTGGACATCCTACAACATCCAAAACTCTGGAACTTTTGCACATGGACTTAATGGGACCTATGCAGGTTGAAAGTCTTGGTGGGAAGAGATATGCTTATGTGGTTGTTGATGACCATTCCAGATACACATGGATAAGCTTCATCAGAGAAAAATCAGATGCATTTGATGTCTTCAAAGATCTATGCATAAGACTCCAAAGAGAAAAGGATAGTAGTATTATCAGAATAAGAAGTGACCATGGAAGGGAGTTTAAAAATTCCAAGTTTGAGGATTTCTGCTCATCTGAAGGAATAAGTCATGAGTTTTCCTCACCTATTACTCCTCAGCAAAATGGAGTAGTTGAAAGGAAGAACAGAACTATTCAAGAGTCTGCTAGAGCTATGATTCATGCAAAGAAGCTTCCTATGCACTTTTGGGCTGAAGCTATGAATACAGCCTGCTATGTTCACAACAGAGTTGCCTTGAGAAAGGGAACCTCTTCCACTCTGTATGAAATATGGAAAGGCAGAAAACCTATTGTGAAGTACTTTCATATCTTTGGAAGCAAATGTTACATTCTTACAGATCGTGAACAGAGAAGAAAAATGGACCCCAAAAGTGATGAGGGTATATTCTTGGGATACTCTACTAACAGTAGAGCATACAGAGTTTTCAACTCCAGAACTAATGTCCTGATGGAATCCATAAATGTTATTGTTGATGATAAAGATGAAGAATCCAATGTCATAGAGGATGTTGGAACATTCCTTGAGACTTCAACAGAAATACCAGTCAAGACTGAAGATGTACAGGATACTCCTCCTGGACTTGAGTTAGAAGCATCCAACAAGGTGCCTTCTATCAGGATTCAGAAAGACCACCCTAAGGATCTTATCATAGGAGATCCCAATAGTGGTGTGATTACCAGATCACGAGAGAATAACGTAAATTTCTGCTTTGTATCAAAGGTTGAACCTAAAAATGTGAAAGAAGCTCTGACTGATGAATATTGGATCAATGCTATGCAAGATGAACTGGAGCAGTTTAAAAGGAATGAAGTATGGGAGTTAGTTCCAAGACCTGAAGGGACTAACGTCATTGGTACCAAGTGGATTTACAACAACAAGTCTGATGAGAAAGGAGTAATCACTAGGAATAAAGCAAGACTGGTGGCACAAGGGTATACTCAAGTTGAAGGGGTTGACTTTGATGAGACTTTTGCACCTATTGCAAGACTTGAGTCAATAAGGTTGCTGTTAGGTGTTGCCTGCATTCTGAAGTTCAAATTGTTCCAAATGGATGTGAAGAGTGCCTTTTTAAATGGCTACTTGAATGAAGAAGTCTATGTGGAACAACCTAAAGGGTTCAGTGATCCTAATCTACCAAAACATGTGTACAAGTTGAGGAAAGCTCTGTATGGGTTGAAGCAAGCTCCTAGAGCTTGGTATGAGAGGTTGACTGAATTTCTGACTACTAATGGTTACAGAAAAGGAGGGATAGATAAGACTTTATTTGTGAAGGATGAAAATGGCAAAATCATGATTGCCCAAATATATGTAGATGATATTGTCTTTGGTGGAATGTCAGATAGGATGGTGGAACAGTTTGTTAACCAGATGCAATCTGAATTTGAAATGAGTTTGGTTGGGGAATTGACTTATTTTCTTGGACTGCAAGTTAAAGAGATGGAAGAGTCTATGTTTCTCTCCCAAAGCAAATATGCCAAGAACATAGTTAAGAAGTTTGGTATGGATGATGCTAGTCACAAAAGAACTCCTGCACCTACTCATTTAAAGTTAACTAAAGATGAAGGAGGTTCTAGTGTGGATCAATGCTTGTATAGAAGCATGATAGGTAGCCTACTATATCTAACTGCTAGTAGACCTAATATTGCCTATGCAGTTGGTGTGTGTGCTAGATACCAAGCAGAACCCAAAGTGAGTCACTTAAATCAAGTCAAGAGGATTCTCAAGTATATTAATGGGACTTGTGATTACGGTATGCTATACTCTCATGGCTCTGAGCCTATCTTATCTGGGTATTGTGATGTTGATTGGGCTGGGAGTGCTGATGACAGAAAAAGCACATCAGGAGGATGTTTCTTCTTGGGAAACAATCTCATATCTTGGTTCAGCAAGAAACATAACTGTGTATCATTATCCACTGCAGAAGCTGAGTACATAGCAGTCGGAAGCAGTTGTTCCCAACTGGTATGGATGAAACAGATGCTGACTGAGTACAATGTCACTCAGAATGTCATGACATTGTTCTGTGACAATCTCAGTGCCATCAACATTTCAAAGAATCCTATCCAACACAGCAGGACCAAACATATTGACATTAGACATCACTTCATAAGAGATCTGGTAGAAGACAAAGTGATTACCTTGTAACATGTAGCAACTAAACTACAACTTGCTGACATATTTACAAAGGCTTTGGATGCTACTCAGTTTGAAAATTTAAGGGGCAAGTTGGGAATATGTCTCTCTGAGGAATTATAACAACTAAGGATGTTAGGAATTTACTGTTTAATAATTCAAATTATTAAACAATTGAAAGTGTGCTCTGATATGGTTGTACCTGCTGGAGTTCCAGAACATGTTCATGCAGAAGTGTTTCAAGATGTCATACACAAAGTCATGGCATCTGATATGGGTGTACCTGCTGGAAGGTATAAAAGGAATTATGGAATTATGCAGGATTTTTCCAGGATGTCAGACCCGATGTGATGACAACATGTACACAGAACATTCAGTGTGAATGTCTGGTGGCTTGTGATTGCACACTTAATGGCAATCTATGTATGATTGAAGATCTGATTTGTGGTTGTAATCTGTCACTCTAAAGCTGTTAAGTAAGAGTGTGTGTCTATTTGATCAAAGTTGTGAAGCAAGATCAAGTGGGTGTCGTCTTGATCAAAGTTGTAAAGCAAGATCAAGAGTGTGTCTTCTTGATTGAAACTGTGAAGTAAAATCAAGATTGTGTGTCTGATAATTGCTTGTATTTTTGTTTGTTTTGGTTTGTAATATTAAGTGTTGCTTTGGCAACATTTTTGACAAAAAGGGGGAGTAACACCTGTACCCCAGGACAACAGATTTCTGTGAAGTTGAAGGTCCTCTAAACAAGAGGTTATGTTGTTGTTTGCTATCTGCTTGATCTTCTCTTGTGTTGCTGCTGTTTGAAGTTTAACTTCTATGTTTGCTGAGTGTATTAGCTAATTTGATTCTCTGCTTGGATGTGTGCTTTCTGCTGCTGTGAACTCTGTTGTGATGCCAAGTTATTTTAGCCAAAAAATTGCCAAAGGGGGAGTTTGTAGATGTTTTTGATTGGCTGCATTTTATGTTAAAACGCTTACTGTACTTAGATGTCTTGACTGATGTCATGACATACTTAAGTAGTATGATGTAGGATTAGCTAATATAGGATTTACTGGATGTCAAACTGAATGTTATGACATTCATCCCTGACAGCAGATGCTAAAGTATAGGCTAGTTAACTTTTCTGTTATGTTTCAGTATTTATCTCAGGCTGATTTTCAGGAAACTAACAACTCTGTTAAAATTAAGAGACCTAACATAGAGCCTAGTTTCTAGATGTCAAACTGAATGTTATGACATTCATCCCTGACAGCAGATGCTGAATTATAGGCTAGTTAGTTTTTCTGTTATGGTTCAGTATTTATCTCAGGCTGTTTTTCAGGAAACTAACAGCTGAGCTAAAATTAAGAGACCTAACATATAGCCTATTTGTTAGCACCCTAATGTGTGGAAATTAGGTTAACTTGCTTAACCTTAATTTTAGGAAATTCAAGTACAAGGCCCAAGGATTGCATTATAAAAGGATGGCAATCCTACTTTCAGCAACTCAAGGGTTCGAAGCGTGAAGAATTAAATATATCATTATATATCCTTGCTGTAATTTTATTGCGTCTTGTATTAGGTTTTACTTGTGAGCCAAGCAATTATCACCTAGATGGTTGCATTGGACTAGGGTGTTTATTGAGTTGTAATTGTTGTGTCACTCTAAGCTTTTAAGCGTGAGTGCTATGTTTCTTGATTAAAGCTTTTAAGCATAATCAAGAGTTGTTTGAAGTATATCTTCACCACTGACTTTAAAATTATTAAAGGTTGTAATCACTGCTGTGATTGAGGGGGAATGAGTAGGTACTCAGGTCTTAGTTTAGATTGAAATTGCATTGGGCAGGTCTTAAGTGATAGAATTAAACTGGTGGTTTAAGTCCTGAATTAATACCTCTTATAGTGGATTTCCTCCCTGGCTTGGTAGCCCCCAGACGTAGGTGTGTTTGTCACCGAACTGGGTAAACAATTCTCTGTCATTTACTGCCTTTTACATTTACTTTCTGCATACATTACCTGTCTGCGCAGAATTGGATGTCATAACATCCAGTGTGACATCGATAATCTGTTACTAGAATTTCAGTATTGATTTTGAAAAATAATTTGAACTTGCACGGTTAAGATTTTAATTGGAAGTCGTCAATTTGAGCAATATGGCGAGTGCCAATTATTCAAGAGATGGTGAGGCGAACGCCTCCCATTTATTTTCATCCGAAGTTTAAATTATAAAAAAAAGTATTTAGAAATTATATTAATTTGGAAGAAATGTTTTGAACATTGTGCGATTAATGTTTTAATTAGATTACGAGAAATTGAGCAATGTGGCGGACGTCAATCGTTCAATTATTCGCGAGATGGTGAGGCGACCGTCTCCCATCCTTTTTCCCATCCGAAGTTTAAATTATAAAAGAATATTCTTTAGAAATTATATTGATTTAAAAATGATTTGAATTTAGACCGGCGTGAAGTTAATCGAGTTTTAAATGAATCACTTGGCATTGAACCAAGGTTTTGTTTATGAATAAGGTTGGAAGAATTTAGTTTGAAAATGATTGTGAAGTTGTCATAGTGATCAATATTTAATTAACCAAAACTATTAATTAAACATTAAATAAACCACTTAATTAATATAATCAAAATTAATTATCAAAATTATCTGATTAAATCAAATAGTCAATGTAATTAACATTAATTATCAAAATTAACTAATTCAAAATAAAATTTAATTGACAATTTAGTTTAATGAAGAAAGATTGAAATGAATAAATCACAATGTGCTCTAAACTGGTTTGCTCATATCGACAATGGGATCGAAATGTCATATGTAAGGATCCAAACACGGTGAAATATTCCATTAATTTATTGAAAATTCAGCGGCATATCGACATGACATTGTCGAATCCACTTTTCAAGAGGTCTAATTTCACATGATGAATATAACAAGCAATTCAACATTATTTAACATTCACATATTTATTTACAACATATGAAAGGTGTAATTAGTGAAACTAGAGTGCTTGTAGCCCATAACAAGTGGGCCTATCTTCCTAATGCTCCAATGACCCATTTAATAATTCTTTCCAAAAAACTAAAATAATAATTAACACGTGATGCCCTTCAAATAAGTCTCAGAAACAATCAATACTCAGATTGACTTTTTTCACAATTTGTTTCGCATTCCTTGGTAAAAGAAATGCATAAAACAAAACACAGGTATATCCATATTTTTATTTACCCGGTTCAACCTGCTACCATGCTCAAAACAAAACTCCACAGAACTTAATGTAACCGGAAACGCATATGCTTATAATATGAATAACAGAAGATATACACCAACAAGCGCAAAGGAAAATCCAAAGTTATCGGCACCGACGTTATAACAGTAACAAAGTACATCACCCAAGTATGATAACTTAAGATTATATACAGGGTTGTCGCGATATCAACACAAATATAACATTCAACCTGAAATCTATTCTGACTTAAAAGTATACGGATTTGAAACCGATCCATACATAACATAGATAATACAGTAATGTAATCATACAAAAATTGAAACAAATATCAAAGCAATACGATATAAAACTTGATCTGGGGTGTTACCGCAATGTTGGATTTGTTATTGAAAGTTTTGAACTTGCTACCGTTGTGTGCATCCTCTTGAAGGAATGACGTTGGCTTTGTTCGTAGCAACTGTTGTCTTGCGTAGAAATGAACTGAAGTCTATTCCAAAAGCGAGTTGAGCTTGTCGAGATATTACGACATTATTTTTGGACTCTTGTCGGAACCGTGCGATAGAGCTGGCGGTGGTGGTGGCATCGACGGAAGTTCGGCGGTGTTGACACGGCCAGAGGGAGCTCGTCGAATGGGCTTGGCGTCGACAAAGGTTATTATGGAGAGTTGGCAATGACGATGATGACTGGAGTTGAGGCGGAGAAGAGGGCGTGAGTTGTTAAAGATGGAAAAAGGTGATGGTGGATGTTGTAGTGACAGAGAGTAGCGTTTCGCCAGTGGTGTAAAGTGAGGTGAACGGAGATATGTGATAATGGAGGGTTTGGCGGTGGTCGGAGTTGTTGCGGTTTCGTCGCCGGTGAAGATGATTTATGGTTTACGGCGGCGTCGGCGGTTGCGTTGGTGAGTGTATGATGACGCGAAGCGATGGAGGAGGAAGACGGTGTGTGGTTGTTGGGTGGTGAAGAGGAAAAATGGCGGTGGACGAAGATGATTGTGATGGTTGTGCGGTTTGGTGAATTATACGATGGTGGAATGTGAGGAAGCGAGGGTTTTTGTGGATGGTGGGAGAGTATGGGTTTCAAGGTGTTTGTGATAGTGAGAGCACGGAGAAGAGGAACGGAATCCTCCTTTTTTTTTTTTTTTTTTTGCTGAGAGAGAGAGTAGGCTAGTGGGTGATTTCGAGAGATTTTTATTTTATTTTCTTTTATTTTATTTTATTTATTTTTAGATTTTTAATAATAGATTTAGTTAAAATCCTATTTTTATTGGGTTATAGAAATGAATATGGATTGCTAACATGTGCCTTTGATTAACCCTGATTTAATGGTTGAGATCAAGTGAAAGAAACACAAATTGTAACCAACTTAACAATTGCCTAAAATACTCCTCTTAGACAATTTAATTGATTTAAACGATTTATATCAATTAGATTAAATAAAATTGACAATTTTCTAAATAAATATGATAAAAATAAAATAAGGACATGGAAAATTCTATTTGTTTAATCTGAATATTTTGGCGAAAGAATAAAAATAAAATGATTGGAACTAAATAAATGTTGGGTGAAAATTTTCCCGAAAAATTAAATTGGACGCACTAAAATTATCAACGCGAAATATACTTATTGAAGAAATACAACGTTTCTTTTAATTTTGAAATAAATTTTCATCGGTTAAAAGGCTCAGACAGATTAAAATGCAGCTGAGGAAGTCTTCGAACAATATAACGAGTATACCAGATTAAACTACGTGAACCGTAGATTAATAATACTAACGTCTGCAAATTTAATTTCGAAACTTTTTACTCGTTGATTTTGCATGCACTTGAGAAATGATTTAACCAAATTGTATGTATATTTAAGAATTTATTCCAACTGATATTTTAAGTACTATTCATGACGAAATGCGTATCATGTTGTACATATGATGCCAATTGAAAATGAAATCAAATTTATGAAAATTTTAAAATGCCCGGACCAAAATTGGGGTATGACACTGCCCGGTAACCGATAGTTGTAAATCCTATTTGATATTTTCCCCAACAGGTTGTTCTTACCCAGTAACCGATAACGAACACACCTCTTTTTCCTCAACGAGTCATCCTTGATTTGTTTACCCTAACCGGTAACGAATATCTCTCTATCAGAGTATGTTATCTTCCTACCTAGTAGCCGGTAGTGGATAATATACTTTTGGTCCTCCTGTGTTGAAGTTCATGCTTCCCCAGTTGAGTTTGAGTGCATATTTCCTCAGTGAAGTCGTCAATCCCCTGTTCGGTTCGAGTATTTCAATTTTGTTCTGATTTACCCGCTTCCCCTGTAGATTTTCCTTTACCCTCGATCGAGTCCTTCCATTGATTTATTTTCATGGAAATCCCCCTCGTGTCTCCAACAGTTTTTAAGTCGTAGTCTGGCCTATACAAAACTTCTTATCCCCAGAGTCTATGTCTCCCCAGTGAGTTTTCCTTATGGAATGCATTATGCTCCTGTGGACTTTCAGTCTCTCCGAATTCTTTTCCCTTGTGGTAACATTTTCCCCACAAAGATTTCTTTTAACATTCATATCATATGCATCATGAGGTCTCTTAGGGACCAAAATTTGTCTCTATTGTTGTTATTTAAGTCCATTCTATTGAGTCGATACGAAGATTTTTAACCTTCACCTCCTCAGTTAGAATGTTCTTAAATAGGGGCAGTTGTAAGATCCTAAATTTTGACCCTAAGATCCCTCATGTTATCTCATCATATGCATTAGCCTTGGGATCACACCTTGGTAGCCTCCTTACACCTCATTCATTGGGTTTGCATTGAGAGAGATCACCAAGCACTTTGATTGTATCATACTTTGTTTTTCATTATTTATTAACCAAAATACCAAAAATATGTCAATGTGTAGTTACTCTTTTGTAGGTAGTGTGTATGCCCACCCATGCTCCATCAAGCTCATATCTAGGGTTTGAAACCCTCAATGCAAGGAGTTCAATCAAGAAATGGTTCACTTTGGATCTAATCATCATATATGGATCCCCATGATCTTCACATGTCATTTTGATCAAAAAAATCACCAAGAGTTTGAAGCTTGTTTATCTTGGAAACCCTAATTCATTTAGGTATCTTGTGTGACTTCCTCAACAAGTTTCTTCAACATTTGATAAAATATTTCAAGGTATACTTCATATTAAATCATCTTATGCCTATATGATCCCTCATGAGTCCCAAAAGTCAAGATAATGTCAAGCTAGCAAGATGGTTCATGGTGGTTGACCAGAGAAAGTCAATCGGTCAAAACTAGGGTTCCCTAGACCCTATCTCCTACAATGTTTGTCATATGAAAATGCTTCCAAGAGAAAAGTTACTCAAATTGACATTACAAACAACTTTCATGTTGAAGTAAAGAGCTAGTTTTTCTTTGAAAGTCATTTGTTATGGTGAAAGATTATAGGTCATTTTGTCTGAACCCTAGTTTGGAGGTCAACTTCCCAAGACCATAACTTGCTCAATTTTTATGAGATGAAATCCAATCAAATTCCATGGTCAAACTAAAGATGTCTAATTCAATTTTGGTGTTTGAAGGAATTTCAAATTAAACTTTCAAATGCATGTTCCAAGAGGAAACATTATAGGTAATTTTGGACCAATACCATTAAACAAGTGATTTTCCTCAACTTCTAAAATGCATAACTCCTTCATGCCAAATCCAAATAAGGTCAAATTTGTGACCAAATTGAGTAGGTTTGAAAGATATACAACTTTTATGAATGAAATTTTTTCATTTAAAGTCCATAGAAAAAGTTATTCAAGGTGGAAGAAGTGAACATTTGACTTAGGACTAAGAAAATTTTCAAATATGTTTGATTTCCCAAACTTCCACCTCAAAATTCATCATGATCCAAGCTTCAAATTAAAAAGTGTTCAACATGAAAGTTGTTCCCATTAATATCACCTTTCCAAAAAGTCCAAGATCATCTCATTTGGATCAAAAATGAGGTACTTGTGCATGGCTCCATTATGGGATTTGTTTTGGCAAGTTTTGGATTCAAGTGATCATTCATCTTTGCATGCTTCATTGTAATGACTTCAGCATCAATTACACATGAATTGGAGATGGATTACATTATTCCTTAGGCCCAAATAATTTCCCATGCATTCATGCAAGTTGGTTTCCAAATTTGGCAAATTTCAAGTGGTGCAAAAATCAATTTCAATGCCTATTTAAACAAGCTCATGGCTTCAGAAACTTCATCAACACCCTGCCCAAGCTTTGCTAGAATAATCTAAACCCTCATTTCCATAGAATTTCTGAAGATTTCTCTTGAAATATGGCTTGAACTTCACCTTCTGTTTGGAAGTTCAAACTCCAGAAATTCACTTCCCTTTTCATCTCAATTGGTTTCTGCAAGCAAGAGGAAGAGAAAGCAAGCAAATCCAGATCAAGATCAAGTGAAATTAGATCAACTCAAAGGTGATTTTTCTGAAACTTCATCTCTTAGATTCTCTCTCAATTCTTAACCATTCTTTGTGATTTTTGGTTGGCTGAAGTCCTACCAATGTAGGCAATAAGATTGAGTTGCTTTGAGGTCAAATCAAAACAAATCAGTTCATAATCCTCAAAATTCAAATCCCTGTATCTTTTTATATACTTGGAATTAGAGAAAATTGAGTCCAAATTCGTGCTCCTGAGCATTTTTCCTTCAAATTAGTGTATTCACTTTTTATTTTTCATAAAGTTGAGCTTGAACCAGACCGGTGGTGATCACCGGAGAAGATGACCGGAGCTAGGGCTCTGCTGGTGCGTTGGCAAAGTCCAAGCCATCTGATCTGATTCAAATGTTTTAATCTCAAGCGTTCATTGTGATTACCACACGTACAACGTATTGACCAAGGCGTATGGTGGAACGCGCGCGTGCGGCCATCAGATCTGCCACCTCAATTAATGAGGGAGATCTGATGGCCCTTGTTTTTTTGTATTTTCTAATTTTTTCATTTAATCCACTTATTTTGATTAATTCATATTAATTTCATTTTTAATCCAAAAAATATGGGACTTTCACCAAAAATCTTTAAATATTTTCCTCTTTCATTTTCTGAATTAAAATGATTTTTTGGATTTATTTTGATATTTTTCATGAATTAATTGTTTTTGTGCATACTTTTAATTATTTAAAAATACTTCTGACTTTTCAAAAATCATGAAATTTTTTGTCTAAGGTCTTTTGACCTTGTTTGACCTAGTGTAAATCTCTTGGACATTTATTTGGTGTTTTGAAGAGGTTTTAGGTTTTGACCAAACTAAATTTAATTTAAATGCATTTTTAATTCGATTTTTAATTGATTAACTATATAGAAATTATGTTGGGCCATTTTTATTGACTTGTGATGTTTGACTATGTGTTTTGGCCTTGGTCAAGGTTGATTTGACTTTTGTTAAGTTAAAATCATTGGATTTAGGGGATTGATGAAATGTACATTTCATCTCCCAAAATGAATGAATGATTTTAATTTGATAAAATTCATCCCATGACCAATTTGTGTTTCTCTCATCTCCCCTCCTTCTTCATATTCAATCCCAATCTATCCCATCCCTTTTATTGACCAATGAAATCTCAAGATCCTAAGGCTAATTGGTCCATCAATAACCTTGTGTTAGATGAACCAATACAAGTATGGATGAGATATGTTCACCCTTTGATTTGTTTTCTTTTAGTGTGTGGTATGTTTTAGGAGTTTGGTTCATTATACCAAATCTCTAACATGCATTAGCACCTAAATTTTTATTGTCTGGCCTCAGATAGTTGTGACTTCTACATAAGTTCAATTACGATTGCTTAACATAGAGCTAAATTTTGACCCGAAAGGCATAGCATTCTAGTAGGTGAGATTGTAAGTCTACCATCTTTCATAGTATTGTATGGAAACTTGGCCTTTTTTCCTTCCTTTGGAAGATGTCTTGGTTCAAGGATCCATGCTTGTGAATAGATGGTTGAGTGTTCTCCAAAGAATGACTTAATCAATTGAAAAGTAAAACATCACTAACATCTAATCAACTAACATTTGACTAACTTGTATTACTATTAATTTACTTTCAATTCATTTATCTTTATGCAATTTAATTACAAGTCAGTTACCATTCATTATCATTTACATAGCATTTAATTTGTTTATGTTTATGTCATTTTTACTTTGCTCATTTGAGCCATATATTGTGATTGTACATATTTGTTTGTATATTTTGTTTGTGCTTGTGGTCTTAGGACCTTAAAATACTTAATAAACAACAAAAACCCTAAAAAATGTTTGTGTGGACTGTTGGGTTTGATCTGAGCTTTTGGACTTATAAGTAGGCAACATTCCACATGCAAAAGGACTTGGCAAATGCCAACATTTCTGAGACCAAGTTATTATGATTTAGGCTTTCATCTGATATAAGTATTTGGGATCCACTTGAATTCATCTGCTACATGGTCTTGATGCAACTATTATTTTGATCTAGTGCCTATGTCTTATTCTGAGTTGATCAAGGAGTATTTCATCTGATACATGAGAAGACAAAGAAGACTGCTAGATATGGATTTTTGCTTGCTTGGATGTGGCCATCTTTATTTGATGTCTTGCTCTTTATATTGCCAATTGCTTGCTGATTATTGCTTGATTCAAAGTCCAAAGGGAAAGTGGGTTTTCTATATGACATTCTTGTCTGTTGGATTGCATCCCATTTGTCATGTCTTTTAAACTCTTAAATTTTAATTTTATGCTTAGGTTAGCCTCTTCATCTCCTCCCACTTCTTAAATTTCAAAATCTCTCCCCCTTTTCAAAAACCTTCTTTGCTTGTGATTTTAAAACTTAGACTTTATTGCAAACTAGAAACTTTGGCCTTAGGGCATTGCCCTTTTTTAAACTCTTTTCTTAAATCAAATTTGTAAATGAACTTAACCATATTGACTTAAAATTTCAAAAGACAAAAAGAACTAACACTCATTCAAACTTTTGGGCCTTTTGTGCCTCTTCTAAACTTAACTTTTGATTAAAAGCAATCCACTCATTTTGAAATTGATACCACGAACTACGAGGTTTTGATCCCTCATTTTATGTTGGTACGTAGGCACAAGTCCGAAGGTCTTGTCAAACACAAAAATAATTAATGAATTCTTTTCTCACCCTCATACTCTATTGGTTTCAAACATCTTTTATACCAAAAACACATACACACATAAAAAAAGGGCTCCCTAGGAGTACCTATGACACTTTGGGTGCTAACACCTTCCCTCTATGTAACCAATCCCCTTACCTGTAGTCTCTGGCGTTTTATTAGTTTTGATTTGAAAACTTCTTATCTTTGGGTTTTGTTCGTATTTTTCCCTTTTTCTTTGGAAATAATAAAAGCGCGACGGCGACTCTGGTTTTATTGACGTTAAGTTTATCCATAGCTTAATGGTCATGAATTTACCGCTACAAAAATTACTTGACAAAAGTCAAGGTTTATTGAAAAAATGGTTCAAGTTTAAAATAAGAAGGTTTGAAAAACAAAGAGAGAAGATTTTAAAAATTAAAGAAGGGGAGGAGAAGAAGAGAGTATCATTGAGCATAAAGTAAAATCTAGGGAGGAAAGATCTAACCAAGAGATACCAAGCTTTATGACATAAGTTAAGCAAGAATTCCCTCCTTTGGATTAAGCCTTAAGCAAGCCAAATAAGCAAAGAATAAATCATGTATCAGATGAAACCAGGATAATCAAGCCAAGTCTTCAAAAGAAGTACAAAGTCAAAGGTACCAGATGAACCCTAAGGTCTCAAACACCAACTCCCAAATCAAGGGTCAAGATCTTAGTCCTAAGTCCATAACTCCAAAATAATGCTAAGGATAGTAATCGTAAGTCCATGAATCAAGATAACCATTTTTTAGGTTTTTTCATTTATTAATGTATTTAAAGGAAAAATAAATCCTAATGGCCAAAGATTAAAAGAGCATGAACATAAACAACATAGTATGAGATGCTACAATAAAAGCATAAAGTAAATGACAACAGGATAAAGAACATAAGATAAATGATATTAAAGTAAAGTTAATACAAAGTAATGTTAGTAAATGATGTTAGTAATCAAAAAGGGAAAGGAAAATTATCATTTTTTGAAGAACACTCAAGTAATCACCCACAAGCATGAAAATATGGACCTTTACATCGCATATGAGAAGGGCTCCAACTTGGATAAAATCAACAAGTATGCCACAAGCTCTCATAAGTGAAAATGAAACAATATTTTTCAGATAATACCATGAGGAGTAGGAGACTTACAATCTCACATATGAAAATGACTTTCTTTCGGGACAAATTTAGCACTATGTTAAGCAATCGTAATTGGACTTATGTAGAAGTCAACACTATCTGAGGCCGGTCAATAAAAATGTTTGTGTTAATACATGCTATAGAAATGGTATGTAAATCATTCTCCTAAAGTTATGCCACAAAAAAAAAAGAGTTGAGCAAGCATAGAGGCTAGGAGGATGGTCCATTACTTCAATCCATACTTCATAGTACTTAGGATAAACTTATGCATTAATCTAAAGTACCTTAAATGATCCATGATCAATTAAGAGGTAGATTTGAAATTATGAAAGTTCATCAAGCACCAATCCACACATCATGAATGAGATGAACACAAACCATGCAATTGATCAAAAGATAAAAAGAAAGAGATGAAGAAGAAGAAGAGGACAAGAGAGATCACACCCAAATTGGATCAAAGGTTTGATCAAGTCATCATCAAAATCAATCGTCCATTTTGGTGGATTAGGGTTTTCACCCCATCAACACCCAAGATCCATTGAGTTTGATGAGACATGTGATCAAAACAACCATGATTCAAAGTCAACATAAGTCAACAAAGGTCAAACAAATATAAAATAAAATAAAATGCATCAAAAACATTTTTAAAATGAATTTTAAAAGGGGAATAAAAGATAAAATCCATAAAGTCCTTCAAAACACCAAATAAATGGCCAAAAAAATTATGGAAGTTTTGAAATAAACTCGGAAGCATAATATAAATTTTTCAGAATTTTAAAATGCATAAAAGTATTTTTAAACCAATTAAAATAAAGGAGAATAGAGAAAATTTAAGAAAAATAGAAAATCAAGAAAATAAAATGTTGAAAAATAAAAATCAGATAAAGAAAAATAAAAGAGAATTTTAGAAATTATTTTGGTATTTTTTGGATGTAAAATGAATTTTCTATGAATCTTTAAAATAAAATGCAATTTAAACAAAAAATAAAAATAAATTAAATTAGAAAAAACACGGAGCGTTTGATTTGACTTCGTTAATTGACGTGACAGATCCAACGATCACAAGGATGGGATGCACAGTGAAAATTAGCCAAAATAAAATACGGGATCTAATTCAAATTGGACCAATCAAAACATTTCAAATGTCCAATGCGTCTTCAAACTCATATGACCTGAGATAAACTCCGGTCGGCTTTTCCGATGGTCCCTCACCGGAGTTTCATCATTTGGCAAGTTCAGAACACGAGACCACCATCAATGTGATCGCCTCCTCATCAGGATTCAATCTCATGCTCCAAATTCATTTATCTAAACTGAGCATGGGGAATTTCAGAGAAGTTTCAAAAGCAATCAAGCCACGGAAAATAAAATTAAATGATGAACATGATCAATTAACACCAGATAATTTAGGGGAAAGCATCAGAGAGTGAAAGACTACATTATGGTAACTTGTTTAAGTTTAAATAATGCTCATTACTACCTTGTCCAAATGGTGATCAGAATTAGATGAAGCTCGATCTGGTTAGAGTACTTCAAGAGGTCTTGAAGCTTGGGAATTGTTGCAAAAGCTTCAGAGAAGATCAAAGGTGTTAAGGGAATCAAGAAATTGGATTGAAACAAGTTGGAATTTAAAACACGATAGTTGAATTTTTCTGGAAAACTTCAGATTGAAGCAGGGATTTCTTGGCTCTCAAAAGCTTTAAAATGAATGCAGTAGCTTCCTCTATTTATAAGGAATGTGTTTGGATCCAAATACAGGTGGAATCAAGCTTAATTCGTGCAAAATGAATTTGATCATGAAGTGAGAAAAATGTGACTTCCAGTCCATCAAAACTCAACCAAATTATGCATTTCAAGGGTCAATTAACTTTTGAAGACTTGGCTAGACATGTTTAGGTCCAAAGCGCATGGTAATTTGGCTTGTAATTGAGAATTAGTGAAGTTCAAATTCGGACCATGGTGATTTCTTCAGTTCCAACTCACCATGTTCAGCTCAATGAGGCATCTTGCCAGGAGGCTTTTTGATCCCATTCTTTTTGCAATGTGTCATCATCATAACAAAGATTACAATATGTCAAGAAAGGTTGCATTTGGATGCTTGAGCACAAAGTTATGTCATGTTGAAGTTGGCACGAAAAATGGGTCATGTAACTTAGAAAATTCTAAGTCCCAAATGGTTGAATATGACCTATAATGTCTCAATGAATTCCATGGCCTTCCAAGCATAATTGGACTTTGATCCTGGAAGAAAACTTGTAGAGGAAATCACAAATGATATTGTGCAAAAAATCAGCCTCAAATGTTAAAAATTGAAGAAGTTGTAATCCTTGAAAGTTGAGAAAAAGTCACTTGGAAATAGGTCAAATTTCACTAAGTCCATAAATAACTTATAATGTCTCCAAACTGTTGATGACTCTCCAAGCATAATTGGCTATTTTCATGTAAATATAAGTTCTATAGAATAATTAGAAGAGCCATATTCAAAAAGAAGCATTCAAAAATGTTGAGAATTAAAAGAGTTGTGATCTTTGGAACCTTGACTTCAAATGGTTGACTTTTTGGCCAAACCTCTTGGAATAAACTTATGCACTTGAACCTTTCTTGCATTTCAAAGCACCTGGATGATCATATGAACTAAAAATAAGGTGTCCTTGAATGTCTCTTGATTAAGTTGCTCAAATTTTTGGGTAAATTGTTGAAGAAGGCATAGAAATAAACACTTGAACCTTTGACTTTTCATGAGAAGTAAGCCATAAGACTTTGAGATGCTATTGACCCAAATGAGATTGAAAGGTGCTTGAGGACCTTGGAGATCATTCTTTAGAGATAAGCCTCTTGAGAATAAATGGTTAAGCACACTGTCGCTCCCCAGGATTTCCCGAATCCAAGTACAAACGCGAAAAGAGGTGGCGAGGAAAAAAGAATAGAGTCGCCAGCTATGTACTTTTATCCCAAGAGGAGGGAAAGGTAGTACTGCATAACCAAGAGGGAATGGATAAAACAAAGTCTCGAACCAAAGAAAACCGAGTAAGGGGGCCGGTTACGTGAAGGGAAGGTTATCGCACCCCTTCACGTCTGTGGTACTCTACAGGATCCACGTTTGCTATTTATGTCTAAAGTGTGTGTATAAAAACTCCTATATGCGATGCGAAAGAGAGAAAATCAAAGTAGGGAAAAGAAAGAGTTATTGCTCGCACAGGCCCTACCCTGCTGCATATGTATCTCAAGAAGGATTGAGAATCAGAGCGCCGTAGCTCGGCTAACCTATTTGTTTGTTTTGTGTTTTTTAGATGAACGACGTTACTACGCAATCTACCAGATGCTCGACCTTTGGAGACTTACTCGCCTGTAGTAGAAGGAGTTAACGTGTTCTTAGGAGAAGAAAAATCAAAGATGTTTGTTTGTGTTTTGGGAATGCTCATGCAAAAAAGGAAGTCTTAGACGAAGGAACCGTGCTACCTTAATTGACATGCAAACGAGAGACTATACGAAGCCTAGCAATCCTATGGGGAGACGATCACACCATACAAAACAAACATGCATAAAGTAAACATGCCAACAAGGGGGCTCAAACATACATGGGTAGGGCTTTAGTCCAGAGGGGTCATATCAACCTCGACAAACAAGCCATGGAAAGGTAATCAAATGGGCTCTTAACCACTAACATTGAACGTCAGGGTAAGCAGATCAAACGGGTAATGAGGATAAGACCTCATAGCTCTTAACCCTGGACAGGGTGAGCTCATGACAAAAAGTGGGGATTCAGAAAGGTGGAACCCTCTCCACTGACTGACCGGACAAAAGATCTTGGGCTTTTGTTCTGGAGCATCGACATGTAGTGCGAGCATAAAGAACGACGCACTGAATAATGGGGGATTGACTACTAATCCCTTTTGTCTGTCAATTGCCTCTTCGTGGAGGTCTTTAGCACTGGTGCCTCTTCTTGGAGGTCTTTGGGCACAAAAGTAAACACACAAAAACATTGCCTCCTATCGAGGTCTTCCAGCTAAGAAAGCGGTAAAATACGGGAGAGATGTGAAAGGGATCAAGAGATCTACTACACGGATAAAGATCCGAAGTAAAAACAACTCAAGAGATAAGAAACCCAGAGGTCTCTCAAGCTAGCATCATCAAAGAAAGCAAGTCAGCGAAGCAATCAGAATAAATCTCCAAGCGGTATCCCACAAATAAAGTGGAATACCAAGCAATCTATCTCTTCAAGAGTTATGTGAGCCCTCACAAAAACTCAACAAGCAGGTTAGGATAACAAGGTGGGGTGCAATCAAGAGTTGCACCAAACAGAAGAATCATAGCAACAACATGAACCATGCTACAAAAAGCTCACAAAAAGCAACCAAGGGTAACAGGCCTAAACCTATTCTCAAACAAATGCATAAAAGGGGTATCAAAACTCAAAGTCAAGGGGCAAGGATCCACACATCAAGACATGACATACATACTAAAACATGTGCCCGGATGCAATAGAAAACATGTCACAACAAACACCAAACAGATTGGAGAGCAAACAGAAAAAAAAGCAGCTACTGTCGCGATCGCTACTGCTTCGCTTAGCGAAGACTTAGCGAAGCTTCGCTACATGCTCGCTTAGCGGAGCGGCTAGCGAATGCTTGCGGGTTCTGGGTTCCTCTTTGATAACAGTGCGATTTCAGAAACCCCAAACCTTATGGTGCTCATTTCAGAAACTGAGTGATCAAACATTCAAGGTATTGTTACACATTCATGCATATCTAAACCCACATGCAAAACCTAACGATACCCACTCTTCCAAATTCAACTGAAATACCTCATACATTCAGAAATTTCAAATTGAAAGCATAAAGTAATGGAAATAGGGCAAACCTGGTTGGAGAGATCAAATGAAATTGAATTGCACCGTTGGGTTTGCAAAGCAATGTTAGGGTTTATATGAGATGGAACTGATAGAGGCGATTCAGAGTAAAAAGTCTCAGAGTCCGAGTGAATTTTTCTCTTTAGTGTCTGGAGGCTGCTGCAGATTAGTTAGTTCACTCTCTAGCGTTTTGTTTTAATGAAATTTAGAATTTATACTCTGATTTTCGTGGCTTGGTGGGCTCAGAATGAAGGCAATTCAGGCCCGAAATTTTTCTGTTATATTTTTTTATTTTCAAAACGCGTGGGCTTCGCCTAGTGAAGAATTTGCTCGCCTAGCGAGCATGACAGTTCAGACTCTGGTGGCTCGCTAGGCGAACCATTCTGCTCGCCTAGCGAGCATGACAACTCATGTCATCTTTCCAAATTTGTAACCTGTGCGCTGGTCCTTTGTTCCTTCAAGAGTAATATGTTGAATGATGAATAGACCCCATTTGAACATGTTGGAAGTATCTCAAGTCATTCCCGGGCCATTTGACCTTCAGTTGACCAACAATTGACTTTTGGCTTTTGATATCCAAACTTCTTGGAAGAAAAACTCTTGGAGCTAGTTCTGATTGACATGATGAAATGCAATATGAAATGTTAAATGACCTAAAATGAATGCATGAATGAGGAGGGAAAATTTGAGGTGCTACAGCTGCCCCTATTCAATCAACTGTGAACCTGAACGGATGAAAGCAGCGACTATCAGTCCTTCAAGGTAAACAGGGATTGAATACCAAAAGAACCGAAGAATTTGCACTCTGTAGGTGACGAAGCGAGGAAAGCGAGGCCATTTACCGATGGCGGCTTCAAAACAAAATTTGATATTTACCGATATCAAAGAAAGCGAGGCCATTTACCGATGGCAGCTTCGAAACAGATTTGATATTTACCGATATCAAGTAAAGCGAGGCCATTTACCGATGGCGGCTTCAAAACAAAATTTGATATTTACCGATATCAAGGAAAGCGAGGCCATTTACCGATGGCGGCTTCGAAACAGATTTGATATTTACCGATATCAAGGAAAGCGAGGCCATTTACCGATGGCGGCTTCGAAACAGATTTGATATTTACCGATATCAAAGAAAGCGAGGCCATTTACCGATGGCGGCTTCACTGGGGAGGAAAAAGATGTTTACAAGTGAAACAAGACCAAACATTTACCGATGACTGGGAAGGAACTCGATGTTTACCGACATCGAACAATGATGTTTACCGACACCAAAGAAAGAAATACACTTATGAAACGAAACCATTTACCGATGGCGAAAATGAAACACTCGATATTTACGGATAGCGAATCTGCTGGGGAATCTTAAACGACAAAACCATTTACCGATGGTTAACAAGCGGCTAATGTTTACTGACATCGAACAATGATGTTTACCGACACCAAAGAAAGGAAAGGACACACATGGGTGTTGACATAACGATTTTTGTAGACACCATGAGAGACATGCCATTTACTGATGGCCAACAATTGGAATTCGACGTTTACCGACATCGAAAGATGATGTTTGCCGACATCAAAGAAAAGCACAGACATTTACGGGGATCAACACGACACTTACCGGTATCGCAAGGATGATATCTACATATGTCAGAATAAGGCAGACACTTGTCGGGGACTAAATCGGAAGGGAATCAAGCTTTCTTTCACGGGCTGGTGAGAAAATAAATCTCACTGGGATTATCGATTCTGAATGTTGCCAAGAGCAACTGCTGTGAATGAGCTACACAGATGTTGAAAAATGATCCGTCTCTTCCGGAGATATGATCCAATCTGGTTTAATACATGTATGCATATGTTTGAGTTTTTCATGGCGTAATGTTCCATACTGAATGGAAATGCTACGCGAGTTGAGAATGCGAATGCAAATGATGATTACTACATGCAAGATGCAAAGGGAGGAAAACTCCTGCTGGGAAAGCAAATGATCACTTTACTGAGCACACAATTTCTGATTCGATCTTCCAACTCTGTGGGGACATACAACAATTCTGCTGAGGATACTTATTGATCTGACATTCTCAGAACGGTAGAGAAACCAACTCAACTGGGGAGTCACTTGTTGGGAAAACACCAACCTCTCGACCATGCTAGGGAAACAAATTTTGCACTCGACTTAGACGACCCAACTTCTTACACGACTGGATAGTGTTGAAACAATGGGGTCTTCCTTCGAATAAACTTTGGCTCATCTGCTTTAGCCATCAATCAAAGATAGTAACCTGCAAAACGGCAGGACATACATGCCCCAGGGGATCGTATGGACAAAATATACTCAAGTGTACTCAACAATCAAAATAATTTTCAGATGTTTTATCTTTCCGCACGCCATTGTCTAGCCTTCATGTTTTTTAGATGCAATGTTTATCAAAAATTCGGACGTTTTTCGCAAACAAAACAGTAGAAATAAAAAACAAGAGAGCAATTTGACTGAATAACGACTTTTATTGATTGAAACTGGCCTATAAAGGCAGGTGCATCAGGAAGCAATTCCTAGGAAGAGGTAATTGCGTAAAAAGAGAAAATAAACTATCCTATTGGCAATGTGAACACGGCATTCCACTATTTTCCAATTCTGTTATGACTCATAGATCTTCAATTTCCCCCAAATTCTTTGCTTTCTGAGAAGAGTGATTGGACCGATCATATCCTTCAAGATGGTAGACACTGAAAATGCGATGAGGTACAAATAACTCAGACTGTAGTCTTCACTTTAATCCCTCTTTTGCCTGGACCGCCTTTTCAGGTTTTCAATCCACCGGGATGCCCATTTTTGCCTAAGCCGCCTTTGCAGGTTTTCGACTTACCGGGTGTACATATTATGTTTTATTCATTATCCCTAACTTTTGCCCAAACCTTTTTCTTTTCTTTTTCTCTTGGTTCGCCGGGATGCCCTTTTTTTGCCTGGACTTTCTTTCTTTGTCCAGCAGGTCAGTTTATGCGAAGTATTTTTTGACTACATCTGAATTCACAGGAGACGGAAAATCTTCACCATCCATAGTTGTAAGCATCAAGGATCCACCAGAAAAGACCTTTTTAACAACATATGGACCTTCATAATTCGAAGTCCACTTGCCCCTGTTATCTGTACCGGGAGGAAGGATCATCTTCAAAACTAAGTCACCTATCTGATAGCTTCGAGGATGCACTTTCTGATCAAAGGCCTTCTTCATCCTTCTCTGATATAGTTGTCCATGGCACACAGCTGCTAATCGCTTTTCCTCAATTAAATTTAACTCATCAAACCTGGCTTGAACCCACTCAGCCTCGTCAAGTTTTACATCCATCATCACCCTCAAAGAAGGGATTTCAACTTCTACTGGCAAGACTGCCTTCATGCCATACACAAGTGAAAACGGAGTTGCCCCGATTGACGTACGTACTGAGGTACGATACCCATGCAAAGCGAAAGGCAACATCTCATGCCAATCCTTGTACGTCACAACCATCTTTTGCACAATCTTCTTAATGTTCTTATTTGCCGCCTCTACAGCACCATTCATCTTTGGTCTGTAAGGAGAAAAATTGTGGTGTTCGATCCTAAAGTCTTTGCAAAGCTCTTTCATCATCTTGTTATTGAGATTCGAACCATTATCAGTGATGATTCTCTCAGGAACCCCATAACGACAGATAATTTCTTTCTTAATGAATCGAGCAACCACTTGTCTGGTAACACTGGCATAGGAAGCTGCTTCCACCCACTTGGTAAAGTAATCAATCGCGACTAGGATGAAACGATGTCCATTAGAAGCAGTAGGTTCAATCTTTCTAATCATATCGATGCCCCACATTGCAAATGGCCAAGGAGAATTCATAATATTCAGAGGGTTTGGTGGTACATGCACTTTATCTGCATAGATCTGACATTTGTGGCACTTCCGAGCGTATTTGAAACAATCAGATTCCATGGTTATCAAGTAGTAACCGGCTCTTAACAACTTTTTGGCCATTGCATGACCACCAGCATGGGTACCGAAAGATCCCTCGTGTACTTCCTGCATTAACATGTCTGCTTCGTGTCTAACCACGCATCTGAGCAGAACCATGTCAAAGTTCCTCTTGTACAACATATCATCATTGTTCAAGTAAAAGCTTCCAGCTAGCCTTCTCAGTGTATTCTTGTCATTCTTTGACGCTCCTTCAGGATACTCTTGGCTTTTGAGGAAATTCTTAATATCATAAAACCACGGCTTCTCATCAATAACAGACTCGGCTGCAAACACACACGCATGCCTCTCGAGTCGATTCACAGCAACGTGTGGCACATGATTCTGCCAATGAACTTTAATCATGGAAGACAATGTGGCTAAGGCATCAGCCATTTGATTTTCATCTCGGGGTACATGATACAACCTTACTGTCTTGAAGAAAGTCAGGATCCTTCTGGTGTAATCTCTATAAGGAATCAAATGCGGCTGATGAGCATTCCAGTCTCCATTGACTTGGTTAATCACTAGAGCAGAATCTCCATAAATGTCCATAGTTTTGATCCTTAGATCGATGGCTTCCTCAATCCCCATGATACAGGCCTCGTACTCAGCTTCGTTGTTGGTTACTTCAAAAGTCAATCTGGCAGAAAAAGGTATGTGTGCACCTTTAGGATTAATGAGTATTTCCCCAACACCATTTCCACTCACATTTACCGCCCCATCAAACATCAGTGTCCACTTGTCATCGGGATCCGGTCCTTCCTCGACAAGAGGCTCTTCACAATCTTTCATCTTTAAGTACATGATATCTTCATCGGGGAATTCAAACATCATCGGCTGATAGTCATCAATTGGTTGCTCGGCAAGGTAATCAGACAAAATACTACCCTTGATGGCCTTTTGCGACGTGTACTAGATATCATACTCTGTCAAAATCATCTGCCAACGAGCCACTCGTCCGGTAAGAGCCGGCTTTTCAAAGATATACTTTACTGGGTCCATCTTAGAAATCAACAAGGTAGTATGGTTCAACATATACTGTCTTAGTCGGCGAGCAGCCCATGCCAAAGCGCAACAAGTTTTCTCGAGCAGCGAATATCTTGTTTCACAGTCGGTAAACTTTTTGCTAAGGTAGTATATTGCATGCTCTTTTCGACCAGACTCGTCATGCTGTACCAATACACACCCCATCGAATTCTCTATTACTTAAAGGTACATTATCAGAGGCCTCCCAGGAACTGGAGGTATAAGAATTGGAGGTTTCTGCAAATATTCTTTTATCTTATCAAAAGCTTTTTGACAATCATTGTTCCACCTGATTGCTTGATCTTTTCTTATCAATTTAAATATCGGTTCGCACGTAGCTGTTAGGTGAGATATGAACCGTGCAATGTAGTTCAGCCTCCCTAAAAACCCACAAACCTGCTTCTCCGTTCTTGGTTCAGGAATTTCTTGAATAGCTTTTACTTTCGCTGGATCAACCTCAATCCCTTTCTCACTGACAATGAAACCTAGCAGCTTTCCAGATCTCACTCCAAATGTACACTTGTTTGGATTCAGCCTCAGTTTGAACTTTCTCAATCTTCCAAACGACTTTTGTAAGTTTACCAAGTGCTCCTCTTCTGTCTGAGACTTCACAATCATATCATCCACGTACACTTCAATTTCTTTGTGCATCATGTCATGAAAGAGAGTCGTCATAGCTCTTTGGTAGGTAGCATCGGCGTTCTTCAACCCAAATGGCATTACCTTATAACAGAACGTGCCCCAAGGTGTAATGAATGTCGTCTTCTCCATGTCTTCCGGCGCCATCTTGATCTGATTATAGCCAGAAAATCCATCCATGAAAGATAAAACCGAGGACTGAGCAGTGTTATCGACCAATACATCAATGTGAGGTAATGGGAAGTCATCTTTCGGACTGACTCTGTTTAAATCTCGGTAATCGACACACATCCTGACTTTACCATCCTTCTTCGGCACGGGTACGATGTTGGCCACCCAAGGGGGATAATTGGTAACTGCTAGAAAACCTGCATCCAACTGTTTCTAAACCTCTTCTTTGATCTTGACAGCCATATCAGGACTAGTTCTATGAAGCTTCTGCTTTACCGAAGGACAATCTTCTCTGAGAGGTAGCCTGTGCACCACAATATCTGTATCCAAACCAGGCATATCTTGATACGACCATGCGAATACATCCACATATTCTTGCAGCATTTCAATCAGCCCTCTCTTGACCTTTTCCTCTAAAGCAGCCCCTATCTTGATCTCTTTCTTTGCATCCTCAGTACCAAGGTTAATGACTTCTAACTCTTCCTGATGAGGTTGAATGACCCTTTCCTCCTGTTTCAATAGTCTGGCCAATTCTTTGGGGAGTTCACAATCTTCTTCACTCTCCTCTTCGGCTTGGTAAATGGGATTATCGAAGTCATACTGAGCCGTAACAGAACTGTTTTTAATGGAATCCACAAGATCAATTCTGCACGAACGATGTTTCATGCTTTATTTTAGAAAAGAGTTCAAGGAAGTCACAGAAAAAACATTGCCATTTTTATTGTTTTGAAAATGAAAGTATGAAAACAGAAAGACAGTGAGCACAAATTTGATTGCAAAACGTCCTTTATTGATGATAATCATCGAAAATTCAAAACATGATGTGGCCCTACAATGAACCACTACACCTTGGGCAGAGCGTAGGGCTTTCATGCAGAATGCAAAACAGAAGAAAATTACTCTGTCTGAAGAGTAACTTGGACTATTTCTTCAGCAGTCCAGTTGTTGATCTTCTCCCCTGGAGCACACGGGCGCACCCAATTATCCATATCACAGTCACTGTCACCATCTTCATTGTTTGTTGCAAAGACATCCCCGTGATTCATCAATCCAGCACTAGTGAAAGTACACGGCCCTTTCTGATTCTGGACACCCTGCTCTGATGATTGAAAAGGCTGATAACCAATGCCAAACATGTCTTCTTTTACGGGCACATCAATCACCTTGCCCCAGCCTTCCGCGTTACCTGAATGAATGACCTCTAGAGCTTGTTTATAGGACGCAATCGAGGTACCTGGTTTCTTCTGTTCAACAAAAGCCACCTTCTCAATACTGACAGTCTCAAAAGCTTGACATAGAGTTTCATGAATTTCGCCATCCATCTCCACATATTTGAAGGAGGATAAATGGCTCACAAAGATGTCCTCTTCGCCACACGCGGCCACAACTTGACCATCCCACACATATTTTAGCTTTTAGTGGAGAGTCGAAGAAACTGCTCCAGCTCCATGTATCCAGGGACGCCCCAACAGACAACTATATGATGGTTGAATATCCATCACATAGAAGGCAATATTAAACACTTCCGGGCCGATCTTCACAGGCAACGTGACTTCACCAAAAACTGATCGCTTGGATCCATCAAAAGCACGGACAACAAGATCACTTGGTGTGAGAACAACCCCTTCGGCATCAAGCTTACTCAGAGCCTTTTTGGGCAGCACATTCAAAGAAGAGCCGATATCAACCAAAACATGCGACAAAACGGCGCCTTTGCATTCCATCGTGATATGCAGAGCTCTATTATGATTGCGACCCTCAGGTGTCAAGTCTAGATCCGTGAATCCCAAACCATGTCTCGTGTTAACATTTGCAATAACACCTTCAAGCTGGTTAACAGAAATCTCTTGGGGCACATAAGCCATATTCAACATTTTCAACAGGGCGTTACGATGTGCCTCGGAACACATCAACAGAGAGAGAATAGAGATTTTTGACGGTGTCTGGTTCAACTGATCCACGATCTTGTAATCACTCTTCTTAATAATTCTCATAAATTCCTCCACGTCCTTCTCAAAAGAATTCTCGGGCACTTCCTTTCGCACTGGTTCTTCTTCAATGACAACTTGTTTTCCTTTTGTTCTAGCAAGAGCCTCAGCATTGTTATCCTTCGGAACCTGTGGTGCAAACAAACGACCACTTCTCGTAAATCCTCCGGGTCCTCCCAAATTACCCACAGCCGAACCAACTGCTACTAGAGTTTTAATTGACGAACCAATCGTCACTGGAGTATGATTTACTGATCTGGTCTGATTCTCTGGTCTTCTATTTCTGCAAAAAGCATTGTCATATTGCCACGGAATTGCTCTACTATTCTCAAAAAGTCTTCCACTAGAAGCAGCAATGGTGGTAGGAGTACTGATAGTTACTGGAGCATTAACAATCACGGGAACACCAATAGTCACCGGAGCAGATATGGTCACGGACGCAACTACGGTCACAGGAGTACCAATAGTCACAAGCGCACTAATAGTTCTTGGAGCACGTACAGGACCTTCTGACGGTGTAAAGTAAATGGTAACAGTCGATATCTCTTCACGGTCTTTCACTACTCGATCAAACTGTAAACAACTTTCATTCATCAATTCCTGGATACCTTCTTTCAATTTCACACAGCCGTTTTCATGATTACCACAATCTGAACAATTCTTGTCACATCCCGGGAATACTCCCCCTCTAAGCAGACGTTCCTTCACTATAAACAACAAAGTCTGAAAATCATTAACATTGACTACCAAGTTCAAATTTTCCCCATCTTCCACACTATTTACTATGGGCCCTCCATGCTGAGGCATATGATTATTCACCACATTCGGAGTAGGAGCAAAGTTAATCGTCTTGGCATCAATCAAATCTTGAACTTTATGGTGAAAAGCCCAACAATTCTCAATGTGGTGCCCTGGCGCACCAGAATGAAAATCACAACGGACATTAGCATCATAACCAGCGGGAACCCTTATTAATGGAGCCATAGTGCGAAGTTCAACAAACTTTAACCTGAGCAGTTCAGGGAGTAATTCAGCATAAGTCATTGGCAACGGATCAAAATGACGATCTGGCATTCTTTGTCTTGGTTGGAATTGGCGTTGCTGTTGTTGTTGTGGTTGTCCTCTTTGTTGTTGTTGAGGTTGGGTTGCTGGAATAGTCACAGCAGCAACTTGACGGTGTTGTTGTCCTCTGTTTCCACTTCTCTGATTATGTATAGCATTTGTCTCACCCTCTCTCCTCTGGGTGCCCCTGAAAATGGTTTCTTAGCACTTGAAGAACTTGAAGAACCAGGGTCTTGAATTTTTCCCGCTTTGATAAGACTTTCAGTTCTTTCTCCGCAAATCACAACATCCGAAAAACTACCAAATAGGCAACTTCCCATACGATCCATGAATACACCTTACAGGGTTCCAATGAACATATCAGTCAATTCTCTCTCCAACATCGGAGGTTGTACTCTCGCAGCTAGTTCACGCCACCTCTGGGCGTATTCCTTGAAACTCTCACCGGTCTTCTGAAACAAACTCTGCAACTAGGTTCTGCTCGGAGCCATGTCCATGTTATGCTTGTACTGCCTCAGAAAAGCTTCACCCAACTCTCTCCAGCTTCTGACAGATTCTTTTTTCAAGTCCATGTACCAATCCAAAGAGGCTCCAGACAGGCTGTCTTGGAAAAAGTACATCCACATCTTTTCATCATCAGTATAAGCGGATATCTTCCGGTAGTAAGCTTGCACATGAGTTCGGGGACAAGAAGTGCCATTGTACTTGTCAAAAGATGGCGCTTTGAACTTGTACGGGATCCTCAAACCATCAACTAAACCCATGTTAGTAACATCAAAGCCCAAAGAATTCTAGCACTCCATGGCGCGGATCTTTTCAGCAAGGGCGTCGACCTTTCTATCTCTCTCTTCCGCCTTTCCAAATTCATCATCATCACTGGGAATAGTGAACATATCTTCTTGCTTGTCAACCAAATGAGAAGGATGGTGAACTGGAGCACGTGCCGCTCGAGCATTAGCAGCCTCTGTAATGATGGATTGTCCATCGATTCTAATACCACGCAATTCGTCACCAGCAACATAGTTGTTGACAGGGCCGGTAGCAGCAGCGGTGTCATTGACAGGGGCTCCTTCTGGCGGATTCTGACCGACAGGGGGAGTCACAGTTTCTAGTCTCTGGGCCAAGGCTCGGAGTTCCTCTTGCCCTTGCACTACCCCTTGCATCATACTCATGAACTGGGCCATGTTGGTCCTCATCTCTGTTAGTTCTGCTTGAACTTGATCCATGATCTTCTGTTGATTCTGCCTTGTTGCGTAACGGTGCGGACGATGCTCAGCAATTCTGTCTGAAATGGGAACCAGACTGAGAAATCCTCTTCAAGAACACTTGTAATGATGCAAGAATGATATGTATATGATGCGTATGCTATGTTTTGGAAAATGATAGGCATATGAGGGTTAACCTTTTTCTTTTTTATGCATTATTTTTTTTGAAAATGAACATGCTATGATGCAAAATGATGGAACAATGGCTAGTTGGTTGTGTATCACAAGGCACAGGATCAGAACTTCAGCATGAATTTGGAACCGGGAACCATAGAACACAGTCATCAACTTAGAACCCATACTTCAGAACCAACGGTCACCAACAAGAACCAAACAAAAGTCACCAACGGGACACGGTCACCAACAGAACAAGTCACCGTCAGAACAAGTCACCATTAGTACCTGTAAACGATTCATTCCCGCCCCACTCACAGGTGTAATCTAGGCCAGGGTAAGGTCAAGAGAAACGTAGGATAAACAATCCTTTCAAGAATATCATCATATGCACACCAGGTGTATGCAACGATAATACCCCATCAGAATCTGAACTGCTCGTAATACCATGTTCCGCTAAGTGGCGCCATACCACCCGCTTCCCATGAATCACTATATTCCTAGGTGTCCTAAGGTTCACTCATAGCCTGTGTATTGGGCCTTTTACCTCTTGTGACTCCCACCCGACGGTGAAATAGATACACAGCCAGCACAGTATGCATGAAACAGTAAAGCGCACATAGGATGCAATGCAAGCAGATAAGTATGCAAAGCAATAAATAAATAACACACAATAGACAATAAACAAACAAACGCTAGGAAAGTCCCACTAGGGAAAATAAGTCCCCAACAGAGTCGCCAGCTGTCGCTCCCCAGGATTTCCCGAATCCAAGTACAAACACGAAAAGTGGTGGCGAGGAAAAAAGAGTAGAGTCGTCAGCTATGTACTTTTATCCCAAGAGGAAGGAAAGGTAGTACTGCATAACCAAGAGGGAACGGATAAAACAAAGTCTCGAACCAAAGAAAACCGAGTAAGGGGGCCGGTTACGTGAAGGGAAGGTTATCGCACCCCTTCACGTCTGTGGTACTCCACAGGATCCACGTTTGCTATTTATGTCTAAAGTGTGTGTATAAAAAGTCCTATATGCGATGCGAAAGAGAGAAAATCAAAGTAGGGAAAAGAAAGAGTTATTGCTCTCACATGCCCTACCCTGCTGCATACGTATCTCAAGAAGGATTGAGAATCAGAGCGTCGTAGCTCGGCTAACCTATTTGTTTGTTTTGTGTTTTTTAGATGAACGGCGTTACTACACAATCTACCGGATGCTCGACCTTTGGAGACTTACTCACCTGTAGTAGAAGGAGTTAACGTGTTCTTAGGAGAAGAAAAATCAAAGATGTTTGTTTGTGTTTTGGGAATGCTCATGCAAAAAAGGAAGTCCTAGACGAAGGAACTGTGCTACCTTAATTGACA
Source organism: Lathyrus oleraceus (assembly GCF_024323335.1). Lineage (NCBI taxonomy): Eukaryota > Viridiplantae > Streptophyta > Magnoliopsida > Fabales > Fabaceae > Lathyrus > Lathyrus oleraceus. The sequence continues at coordinate 585,066,051 of NC_066583.1, read as the reverse complement.
TGCAAACGAGAGACTATACGAAGCCTAGCAATCCTATGGGGAGACGATCACACCATACAAAACAAACATGCATAAAGTAAACATGCCAACAAGGGGGCTCAAACATACATGGGTAGGGCTTTAGTCCAGAGGGGTCATATCAACCTCGACAAACAAGCCATGGAAAGGTAATCAAATGGGCTCTTAACCACTAACATTGAACGTCAGGGTGAGCAGATCAAACGGGTAATGAGGATAAGACCTCATAGCTCTTAACCCTGGACAGGGTGAGCTCATGACAAAAAGTGGGGATTCAGAAAGGTGGAACCCTCTCCACTGACTAACCGGGCAAAAGATCTTGGGCTTTTGTTCTGAAGCATCGACACGTAGTGCGAGCATAAAGAACGACACATTGAATAACGGGGGATTGACTACTAATCCCTTTTGTCCGTCAATTGCCTTTTCGTGGAGGTCTTTAGCACTGGTGCCTCTTCTTGGAGGTCTTTGGGCACAAAAGTAAACACACAAAAACATTGCCTCCTATCGAGGTCTTCCAGCTAAGAAAGCGGTAAAATACGGGAGAGATGTGAAAGGGATCAAGAGATCTACCACACGGATAAAGATCTGAAGTAACAACAACTCAAGAGATAAGAAACCCAGAGGTCTCTCAAGCTAGCATCATCAAAGAAAGCAAGTCAGCGAAGCAATCAGAATAAATCTCCAAGCGGTATCCCACAAATAAAGTGAAATACCAAGCAATGTATCTCTTCAAGAGTCATGTGAGCCCTCACAAAAACTCAACAAACATGTTAGGATAACAAGGTGGGGTGCAATCAAGAGTTGCACCAAACAGAAGAATCATAGCAACAACATGAACCATGCTACAAAAAGCTCACAAAAAGCAACCAAGGGTAAGAGGCCTAAACCTCTTCTCAAACAAATGCATAAAAAGGGTATCAAAACTCAAAGTCAAGGGGAAAGGATCCACACATCAAGACATGACATACATACTAAAACATGTGCCCGGATGCAATAGAAAACATGTCACAACAAACACCAAACAGATTGGAGAGTAAACAGAAAAAAAAGCAGCTACTGTCGCGATCGCTACTGCTTCGCTTAGCGAAGACTTAGTGAAGCTTCGCTACATGCTCGCTTAGCGGAGCGGCTAGCGAATGCCTGCGGGTTCTGGGTTCCTCTTTGATAACAGTGCGATTTCAGAAACCCCAAACCCTATGGTGCTCATTTCAGAAACTGAGTGATCAAACATTCAAGGTATTGTTACACATTCATGCATATCTAAACCCACATGCAAAACCTAACGATACCCACTCTTCCAAATTCAACCGAAATACCTCATACATTCAGAAATTTCAAATTGAAAGCATAAAGTAATGGAAATAGGGCAAACCTGGTTGGAGAGATCGAATGAAATTGAATTGCACCATTGGTTTTGCAAAGCAATGTTAGGGTTTATATGAGATGGAACTGATAGAGGCGATTCAGAGTGAAAAGTCTCAGAGTCCGAGTGAATTTTTCTCTTCAGTGTCTGGAGGCTGCTGCAGATTAGTTAGTTCACTCTCTAGCGTTTTGTTTCAATGAAATTTAGAATTTATACTCTGATTTTCGTGGCTTGGTGGGCTACAGAATGAAGGCAATTCAGGCCCGAAATTTTTCTGTTATATTTTTTATTTTCAAAACGCGTGGGCTTCGCCTAGTGAAGAATTTGCTCGCCTAGCGAGCATGACAGTTCAGACTCTGGTGGCTCGCTAGGCGAACCATTCTGCTCGCCTAGCGAGCATGACAGCTCATGTCATCTTTCCAAATTTGTAACCTGTGCGCTGGACCTTTGTTCCTTCAAGAGTAATATGTCGAATGATGAATAGACCCCATTTGAACATGTTGGAAGGATCTCAAGTCATTCCCGGGCCATTTGACCTTTAGTTGACCAACAGTTGACTTTTGGCTTTTGATATCCAAACTTCTTGGAAGATAAACTCTTGGAGCTAGTTCTGATTGACATGATGAAATGCAATATGAAATGTTAAATGACCTAAAATGAATGCATGAATGAGGAGGGAAAATTTGAGGTGCTACACACACTTTTGCTGAGGAATCAAAATAAACCCTAGCTGAGGAGCCATGCTTGATGCTCTTGATGTAAATCTCTTACCTTGCACAATAAACTTAAAAGAAACAAGACATATTTTTGCTATTTTGATTAGTGGTTAGATAAGTAATGGACATATAAACACAAAGTTAAAACATCAACACAGAGGTGCTTGATGATCCCTACAAAAGGTAAACCCAAAGATGAGAGGGAGAGGGACCAATAAGTGGTCTTGTTTGTATGCAAATGGTATATGGGATATTAGGGTTAAAAATTAGGGTATGACATATGTCCTTTATTAAGTTTCTTCAATTCGGAGATATGAAAATTGAAATCTTTGTCTCAACGAGATTGAAGGGACTTAAATACAGAAGACCCAATTTTCCCCCTAAGATACCGCAAAATGCTTAAGATATGATATGAATGTAGAAGAAGATCTATGTGGGGAATATAGAGCCACGAGAGACAAAGAACTATTGGAGAAAAGAGGAGACTGGAACTCCACGGGGAAATAATAGATTCCAAAGAACCTGGATGGGGACAAACAAAGTTCCATAGGGGAAAAGAAAAGACTCGGGAATAACCATTGTATTGGAAGGGAACCAATGCATAGTTAGAAAACAAATGACCAAAAGACCCAATGGGGAAAGACTTACCAAAGCAAGACTTTACCGGGGAAAAGATCAAATAAAGGGGATGCCCAAACTCCACTAGGGGGAGAAATATTACCTAACTATCAGCCAAGTGATAGCTTACCAAAGGTAATAAGCTCAAATGAATGATTACCAACTACCAGTCACATAATAGCTTAACAAAGGTAACCAACCAAAGATAAGAGAAATATTACCTACTATCAGCCAAGTGATAGCTTAACAAAAGGTAATAAACTAAAGGTAAGAGAAATTTTTACTACTTGTTAGCCGAGTGATAGCTTAACAAAAGGTAATAAGTTCAAAAGAAATGATTATCAACTACCAGCCAAGTGATAACTTAACAAAGAAAATAATCTCAAAAGGGAAAGATTACCAACTACCAGCCAAGTGATAGCTTAACAAAGATAACCAACCAAAGATAAGAGAAATATTACCTACTATCAGCCGAGTGATGGCTTAACAAAAGGTAATAAACTAAAGGTAATAGAAATTATTACCTACTATCAACCGAGTGATAGCTTAAAAAAAGGTAATAAGTTCAAAAGGGAAAGATTGCCAACTATCAGCCAAGTGATAGCTTAATAAAGGTAACACACCAAAGATAACAGAAGATATTACCTACTCATAATCAACCAAGCGACAACTTAATAAAGGTAATAACCTCAAAGGACCAAAGTTCAACCCATAAGTGAACTGGAGAGACACGGTCAAAGAAGACTCAACCCGATGAGGAAATAAACTCAATTGGGGATTAATTCCATTATAGGTAATGAATTGGAAAGGAAAACTGAAACAAAACCTTCCACGAGGATCAAACGCCATGAGGGAATTAGAAAGGATAAGCTCTTTCTGCCTAAGGTCGACACTCTATTGGAGAGAGGACGCACACACTCTGTGGGGAGGAAAACACCATAGAACGGGGAATGCACCAAGAAATGCAAGATACACTGATAAACATCATGATGCTATAAATATGTGTATGAATATGTGCGTGAATATGCTGAAAAAACAGGCACAAAAGGGTTAGATCAATAACACAGTACAACCGGAAACTCAGCTAATCTCAACAAGATATTGTTATCAGAAGGAAAACTGAAACAAAACCTTCCACAAGGATCAAACGACATGGTCTTGCTAGGGATTCAATTGAAGTAAACCCTGCAATAAATGATCATAAGACATCAAAGGAGCTAAATCCTGATACAAGGCTAAAATCCTTCTGATAGAGAAAGAAGATATTGCTTGGAGACCCAAAGCTTATCTTCAAAAAAATGAACTCTATTCCGAGGGAGGGGAAGTTTTGTCGGGAATAAGAAACATTCAAACAAACTCTGCTATGAGGACCTGTTGGCAACTTCAATAGAGATTCTACCATTCCTGCAATCTCATGGTAGGGAAACTGATGATCCTGGATACATTTATAAGGAAAATCTTGTATGGGAGAACACTGAGCTCGACTCTTCAAGATCTTACCATCCTTGAGACTGCTTTTAACATTCCTCTTTTTTTATTCACAAATCGAGGAAAAAATATATTTTTGTAAAGTTCAAAAACATGATTGTTTATATATCTTTTATTTCAAAAATTATTATAAAAAATAAATGAAATTTCATAAACCGAAAAAAGATAAGAATGTCAAGCAAATGGGCAAAAGGCTCAAATTTTATTGATAGAATGGTAGCCCGCAAATGGTGTGACTCCGTGGATCATTAGAAAAGTTGAAAAATGGTAGATACATGGAAAGGGATACATTGAAATACAATAACCATTATTCCCCCTAACAACTTTGAATTCTGCTATGCTCAAAACTTCGGTCGAGGATGACTGAATGAGAATCTTTGATAACATTGTTGCTTCAAATGATCAAGTATGGCCTGATGCAGTTACTTGCCATAATCCCTAACTTTTACCTAGATTAACCCCTCGGTTTCAATCTACCGGGATGATTATTTTCTGTTTATGTCTCTAACTTTTTCCTGGACCTCCCTTTCTGGTTTTCAATCCACTAAGACACTCATTTTTGCCTAAGCTGCCCTTTTGGGTTTTCAACTTAGTGAATTGTTCCTTAATTTTTTTCTAGGTGAAGTATTTCTTGACTGCATCGGCATTCATAGGACGAGGGAGCTCCTCACCATCCATAGTCGTAAGAGTCATTGCACTGCCAGAGAAGGCTCTCTTAACAACATATGGGCCTTCATAATTAAGAGTCCACTTGCCCCTAGAATCAGTATTTAAAGACAAGATCTTTTTGAGCATGTGGTCGCCTTCTCTGAATACGCGAGTTCGAACCTTATTGTCAAATGCTTTCTTCATTCTCTTTTGATATAATTGGCCATGACACAAAGTTGTCATCCTTTTCTATTCAATCAAATTCAACTGGTCATACCTACTTTGACACCATTCAACCTCAGACAATTTGGCTTCCATTAAGACTCGCATTGACGGGATCTCAACTTCTACTAGGAGAACTTCTTCCATGCCAAACACAAGAGAGAAAAGGGTTGCCCATGTTGAAGTGTGGACGGATGTACGATACCCATGCAAAGCAAAAGCATGCCAATCCTTATATGTCACTACCATTTTCTAGATAATCTTCTTAATATTCTTATTTGCGACTTCAATAACCTCATTCATCTCATGTCTGCAAGGAAAAGAGTTATGATGTTCAATCTTGAAATCTTCACAAAGCTCTTTCATCATCTTATTATTCAAGTTCAACCCATTATCAGTGATGATCTTACTTGGAACACCATATTGGCAAATAATTTGATTCTTGATAAATCTGACCACAACCTGCTTGGTCACATTAGCATAAAATGTTGATTCGACCCATTTGGTGAAGTAATCAATAGCTACCATAATGTAATGATGTTTGTTAGAATCTTTGGGTTCAATCATACCAATCAGATTAATTCCTCACATAGAGAAGGGCCATGGGGATAAAATAATATTGAGAAGAGTCGGAGGCACATGAATCTTATCAACATAAATCTGACATTTATGGCACTTTTTCACATATTTACAGCAATCAGATTCCATTGTCAGTCAATAGTAATCTGCCTGTATCATCTTTTTATCCATTGCATGTCCATTGGCATGAGTACCAAAGGATACTTCATGAACTTCTTGCATTAACATGTCGGCTTCGTGTCTATCCACGCATCTGAGCAAGATCATGTCGAAGTTTCTCTTGTATAACACATCTTCATTAAGAAATAAATTGTCAGCCATTCTTCTCAAAGTCTTCTTATCTTTGTTGGATGCCCCAAGCGGGTACTCTTGACTTTGGAGGAAACACTTTATATCATGATACCAAGGCTTATCATTTGTGACTTTTTCTGCTACAAACACATGAGCAGGCCTATCAAGGCGCATAATTATGATATTGGGTGCATCATTCCAACAATTTACTTTATACATAGAAGATAAAGTAGCCAGAGCGGCCGCCATCTGATTTTCTTCACGAGGTATATGATGAAACCTCCTTGCATAATCTTTGTAAGGAATCCAGCCAGGATGACGAGTATCCCATTCTCCTTTAATCTGATTAACAACCAATGTTGAATCTCCATATGCATCAAGGATCTTAATTTTCAAATCAATGGCCTCTTCAAGACCCATAATGCAAGCTTCATATTCTGCCATGTTGTTCGTATAATCAAACATCAATCTTGCAGTGAAAGGGATATGATAACCCCGAGGAGTAATAATGATTGTCCCAATTCCATTACCATAAGCATTAAAAGCTCCATCAAACACTAAACCGCATTGGGGTCCAGGCTCTGATCCTTCTTCGGGAAATGGTTCATCACAATCTTTAGCTTTTAAGTACATAACATCTTCATCAGGGAAATCAAACATGATGGATTGATAATCATCTATTGGCTGGTGAGCCAAATGATCTGCTAGAATACTTCATTTAATCGCCTTCAGAGTACGACACTCAATATCATATTCAGACAATAGCATCTACCAACGAGCAATCCTCCCACCCAAAGCAGGCTTTTCGAAAATATACTTAATTGGATCCATTTTGGATATCAACCAAGTGGTATGGTTAATCATATACTGGCGTAGACGTTTGGAAGCCTAGGATAAAGCACAACAAGTCTTCTCGAGCGTGAAGTATCAAGATTCACAGTCTGTAAATTTCTTACTCAAATAGTAGATGACATGTTCCTTTCTACCGGTTTTATCTTGTTGTCCAAGTACACAACCCATGGACTCTTCTAGCACAGTTAGGTACATGATCAATGGTCTTCCTTCCACTAGAGGAGACACAATAGAAGGTTCAAGAAGATACTGCTTGATGTTGTCAAAAGCTTTCTGGAAGTCTTCTGTCCAAACACAACCTTGATCTTTACGGAGAAGCTAGAATATTGGCCCACACGTGGCAGTCATGTGAGATATAAACCTGGAGATGTAATTCAGATGCCCGGGAAAACCTCTTACTTGCTTTTCTGTCTTTGGTGTAGGCATCTTTTGAATAGATCTGACTTTATCAGGATCTACTTTAGTGCCTCTCTGGCTGACAATGAAGCCCAACAACTTTCTTGAACGGACATCAAAAGTACAGTTATTAGGATTCAATCGGAGTTTAAACTTTCTCAAATGTTGAAACAACTTCAACAAATACTCAACATGATCCTCTTCAATCTTCGACTTAGCAATCATATCATCAACATATACTTATATCTCTTTGTGTATCATGTTATGGAAAAGAGTAGTCATGGCCCTCTAGTACGTTGCACCAGCATTCTTTAAACCTAAAGGCATCACTCTATAGCAAAATGTTCCCCGGGGCGTAATAAATGTTATCATGTCTATGTCCTCAGGTGCCATCTTGATCTGATTATAACCAGAGAAGCCATCCATAAAGGAGAAGACATTGAACTTAGTTGTATTATCTACCAACATGTCAAAGTGTGACAGAGGAAAATCATCCTTTAGGCTAGCTTTGTTCAAGTCTCTATAATCAACATACATCCGAACTTTGCCATCCTTCTTTAGAACATGCACAATGTTGGCCACCCATTCAGGATACTCAAAAGCAACAAGGAAACCAACATCAATCTGCTTCTGAACCTCCTATTTGATCTTCACAGCCATATCAGGATGAGTTCTTCTCAATTTCTGTTTAACTTGCGGACACTCTAGCTTCAATGGTAACCTATGCTCCACAATATCAGTATCAAGACCTGGCACATCTTGATAAGACCAAGCAAACACATCCACATATTCTCTAAGAAGCTCTACCATCATCTTCTTAACATCTGAACAAAGTAGTGCCCCAATCTTGACTTCTTTCTTGTTCTCTTCAGAATCCAAATCAATCACTTTCAATGGATCTTTATGAGGTTGAATGACCTTATCCTTGTGCTCAAGAAAACGGGAAATCTCATCAGGAATCTCTTCAACATCCTCTTCTTCCATTTCAAACACAGGGGTTTCAAAGTTGGGAGTGGGCATAAAGTCATTGTTTTCAATGGGTTTTACAATTAATTTGCACAATGATTTTATGCTTGATTTTAGAATATGAAATAAAAACATAATTATGATGCATATATAAAAAGTGATTATTATCTTGGTTTTTTTATGTTACCATTTTTTCAGAAAAAGCAAAAAGATAAAACATAATGTGGATAAACAAAATAACATTTATTAATGATGATAAAATTTGAAACAAAGCCCACATAGATTCACTTTCACCTTGGGTACAGTGAAAGAATTTTTGAAAATAAAAAAAAATATATTACTTTGACAAGTGAATAACAGATGGAACATCAACAACTGTCCAATGTTGACACATCGATTTCTTCGTCATAAAGTTTGGCGCTTCTGACTCTTGATCATCTTTCAGGATTGTAACAGCAGATTGATCTTTAGAGTGGATGAAACAAGCATTGTGAAAAACTTCTTGAATACGTTTCAAATCTCTATGGGTTGAACCAGGCGAAAAGCCTAAACCAACTTTGTTCTCGTTCTCAGCAAGTTCGACAACTTGACCCCATCTAGTAGATTGACCATTTTCCATAACTTGTTAGGCGTCTTTCAAAGAAGTCATGGATGCTCAATTCTTCTTAACAACATTATCATCAACAAAAAAAGCTTAAAACAGATTTCCCACGGCTTCATCAGCATCAATGTCTGAGAATGAAGAGAGATGGCTCACCAACATGGTCGGCTCACCACCCATAATCACTAACTTGCCTTTCTTCACAAATTTCAACTTCTGGTGGAGAGTTAATGTCACTGCCCCAACTTTGTGAATCCATGGACGACCCAGGAGACAACTAAAGGCAGGATGGATATCCATTACTTGAAACATAATATGAAATAAGCATGGACCTATCTTTATAGGGAGATCAACTTCTCCAATCACAATCTTCTTCGAGCCATCAAAGGCTTTCACAACAACCTAACTAAACCTCATCAGAGCACCTTGATAGGAGAGCTTGGACATAGTAGACTTTGGTATAACATTCAGAGAAGAGTCAGTGTCAACCAACACATTGGATAAAGCATCTTCTTGACAGTTTATGGAAATGTGCAGAGCCAAATTATGGTTTCTCCCCTGCTCGGGCAATTCTTCATCACTGAAGCTCGGATTGTCACACACAGTAATATTGGCCACAATACCATCAAACTGACCAATTGTTACATCATGATCCACATAGGCTTGCTCCAAGACCTTTTATAAATACTCGACCACTTTGGGTCACACCACTTACATCAACAATATTCACAACAGAAGAAAATGAAGGAATATGGATTTTTTCCATCTTCCAACATGGTAGCATTGTACTTGTAAGGAAAATATTTATCATATTCATAGGGCGTAGGACCCGCCAAACAAATAACCAAAGGAGAAACGACAGACCTTTGACTATTGTAGGCAATCACAACTAGTTCTGGGATATTTAAATGGGGAACCATGACATTTACCTCATGCTCATCTTCATCCCTATCTCTCGTAATTTGAATAAGATTTTGGTCCAGCATCTCTTGCAAATCTATTTTCACCATAGTACACCCTCGAGGGTTTCTTGAATAGATATGGTAAGAAGCATGATCGTGCTCATAATAACCCAGCTCGCACAAAGTTGTGTGCATCTCAACCAAGGATCTTCTAATTAGATTGACATTAAAAACACGGTACTTTCCAGGATATCCCTCAACCATATTCACAGTTGCACCATCATGTTTAAGAAACGAATTGGCTTACACATTAGGATCGGAGTCTTCAAAAGACAAAATACCACTTTGCATTAGTCTTCTCACCTCAGCTTTCAAAGCAAAACAATTTTCAATATCATGATCGGGTGCTCCTTGATGGAATGCACAATGATGATCAGGTTTATACCACCACATAAACTCTTTCAGAATAGCTTGTGGAGTCCTTGTATGTACCAAATTCTTCTGTATTAAAGCAGGAAATAATTCCGCATAGAACATCGAAATTGGATCAAATTGCACTGGTCTCTAGACACGGTTCTGTTGATGGGTACATTGTTGAAAACGTGGTTGATAACTTGGTGCTAATTGAAAATTTGGAGCAGGATTAATAACTGAGGTAACTGACGCCACATACTGAGGACGTTGATTGCTTCTTAGAGATCTCTTACGCTTCTCTTGCAAAATAGTGTTAGCATCATGTTCCTTCTTCTTGGGCAAACCATTCCCATACCTTATGGAACTGTCAAATGAATCATTATCTTTCAATCATCCCTCATGGATACCTTCTTCTAATCTCATTCCCATGTTTACCATCTTGGTAAAATCACTGAGAGCGCTTGCAACCATCCAGTCATAGTAAGACGGACTCAGCATCTTCAAAAACAACTTTGACATCTCTTTCTCTTCTAGTGGAGGACTGACTTGCATGGATATATTGCCCCATCTTTGAGCGTACTCTTTAAAAGTGTCCTAATCTCGGTCCGGCACCATGTCAACATTATACTTATACCGACGAGCAAACGCTTCACCTAGGTCGTTAAAAGTACGAATCTGGGTGTTGTCAAGTCCCATGTACCACTTCAAAGCAGCACCAACCAAACTATCTTGAAAGTAATGAATCAACAGTTGATGGTTATTAATTTGAGTCGACATCTTGCGAGCATACATCACCAAATGACCTAAAGGACAAGAGTTACCCTTATATTTCTCGAAATCTGGAACTTTAAACTTATGAGAGATCTTCACATTAGGAACTAAGTACAAATCATGAGCATTATTCCCAAACAATTATGTTCCTCTCAGAGCTTGAATCTCTTTCTACATACCTTGAAACTGATCTTGAAATTCATCCATCCTTTCATAGACACCAACAGTTTAACTGTGATCAACATGGTAAACAAGTTCTTCCATATAAGGAGCAGCATGGACCATAGGAGGTGGTACAAACATAACTGGGTGAGCCACGGGAACTTCAACAATAAGTTGATACCCTTCAGGCACAAAGTGAGAAGGCATACCCTAGGGGAAACCGGGAGGCATTTATCAAGTCATCCTTTTCCTTCAATTGCTTCTGCACAAAGTTGATACTCTTCATAGCAAGTTGCTTAAGCAACTTTATCAAGTCATCCTTTTCCTTTAATTGCTTCTGCAATTCTGTCCTCTTAAGGTTTGAAGTGTGAAACTTGTCTTCCCAAGTATTCTTAGCTTGCTTCATCCTAAATAAAGCTTCTTGCAACTCCTCTATGTCTTCAATATGAATAGTGGGTGATTTGACCACTACTAAAGACATATGTCTCTCATAAGCGTATTGCATCTTAAATTCTTTTGCTCTCTTCTTCACCCAACTAGTGTAAGGCTCCAAATCTACATAATTCTTCAATCCAAGCTTACTTTTTCCTTTCCTATGAATGTTATGCCAAACATGCACCATCCTAGTCTTCAATCCTTGAGTATCTTTCCCTTCTTGGAAAAATAAACCTTCTAACAAAGTGTTATTAGGTTTGTCCCTCATAGCAAACCCAAGTTAACATCTTGCTAAAGCCGGATTATAGTTGATTCCTCCTTGTGTACCAAGAAGAGGCACATTAGAGAACTCCCCATAACTATCAATAATCTTGACATCGTCATAAACAGAAGAATACCAATTGGTGTCATCATTAGTCAGAGACATCAGTCTTTGAGACCACCTTAAACAACCCTTATTTTCTTTGAAGATAAGAGACTGCGGAAAGTGCAGAATAAACCACTTGTACAACAAATGTGCATAACACATAATAGTTATGTTTCCCTTAGAATTCCTATGATGAATGGAGAAATAGGTATCACCAAGCAAAGTTGGAACAGGATTCACAACCAAAAGGATCCTAATAACATTAACATCAATAAAATTATCAATGTTGGGAAACAAGACCAAACCATAGACGAGTAAGGCTAGAATATTTTCAAAGGCTACCATACTACCAGCATTAGCAAAAGAAAAGGATTTTTCCATCAGAAACTTTAAAGTCAACCCCCTAATACTTCCTTTGACAGTGAGATTAGCAACTACGTCAAATTTCTTCAGATGAATAGCTCCAACAATAACTTGAGATTCCATAATCCCTTCCAAACCACTAAAAGGAACCCTATCAGAAACTTATACCCAAAAAATAAGCATACTCGTCCATGGTAGGCAACAACTGATAATCAGGGAAAGTGAAGCACCGATAGACGGGATCGTAGAACTGAACCAGAGTACAAAGGAGACCATCTTCAACATCAGTAGATAGAACAGACAAAAGTCTTCCAAAACGGTCTCTGAAATCCTTAGGATCATCCACAAAAGATGCTAGCTTTCTCAATTCCTTAAGATCAAGACATCTGAAATAGTATTTATGAGTATTCCTTCTTCTAATATCCATGGTCAAAATATCTGCGATGTTTGCAAAAAGAATCTCTAAGTTCCTTGAAAATTGAGAAAGATGCCCATGAATGCAATGAGTGCGTGATGCAACAACCACAAACAAGATCACACAAGGCGCACAAGCAAGTTCCAAAGGTTCGGAGTCACGATCATGGAGCCAAGGGTAAGAACCAAACCACAAGGTGTGTACTAAGGATGTAATCACTTGTAGAACAAGGTTCTAAAAAAAGTTCCTAGAGTCATAATTCCATATTTTGGATATTACCGGCTTAAACGACTACTCGCCAACCAATAATATTCTCAAGAGAAACTCGTCCAAGTTTAGTATCGCGTAACAACTACTTCAAGTCTACGCCTGAATAGCCACCGTATTACGTCCTAAAAGGCCAATATGGGTTAAAGGTTCTAAGGTCCTCGACTTCTCGGGCTCCCAGGTCGGAAAAAGTAATGTCAATTACGACTACTCGCATGACATCAGTAATCCCAAAGGGGCCTCCACTGAACAGGGGATCTAAAGTCAGCTTATTAAGGATTAACTCCATGTAAGCCAAATAAGACTATACTACCCTCATATCATAAGAGCACACAAGTTTGGGTATAGGACTTATCTCACCACAGAGAGATCACCAAGCACCAGACAGAACAAACAATAGCAAACAACAACAAACATAATATACACATGTAAACAAAGATGGGCTAAATCCACTAGGGACTACTCCCCAACAGAGTGCCACTTTACTGTAACGATAAATTTTTTGAGATTAAGTTATTAATTAACTTAACTCACAAAGCAAGAGTCACCACCGCACTTTTATTATTTCCAAAGGAAAGGGAAAAAGAATGAACAAAACCCAAAGAAGTTTTAAAATAAAACTAATAAAAAAAAGAGATAAGGGTCTGGGGGTTGGTTATGCAAAGGAAGGTATTAACACCCTAAACATCTATAGTACTCTATAGGAACCTCTTTGAAAATATATACATTTTGGCTTTAAAATGGTGTTGTTTGCAAATGATTAATAAGATGAGAAAAGAAATGTTTTTTTTACAATTTTTATGTTTGCCAAGACTTTTGGAGTCTCATGCCTACGTACCAACAAAGTGCAATGAAGGATAAAAACCTTGTAGTTCTTGATAAAAATAACAAAAATGTTTGTTTTGATTCACTTTTAATGAGAAGACATTTTGTCATCTTAAGGAGAATACTCAACTAGTCACCCACAAGTATGAGAACTTTGCATCACCACAGAGAAGGACTCTAAATTGGATAAAGATCAAGAAGTACGCCACTAGCTCTCTTAGGTGGAAAATAATTATCATCAATACTATAGAGATAGGAGAATTACATCTCAACTGTGGAAATGACTCATGTCTAAGCTTTGAGAAAAGTTTAAAAGAAAAAATGCACCAAGGGCACAAAATGATTTAAATGAGTTATGCGTTTTTTAGTCTTTTGAAATTGGTCTGTATATGCTTAAGATGTATTAGCATTTATTTAGAAAAAGATTTTGAAAATTACTTGACAAAAGTCAAGGTTTATTTAGAAAATGGTTCAAGTTTAAAACAAGAAGGTTTGAAAAACAAAGAGAGAAGATTTTAAAAATTAAAGAAGGGGAGGAGAAGAATAGACTATCCCAAAGCATAAAGTAAAAGATAGGAAGGAAAGATCTAACCAAGAGATAGCGAGCTTTATGACATAAGTCAAACAAGAATTCCCTCATTTGGATTAAGTCTCAAGCAAACCAAACAAGCAAAGAATAAATCATGTATCAAATGAAACCAGGATAACCAAGCCAAGTCTTCAAAAGAAGTTCAAAGTCAAAGGTATCAGATGAAGCACAGGGTCTTAAATCATCAACTCCCAAAGAAATGGTCAAGATCTTAGTCCTAAGTCTATAACTCCACATCAATGCTAAGGACAGTAACCATAAGTCCATGAATCAAGAGAACCATTATTTTAGGGTTTTTCCTTTATTAATGTCTTTAAAGGAAAAAGAAATCCAAATGGGCATAGAGTAAAAGAGCATGAACATAAACAATATGGTATGAGATGCTACAATAAAAGCATAAAGGAAATGACAAAAGGATAAAGAACATAAGATAAATGACATTAAATTAAAGTTAATACAAGGTAATGTTAGTAATCAAAAAGGGAAAGGAAATTTGTCATTTTTTGGAGAACACTAAACTATTCACCCACAAGCATGAAAATATGGACCTTTACATCACATATGATAAGGGATCCAATTTGGATAAAATCAACAAGTATGTCACTAGCTCTCATAAGTAAAAAGGAAATAATATTTTTCACACAATATCATGAGGAGTAGGAGGCTTAGAATCTCATTTATGAAAATGACTTTCTTTTGGGACAAATTTAGCGCCATGTTAAGCAATCATAATTGGACTTATGTAAACGTCACAACTAGCTGAGGTCGGCCATTGATAATGTTTGTGTTAATACATGCTAGAGAAATGATATGTAAGTCATTCTCCTAAAGTTATGCCACAAAAAAAAAGAGTTGATAAAGCACAAAGGCTAAGAGGATGGTTCATTACTTCAATCCATACTTCATAGTACTTAGGATAAACTTACACATCAATTCGAAGTACCTTAAATGATCCATGATCAATTAAGAGGTAGACTTGAAATGATGAAAGTTCATCAAGCACAAAGCCACACATCATGAACAAGATAGACACAAACTATCCAATTGATCAAAAGATAAAAATAAAGAGATGAAGAAGAGTACAAGAGAGATCACACCCAAATTGAATCAAATGTTTGATCAAGTCATCATCAAAATTAATGGTCTATTTTGATGGATTAGGATTTTCACCCCATCAACACCTAAGATCCATTGAGTTTAATGAGATCTATGATCAAAACAACCATGATCCAAGACCAACAGAAGTCAACAAAGGTCAAACAACTATAAAATAAAATAAAATAAAATAAAATGCATCAAAAACATTTTTAAAATGAACTTTAAAAGGGGAATAAAAGAGAAAATCCATAAAGTCCTTCAAAACATCAAATAAATGGCCAAGAAAACTATGGAAGGTTGAAAATAAAATAGGAAGCATATAATAAAATTTTCAAAATTTTAAAATGCATAAAAGTATTTTTAAACCATTTAAAAAAAGAGAAAAGATAAAATTCAAGAAAAATAGAAAATCAAGAAAATAAAAAGTTGAAAAATAAAAATTAGATGAAGAAAAATAAAAGAGAATTTTAGAAATTATTTTGGTACTTTTTGATGTAAAATGATTTTTCTATGAATTTTTAAAAGAAAATGCAATTTAAACAAAAAACAAAAAAGAAAAAAAAGAAAAAAAAACATGAAGCGTTGGATCTGACTTCATTAATTGATGTGGCAGATCCAATAATCACAAGGCTGGGATGCACTGTGGAAATTAGCCAAAATAAAACACGGGATCTAATTCAAATTGGACCAATCAAAACATTTCAAATGTCCAACGTGTCTCCAAACTCATATGACTTGAGATAAACTTCGATCGTCTTCTCCGATGGTCCCTCACCGGAGTTTCATCGTTTGATAAATTCAGAACATGAGACCATCGTCAATGTGATCGCCTACTCATTACGAATTCAAACCCATGCTCCAAATTTATTTATCCAAATTGAGCATGGGGAATTTTAGAGAAGTTTCAGAAGCAAGCAAGCCACTAAAAATTAAATTAGATGATGAACACGATCAATCAACACTAGATAAGTTATGGGAAAGCATCAGAGAGTGAATGGCTACATTATGGTAACTTATTTGAGTTCAAATGATGCTCAGAACTACCTTGTCCAAATGGTGATCAGAAGATGATGAAGTTCGATCTGGTTAAAGCACTTCAGGAGGTCTTGGAGCTTGGGAATTGTTGCAAAAGCTTCAGAGAAGACCGAAGGTGCTAATAGAATCAAGAAATTGGATTGAAACAAGCTAGAATTCAAAACACGATATTTGAATTTTTCTGGAAAATTTCAGATTGAAGCAGGGATTTCTTGGCTCTCAAAAACTTGGAAATGAATGCAATAGCTTCCTCTATTTATAGGGAATATGTTTGGATCCAAATACATGTGGAATCAAGCTTAATTCGTGCAAAACGAATTTGATCATGACGTGAGAAAAGTGTGACTTCAGATCCATCAAAACTCAGCCAAATGATACGTTTCAAGGGTCAATTAACTTTTGGAGACTTGGTTAAACATGATTAGGTCCAAAATATGTGTTAATTTGGCTTGTAATTGAGAGTTTGTGAATTTCAAATCGGATCATGGTGATTTCTTTAGTTCCAAGTCACCATGTTTAGCTTAACGGGGCATCTTGCTCAGGAGGCTTTTTCGTCCCATTATTTTTGCAATGTGTTGACATCATAACAAATATTATAATGTGCCAAGAAATCTTTAATTTGGATGCTTGAGCATAAAGTCATGTCATGTTGAAGTTGCCACGAAAAACTGGTCATGAAACTTAGAAAATTCTAAGTCCCAAATGGCTAAAAATGACCTATAATATCTCAATGAATTCCATGGTCTTCCAAGCATAATTGGATTTTGATCCTTGAAGTAAACTTATATAGGGAATCACAAATGATATTATGCAAAAATAATCAGCCTCAAATGTTAAAAATTGAAGAAGTTGTAATCCTTGAAAGTTGAGAAAAAGTCGCTTGGAAATAGGTCAAATTTCACTAAGTCAACAAATGACCTATAATGTCTCCAAAATTTTGATGATCCTCCAAGCATAATTGGATCTTTTAATGTAAAGATAAGTTGTATAGTAAAATAAGAAGATTCATATGCAAAAAGAAGCATTAGAAAACGTTGAGAATTGAAGGAGTTGTGATCTTTGGAACCTTGACTTCAAATGTTTGACTTTTTGGTCAAACCTTTTGGAATAAACTTGTGCACTTGAACTTTCCTTGCATTTCAAATCACACGGATGATCATATGACTCAAAATAAGGTGTCCTTGAATGTATCTTGATTAAGTTTCTCAAAGTTTGGGGTAACTTGTTGAAGAAGGCATGGAAATAAACACATGAACCTTTAAATTTTCTTGAGAAGTATGCCACAAGACTTTGAGATTCTCTTGATCCAAATTATATTGAAATATGCTTGATGACCTTAGAGATCATGCTTTAGAGATAAGCCTCTTGAGAATCAAAGGTTGAGCACACTTTGCTGAGAAATCAAAACAAACCCTAGCCGAGGAGCCATGTTTGATGCTCTTAATATAAAGCCCGTACCTTGCACAATAAACTTAAAGGAAACAAGAAATATTTTTGATATTTTGATTAGTGGTTAGATAAGTAATTAACATATAACAAAGGTAAAACACCAACAAAGAGGTGCTTGATGGTCCCTGCAAAAGGCAAACCCAAAGATCAGAGGAAGAAGGACCAAGAGGTGATCTTGTTTATATGCAAGGATGCAAATGGTATGTGGGATCTTAGGGTTAAAAATCAGGGTATGACACACGTCAACCTCTTGCCCGAATGAGTTCGAAGACTTCATGGAGTGCCTTCTAGAACCAGTGGTTCAGACATGAAGACACCCTTAAAATTGGCAATCATTTGACTATTTTTTTTTATCATTTTCATTTGTAATTTCTCCGTTGTTAAAAGCTACTTGTGTTCAAACATTGTTGTTTTTAATGGTAATATTAATGAATTAATCATGCATGTTTTGAATCAATTATCTCACATTCGCTCATTTTTCTTCTCTTATCTCAAAAACAAAAAGATATCCATATTTTCTCCCATTCACTTCCTCTGTCATAATTGTTGTTTTAGCAAAATTGATGGGAGGATGACGAAAACAAAATACCCATAATTACTGAAGGTATGCTTTCGGATAAAATTATGTTGATGATGTGCAAACATTAGTTCAAATCCCCAAACACTAAAGAGATAAGGAGTTAGTCCCTAGTTAACCATTTTGAGCCTCGAAGTAGGTGTTTCTTTCGGATCTTAAAACCCTTACGCTTAACCCGGGGAAGGATAGTGTTCAGTTAATTTGATTATACATTCAAATTTCGAGAGAATACATCCCATCTGGGGATCAAACACGTGATATTCTTCGCACATATCCTGCAGTGTCGAAGGAACCATGCAAAATCTAAAAGTCATGTCGGTTGTTCTTCAATGACCAATGACTTGGCAGTTACAACCTTCAGCAAAACCTATAAAATAAAAAAATAAAAAAGCCCGCTAAGTCGAACACCCAAGAGGCGACTTAGGCAAAAATTAGGGCAATCTCGGTGGACTAAAAGCTTCAAAAGGCGGCCTAGGCAAAACTTAGGGATTAAAATAAAAAACAAAAGAGGTCATGAGAATCCTCAGCAAAAGCAAAACAAGATTCGGTGATCACGATACCAAAATCCAAGTTTCACCGACATAAAAAAGAATAAGGTGACTACCATTTCAAGAAAGTCTTGAATCTTCATCTTTATCCTTACACCTTTAAACTCTCTTGTAAGTTGAATGCTTGTGTTGAATTAACTTAGCGTAAGACTGGAGTTTATCAAGAATAGGGGGTGGGTTAAATTTAAACTTTGAGCCTTACATCCTTTTGTTTCGAAAATCGTGAACCAGGCCACGTTACAACCCTTAAAAGACCTAATTGAAGCAGAGTTATTTCAGAAAGCATACTACAACAAGGTTACGTAAACTGACTCCTAAAGATTTTCCAATCCTCTAGACCAATGTCATTATTCTCGATGTATCTTTCACACTTTAAATTGATAAATCAACATTGCGGTTGGACCATGGTCCACTCGTCACACGATATCACAATATTCCAATAAATGTTTTTGAAAAATGCATAAGCATTGCATTAAAATTACCATTTTTGAATGAATTTTTTTAATTGCAAGTCAGTATTTGAAATCATGGAAATTCCAACAAGGAGCAATCCAATAGGAACTTGATCATTCGTCGATAATGACATGAATCAGGACTCACCTCATAACCCTTTGAATAAGGGGCATGTCATTTAATGATTATGTTGACCTAAGAATTGGCCAGTCTGAAGCAAGTCTCCAACATCTGTTGATGAAGGGGCAAATCATTTCAAGAATCAGTTGATCCAGAGCAAACCATCTCAGGACTCTATCAACCAGGGGCAGGACACCTAGAGGTTCTTCTGACCAGGGGAAAATCACTTCAATATTCAGAGAGTGTGAGTTAAGTCACTTCAATGCTCATACTAGGGCAAGCTACCTCAAGAGCACAGTGTAATCCTCCTGAGGTTAGTCGATAAATCGGAGACTATCCACTCCAAGAGTCGGTTAATTAAGGACAAATCCTTTCATGACTCGAAATTCTTGGGCAAGCCATCTACAAAACAAAGTATGATACAATCGCTTCCAAATTCCTTTTGAGGTAAACATTCTGCATAGACCCATCACACTAGGGCAAGATAAGCTACAGAAGGGTAATCCCTCTCCATGCTTTCAAGATGCTCAAGCTAAATCTACAGTGTGTCAACAACCATAGAGTTCAAGACAAGTATCAAGGAGCCATGTTATCACCCTCATCCAATAACCTTTGCCTTCCGGTAGAAGCCTTACTACAAAGAACCTTCTCTTCCAATACCCACACAAGGGCATTTTTGGAAACCTCCAAATTATTTCATAAATCATTCTCATTTATTAGTTATGTCGTTTTGCTATAACATAAAGCCATGCATATCATATCATTCATCGGGAATCATTTCAAAGTCCAGTTCCCATCTGGAAAATCATCTAAAAGTACAGTTCATGTCAGGCAAATATCTTTTAAGTCAGCTCCCACTTGGTTGCCTACTTTGAATACCAGTTCCCGTCTGGTAGTCAATCCTCCATAGTCAGTTCTCG
Organism: Lathyrus oleraceus; assembly: GCF_024323335.1. NCBI lineage: Eukaryota > Viridiplantae > Streptophyta > Magnoliopsida > Fabales > Fabaceae > Lathyrus > Lathyrus oleraceus. The sequence continues at coordinate 585,045,583 of NC_066583.1, read as the reverse complement.
CCTGGTAGCGTATTTTAAAGTTAGTTCTCGTCTGACAATTTTCAAATCCAGTTCTCGTCTGATAGACTATCCAAAATTGTAGTTCCCGTATGGCAAATCATTTTCAAAGCCTAGTTCCCGTCTGGCAAACCATTTCCAAAGTCCAGTTCTCGTTTGGCAGTTCATTCCAAAGCCTAATTCACATATGGAAAATCATTTACCAAAATACCAGTTCTCGTCTGGTAGATCATCTCTTAAACCAATTCTTGTCTGGTAACCTATTTTGATACCAGTTCCCGTCTGGTAGTCTATTTTTTGTAACCAGTTCTCGTATGGTAACCTACTTTAAAAGACAGTTCTCGTTTGGTAAACAAAAACAAAGTTAGTTCCCGTCTGACATTTTAATCCTTTTCACCAGTTCTCGTCTGGGAACATATCCTTCAAGTCCTGTTCTCGTCTGTCAGTTTAACCTTTTTCACCAGTTCTCATATGGCAGTTCACCTTCAAAGTCCAAATGCATTGGTAATCAAGAATAAAACCCTATAAAAATTCAATTACCTGCTTGCATTCTCATACTCATTGCATACAACATACATGCATAGATCTCCCGCCGAAATAGGAAGCTTCCTAAAAAATGAACAAAAATTATCTGCATTCCTACATGAACATCTAAATATCCCCAGCAATTGCATCCTATATTCATCTCATGCATCACTAAATACATGAAATTTCCACCCAAAGTGGAACATCATACACAAAGATGATACATCACATAAATCAGGATTCAGGGTCAATCATAAGTATCTAGGACAATCCTAATTTAAGTCGGTGGTATTCTTGCCCCACTTGGGCTTGTGGAATCATTTCCCAACAAGCCATTCTTCAACTTTATGATTGATAATAATATCCCCCAATATCTTCTCTTTTGTTGCTCCCTAAAGGTTATCCTAAAAAGATCTCTTATAAGCTTTTCCCTGCAAAACTTTGCCAGTAAATCTCCTCCAAAGGGAGTCTCTCCTAAACTATTGTCCCCCAACAGATAGACATTTGAGATATTGCTCTAAGTATCCTCGAAGAATATTTAGATACAATTGAGGTATCATTCCCTTGTTGGAACATCTCGATTTTATCATATAAGATATTGCTTCGTTGATTCGAAGAATCTCGTTTATTGTTTGAGATACTGCTTTAAGTATCCTTGAAGAATCTTTAGATACGATTGAGGTATCATTCCCTTATTGGAATAGCTCGATTTTATCATATAAGATGCTGCTTCATTGATTCGGAGAATCTCGTTTATCGTTTGAGATATGCTCTGAGTATCCTCAAAGAATCTTTAGATACAATTGAGGTATCATTCCCTTGTTGGAATATCTTGATTTTATCATATAAGATGTTGCTTTGTTGATTTAGAGAATCTCGTTTATTATTTGAGATACTACTCTAAGTATCCTTGAAGAATCTTTAGATACGATTGAGGTGTCATTCCCTTGTTGGAATATCTTGATTTTATCATATAAGATGTTGCTTTATTAATTCAGAGAATCCCGTTTATTGTTTGAGATACTGCTCTAAGTATCCTCAAAGAATCTTTAGATACGATTGAGGTATCATTCCATTGTTGGAACATCTCGATTTTATTATATAAGATGTTACTTCGTTGATTCGGAGAATCTTGTTTATTGTTTGAGATATTGCTCTATTATCCTCGAAGAATCTTGAGATACAATTGAGGTATCATTCCCTTGTGGGAATATCTGGATTATATCATATAGGATACTACTTCGTTTATTCTTAGGGAGTATCATAAGCTTTTATTTTATATTGCTCTAGTATCCTAGAAGAATCTTAAATACGGCTGAGGTATCATTTCTTTTTTGGAATATCTCGATTATATCATATAAGATATTGCTTCGTTGATCCACAAAGAATTACCTGTGTTCGATTAAAGACATTGTTCTGCTAATTTTCAGAAAATCTTAGATACGATCGAGGTTTCATTCCATCTTTGGAAAGTCTCGATTATATCATAAAAGATATTATTCTGACGGTCCTCAGAAAATCATGTTTGTTTCATTTCTTCTATTGATTATCTCACTGCATTTCTTCGTTGCATTGCATATCTGCATAACGAAGGACAACATCATGGGCTTTTCATATTTAATTATCTTACACCATGAATGTATGAAGACCTCTATCATTCATACCTTCTGGTTCCAGGTAATTAAATAAGGACAGTTGTCATACCCCAATTTTGTCAGGGCATTTTAAAACTTTATACAATTCGATTTTATTTTTACTTTGCATTACTTACGTAGCATAACATGTCTTTCACCATGCATGATGCCTAAAATATCAACCAAAATAAATTTTTGGATCTACAGACAGACCGGTTGGGTCGTTTCTCAAATATATGTAAAATTAGCGGGCGAAAAAACTTAAAGATCGGGACTGCAAACATTAGTTTTATTAATCTATATTTTGCGTAGTTTAACCTGGCATGCTCGCTTTAACTTTTCGACTCCTTTTTCAGTCATATTTTGATTTGCCTGAGTCTTTTCAACTGAATATTTTCCACTTCAAAATTTAATAAAAACTTGTATATTTTCGAGAAGTTTATTTCACGTCGATCATTTTAATGCATTTATTTTAATTTTTTGAGCACTTTAGTGCCTGATTTTTATTTCATATTTAGTCATTTTATTTTTATTCTTTTTTCAAAGTGTTTGAAATAATTAAATAGAATTGTCCATGTCTTTATTTTATTTTTATCATATTTATCTAAGAAGGTGTGAATTTTTGTTGTTTTAATTGATTTAATCTTATTTAAATTAATTAAAGCTTCTAGAAGGGGCAACTTTCACATTTTAAATTAATTTGTGTTTCTTTGATTCAACCTTGACCGTTGGTCCAAATTAATCGAGGCCAACGTTTGCTATCCATGCCCATTTTCATTCATCCAATCATAAAAATCAAATATTAATAATATTAATAATAATAAAAATCAGAAAATGAAATATCCCTCTTTCTCTCATCAATGGTGCCACACGGCGCCCCTTCATTGGGCTCTCCCTTAAAATTTAGAGATTAAAAAAGAGAAATAGTTTGTTGTGAAAAAGAGGACACGTTGTGTTAATTTTTGTTGACTCCATCTAGCCACCCCAATAACGAAAAGGACGCGTGACATCACAGGAGAGGAGAAAGGAATTCTATGATATATCATCTCTCTCTCCATTGACTAATACAAAAAAAAAGAGGAAAAAAAACTTTTTCATTAGGAAAAAACCATTCTCTCACGTTCTTAAAAAAAAGTTTGTATTCAGTCTTCACTTTTAGTAGAAGAATTTTTTTCTACAACTCCCTTCTTCAAAGCTCAGACGCTGGCCTCCAAACCTCACTGACGCGCAACCTCCGCCCACCTCTATCAACCATAAAAAACCCACCGGATCTACAGCCTTCACCTATTTTCAATCGCCTACACCACCTTCTTCAACATAACTCACATCAATTTGTTATGCATCTTATCCATCTCCTTCAAGTTTTTGACGAACAATCATTCAACGTCGGTGAAACTCCATTCCACCATACATATTCCCTATGTCTCTTTTACAACAATACAAACCTACTACTACCACAAACTTTTCTTACGTATCTCACAAAACCTGCAACAATAATGCATCCCTCTGTTACTCCATCATTTCCTTCAACCTTAAACCCCTCCTCATCTACCACTAAGTAAAAGAAATTTCGGCGAACACAACCGGAAACCGTCCAATACACCTCACTCAAAGTTCACTCTACCATCCATCTTTCTCTTCAAAGTAAACTTGCTTCTCCATACAACACAAGTTGCAACCTTCAACCACCCCTTGCTTCCACGCCTTCCTTCAACACTCCTTACAAACTACCATAACTACATTATGAAGCATAAACCTAACACACTTTTCATTCCTTGACTAACACAGTCGCACACCTCACCACCATGTTTCTTCAAACACTTTCTCACATAACCTTCACTGTCGACGACACTTGTAACCGCTATTGAGAAATATTCCAACCTCCATGGCACCCTCTATTCAGAATCGTGTCTAAACCAAAACAACCTCACCACTCAAACCCTCACCGTGTGAAAGCTCTCATTAACACCAACAAAAGTCAAAAGAAGAAAGAGAATGAAGGGAGGTGTCGCATTACGCGAAAAACCGGCGGGAAAAGAAACAACAGAGCCGCCACCGTGCGTTATTTATCCCAAAGGAGGGAAAGGAAACGCTCGAAGTAAACCTGGAAAAGACATGGTCTCACGACCAGAGATGGATGGGTATGGGAGTCGGTTATGCGAAGGGAAGGTATTAGCACCCCTACGCATCCGTCGTACTCGACGGGATCCACGCTTAGAAAGAATAGAAAGAAGGTTGCTAGAAACTGCTCAGAAACACAGATGAAAGACGGAAGAAACGGAACTCGGCAGGATATCGCATCCTGGGCCTACGTAGTCTGTCAGACACAGACATCAGAGTCGACGTAGTTCGGGACAGGGGGAAACGTGCTCGCTAGGACGTCGCATCCTATGCATACGTATCTTCTCTGACCGGAGAAGAATCAGAGCACTCGTAGCTCGGCTAACGCACGCCAAACAAAACCCACACAGGAAACTGACTGCCAATCGCTGGACTTACGTCAGACTCCACACAAACAGGCAAACCTGGAAACCGAATGCCAATCGCTGGACTTACATCAGACTCCGAACCAACAAAACGCACACAGATAACCAACTGCCAATCGCTGGACTTACATCATACTCCAACAAGCAAAGGAGACGCAGGAAACCGACTGCCAATCGCTGGACTTATGTCAGACTCCAACACACACAAAGGGGGAAAAAGAAAAAGGGCGCCCGGAGAGATCAGCTCATCTCCTGCCTACGTACCTCATCTGGTATGAGGATCAGGGCGACGTAGTTCCCCTTAACAGGGAAAGAACTTCTATCCTAACCAGATACAAAGGGAGACACAAACTACTAGGGAGACTACGACTCGAGCCTAGAAGTTGTCATGCATACGATCCCTATGTTAAGGTTTCTATCCTAACTTGCACAGGAAGCAAGCTATCCTAAACAGCACAGGCAAACACGTACAAGCACAAATAAGCAAGCACGCACACTATATGCAAACAATTGGGCTCATACAAGGTTAGGCTGTAAAAACAAGCCAACTGGAATGGGGTGTTGTTAGCTCTTAACCCTAACATTGAGAGTTAGGGTGAAGCAGATGAAATAGGAAGTGAGGGTAAGACCTCACAGCTCTTATCCCTGGCCTGGGAGAGCTTCAGACAAATGAAAGTGTGGGAGTTCAGAATGAAGGAACTCTTCTCCACATATGACTGACACAACATGATCTTGGGTTATTATCCACAATGCGTCAACACAACGGTGTGAGCAAGGTGAATGACACAACTGAATAGCAGGGGATGGATTGCACATCCCTTTTATCTGCCAATTGCCTCTTAAGAGGTCTTTACCTGCTTGGCACAAAGTTAAATATTCATAAGCATTGCCTCTTAAGGAGGGCTTCAGACAGGTGCCTGCCCACATAATAGGACAGGTCTTCCAGACTACATGAAGTCAGAGAGTTATACCTAGGTGGTAAGCAAACCACAATCCAAGCTAAGCAACTCAATCAATGAGTTATAGCTACTAAGGTACCTGAAAAAATCTAAACCAATCAGTTCACAATTCAAACAATCAGACAGACAACAGTCATCAGTAGTCAGACAGGTAGACAAAGCATCAAAGCAACAATGAGCAAGGCACAATCATAAGTGAATTTGTTCTCAAGGCCTACAAAACAACACAATGTTAGCCAATCATCAACCAATTAATCAAACTCAAATGAATGAGCCACTCCAATCATGGCAATGGGCATCTGAACCTGAAATCCACAATCCAAATAGTAAGTCCAAACCACTAGGTCAAAGCCTAGGGTCAAAAGTGGGTCAAAAATCCAAAACAGAACTTGAAATTTAACATGAATCATCCTCATTTAATCAAGAACAAATCTCAAAAAGTCCCACATCAAAATCATTAAGCATATTCATTTCATGATCAAAACATGGCAAGGCATGCAAATGGTGATCACATTGAGACATCAGAAGAAAAAAAATGCACATCAAATCAGAAATCACTCAAATAATCTTGGCAAAAATCATGAGTACACCAGACATATGACATGATCATCCTACAAAATATCAGAGGCATTGGACATCATTAGGCATGGCAATCACATAGCATAATTCAGACAATCACATGTGTGACACACATTGTCACACCAAGTTAGCCTGAGCATAAAACAGAATGGGAGCATGGGAAAAATCTCAAACCAAAGCCAAAATGTCACTCAACATGTCTAGAATCCACACACAAAATTTCAAAATCATTGGATCATTTTTGAGCATTTTATGAGGGAAAGATCAAGGCAAGGTCAAACATGCATATACATTCAATCACCCTAGGACAAATCAATTTTCCAGCCAAGCACAACTTTTCAATTTATGATCATAAAAAAGTAGACAGGATAAGGAACACATAGCAAAAAATTGGAGATCAATTGGAGCATTTTCCTGTTTTATATGATTTTTGGAAGTGGATGAAAGATTTGAAAATTAAAATGGAGCCAAACATGGAAATAGGAGGGAAAGTGATAAAAATAGCAAAGCATTTTGAAAAAGCCTTCGCTCGGTATCGAATCGAGTCCACTTTTGAATTCCCAAGCGCGCCACAACCAAAACGGCAGCGTATCAACACCAAAACCCTAAGCCTGGCGCGTTTTCAAATTTTCGTAGCTAATCATGATGTTCGTAGCAAAATGGTAGCGAAACCCTAGCAATTCTGGAAACAGCATGGTGTTCATATGTGGAAGATGAAGATCATGAAGATCTTCATACGAATTTTCCAGATTTCAAAAAAATGTTCCAGAATTCACGAATTTTTACACCAATCGGTTCATCATTCCACATACATTCAAGATCAAACATCAACTAACCATGGATCATCATATACAACTCAAATCGAAGCGAAGAAAAAATTTCATCCAAACTTGAATTGAGCATAACTTTGTGTATAATGCACCAAATCACTCAAAATTTGTACCAGAATCATCACCATTCAAGGATCTACAAGAACATCACAATAATTTGCAAAATTAAAGAGATCGAAAACTAACCTTCTTGATGAGCAGAACTTGGAATCACGTGATGCAAGGCTTGTAAGGCTTCCAATCTTCTCTAGGATGCTTGTAGAGATGAATACTGGTGAGATTGAAGCTCAATTGCACACGAATCCAGCTCAAATTGCAATTGCCATGGAATCTTCAAGCTTTGCACATGAACAAATATGGCACGGTTTGCTTTGAATTCACGTCCAGTTCTACTCAAAAACGCTTCATGAACATGAATCAATCAAGAGAAAATGTTCTTGTGTGAAGAAATTGAGAAAAAGTTTGAGAGAAGATTTTGGATAATTTCTTGAATCTAGATCTGAAATGAATGCTAATGGTGGAAACAGTTATGATTAACTATATATACCACATGCTAATGATGTTTAAAACTTGTTTAAGCCAAAGCCAAATGTGATTAGCAACTTATGAAGTGTTTGCACTAATTGGTATTTTCACCTCCCATGCATGAGGAACACGTGAACAGTACCAATTCATGGCCCAAATCCACTTAAAAACATCCCATGCAAGCTCTAGGATTGGTTTTGTATGCATGCAATCATCCAAAATGGTTTTAGCAATTTTTCTTCACAAATCTTCATGAGTGAACCAATGATCATGCAATGAGATTCCATGCCATGTAATGATATGCTTGGAAAGTACATGTTATGAGGATCAAAATGCAAAAAGAACCACTCATTTTGGAGCTTTGGTTAAAAAGTTATGTTCATTTGAACTTTCAAACACACTATACCATGATTGGGCCATGTCTCCTCAACCACACATGAGAAATCCATGATCTTGGACTTTTTGGAAATGGGAGAGAAAGATATTCAACTTTCATGTTGGACAAAATTTCATTTGAAGCTTTCTTGATGATGTAATCTTGAGTTGAAGTTGGTCCAAAATCTTTCCATTTTTGGAAAGTTCCAAATTACATGTCACCTGCTATTTTTGGAAAATCTTGATCTGACTTCAAATTCTTCAATGTTGATGTTTGAGATGTCAAATGAGACTTGTTTGGACATGAATGAGTCATCTCTAACCACTTCCCACCTTCAAATCCACTGTTGACTTTGCAGTTGACTTCTGTTGACTTTTGTGGGCCTCAGATGATTTGCACATGGACTGATGAGTCCTGAGCCTTCAACACTTGGCCAAGCTACTTAAAAATGATCCTTGGGTCATGTAAGCTCAATGTACCAACCCTAGGGCTTTGATCTCATGGAAAATGCTCTTGTTGCCTTGCACAGTTGAATCTCCTGACCAGTCTTGACTGATGAGATGCAGTGGACTATGCAATATGAATGCAATGTTAATGTGATGTTAATGACCTAAAAATGAAATGTATATACAAATGGGAGGTGCAAATTTGAGGTGCTACAGGAGGGAGAGAAGATTTTTCGATTTACATCTGAAGGCCATCACCATTCATCATTGTCTCATCCCTTCGTGCGACGTCTGAGCTGAGTTCCAACCAAGCTCCGGCGAACCTCTTTCGTTTCATTGTCAAACCCATCATGTCGACGCGGTAACTATCGAACTCATGACATGTCTGTGTTATTATTTTAGGATTTATTTTTTGCTATTGGTTTTCAGTTTGTTTCATGAAAGATGGAAATCTCCATTGCACTTGAACTCTCATAGAGAGTACTATAGCTTGCTATGAATATAAGAACAGAGGTGTGAGAATGATGAAGAAGAATTTAGTTTTTTTATTATCATATTTTTATGTTAATTTTTTTTATAAAAATATGATTGCCATGTGTCTTTCAGAGTTTGGACTCTTTTTAAAGTTTGAAAAAAGTCTAGATTAGAAGAGATCTAATTTCTTTCATATCTTTGGGAGAGGCGCTGCAGATTATGTAGTAATAGATTATTGTTCTCTTATTTTTTTCATTTTATTATTATCTTGTTTTGATTATTATTTCATATTATTATATTAGGATTAGATAGGTTGGGCCCAACTTCTTTGTTAATATAGTTTAGTTAATTACTTAATTTCAATTGATAATTGCACTATTACATTATTTATTTATAGATTTTGGTTGAACTTTGTTGTTAATCTTTGAACATTGTAAACTTGTAAATATTATATTACATTGAGTTGTTGCTGATTAACTTCATCGCATTTTTTAATCGAATTTTTTTAATCCGTGGATTCGGTCATGTTATGTCATATGTCGCTAAAATTGATATATTAATTTGATTTCACCATGTTTCAGTCCCTACGTACGACAATTTGATTACGTGGTCGTTATGTACAAACCGGTTTTGAGCACATTGTGATTTATTTACTTCAATCATTTTAAATTAAATTAATTAGTTATTTAATATTTGTTTAAATTAGTTAATTTTAATAATTAATTTTAATTATCTTGAATATTTAACTTATTCAAATAATTTTGATAATTATTTTTGATTATATTAAATAAGTGATTTAATCAAATTTTAATCAATTAATTTTGTTAATTAAAAATTGATCAACTTATTTCACCATTGTCTTAACAATCATTTTCAAACTACCAACTCAATTTCATAATCACTTAGACTTCACATCATTTCAAAACCATTTCATCATCGATTCAAAACTATTTCAAAATCTTTTTCATAATTCAATTCATCTCGAACGCAAATTCAAACCTCGATTCAACGTCGAGTATTTTATTAAATCAAAATTAAAACCTTCTAATTATACTTGAACATAATTTAGAAATGAAAAGGGGGACGATTTCGAGCCTTCGACTTCTCTCCTCGATTGTTTGGTTACGGGCTCTCTTACTCGATTAGTCAAACAATTATTATTGCTCTTAAAAACTTCTAAACTGATTAAATCAAATAACTTTCATAATAAACTAAGCAAAAAGGGAGATTGTCTAGAGCCTTCAATTTCTCTCCTCTAATACTCGGATATGAGTTGCCTTACTTAATCATTCAAGTATTCTCACTTATCTAAAAAATATCAACCATACGCAAACCCATTTTTATAACAAATTACATGAAAAAAGAGGATGGTCTCGAGCCTTCGTTTCCTCCTCCCGAATACTTGGATACGAGTTCTCTTACTCGACCATTGGAGTATTTGTCATCCCTTTAAAATATCTTAAGAATATCAATCCCTTTTGCAATTAAGGATGAAAAGGGAGATGATTTGGAGTCTTCGATTCCTCTCCTCAATTATTTGGATACGAGTTACCTTACTCGACTATCTCAATAATCGTCATTCAAACTAAACATTAAATATATTAACTCAATTTCTCGCCCCCGTGTGATCGAAAATCTTTTCATAAAGAATATTGTTTATTTCTTTCTTACGCGCATAACAAACTAGTGCTTAAGACTCCTCCGAGAGTAGATAAACCAATATTTGTTCTCTAGAATGCGATCTAAATGGTTGTCCATTAAAAAACACCAATAAAATGTAGTTCCCCGAACTACAAATGCTCTGATTTCCTTATTGCACTATAAGGATAGTATGCACGAGGTTGCAAGATCTTGGCGAGCACACTAATAAAAAACCTCCATTTTTTCCCTTTTGAGGTTTCCGTTCTATTATCTTTTCAATCTTTTTTTATCTATCGAAGAAAACAATTAACATTAGCTAACATTCAAATTGCAAATTAGACTGAAAAGTTCCCGTTGAGTACAACAGGCGTGAGTGTGTTAATACCTTCCCCTTGCGTAATCGACTTCTGAACCCGAATATGCTTGTGACAACCATTATAATGTTTTTAAAGGTTTTATCGATATTTTCATATTCCTTCATTTAAATAAATAAAGTTTGGTGGCGACTCTGTTCGAACATACTTTCCCGTGACCATCGTGAATGGTCATATTTTTTGAGATGCGACAAACCCTAGTTTTAGTGGAGGAAGATTAATTTTGGGGAAGAAGATGAATTTCATTGTACCCAAATTTTGTTAAATAGGGGAAAACCATGAAGTGGGATTTAAGTTGCTGATATATCAACTATATAAGCAGAAAATAACAACGTTTCAGTCTAATGGATGGAAAGGACGGAAGTGATATAATTTAATAAAATTAAAACACTAATATGAAACTTATTTTTGTTAGAAGACCAATATGAATCTTAAAATGAAAGCATAAGTAAAAAACAATAATGCGTTTTATTACTGATTACAAACATTATCAAAGAAATGATTCAAGTTATATAATGTTTTAAACTTGAGATTAATACATAACAAAAGCTAGAAGAAGATGTTGCTAAACATCTCAAAACATATTTGTAAACCAACATAATTTGTGACTTCAATAGAGCACTTCATCCACTGCATCAATAATCTCATAAGTCATTTTCCCATCATACAACAACACAAGGAAATATATAATACTGTAACCATTATAAATTTGTTATTTCTTACATTAAAATATTAAAATAAAACATGTTTAAACATCTCAAAATGAATTTGTCAAATAACTCAATTTGTGGCCCCAACATCAGACTTCATCGTTGCAACAATAAGCTCAGTAATCATTTTTCCATCCTACAACTGCATGAAGAAATATATCATAGAAATTACAATAATTGAATATTTAAAGAACTTGTTGAAGTGAAAAGGAAGATTTAAAACATCAGCAAAAGGAAGATTTAAAAGATGGAGATTAAAATGAACAGTCTATAGTCTACAGTTGTTATCCCATATATATGTTTCACATCTACCTATGGATCTATACCTACAAATACCTTTATTATGATGAACAATCTACAACTGTTATCCCATAAATACACTTCATATCTACCTGTCATTCTATGTCTGCAAGGACCTTCATTACGATAAATAGTCTACAACTGTTATCTCATATATACACTTTACATCTACCTATCTAATATTAATCATGGTAAGGGTGTTTATTCCAAAATAACCCTGATTATTTATCAATTTGAACAAACTTTAAAAAGTGTGATTAAGGTATTTATCACTCTCTTTCATTCTATAAGATTTGACTTTCTTGGAATAGTTGTTCATTCTTTCTAATTGCAACATTTGTGCTTGTTGATTCTTCTACTTCTTTGTCATTAATAAGAATTTCAGCAACTTCTGCATCTGAAACTGGTGAATGCTTGAGATCTGCAAGTCTTTCTTTGTCATTTAATTTAGCATCACTTTCTTATGCTAGTGAATGACTTGTATCTATATTGCCTTATGCATACACTTATTAATTATGGATTTCAGTAGCCTCGAGAATTGAATTTGACTTATATTCACTATCACCATCATAACCTTCTGGTGTTTGGTTTTCTTCCATTTGCAAAGCATGCTCTTGTTCTACCAAAGTGACAAATTTGAATACTTCTTTGGATTCTAGAGCATCTTTAATATCAACTATATGAGCCAACTTTACTGCTTCTACCGACTATAAAATATGCTTTGGTTCCACCAAAGTGATAGATTGGCCCTTGAATCAACAATACATTTTTTTCATTTATTTAAATATCTGAATCAACAATGCACTCTTTCCCATTTATGAAAACATTTGTATCAATAATATATTTTTTCTCGTTTATTAAAATATTTGAATCAACAATACATTTTTCCCTTTTATAAAAATATTTGAATCAATAATATATTTTTCCCATTTATAAATATTTATGTATCGACAATAGTCTTTGCACAAATGATTTGTTGAAATATTTATTACTAAGACTCAATTTTAGTAGGAATATACACCATAAAAATTGAAAACATACCTAATGTACTTTCTTTATAAGGTAAATAAAATTTTAGTCTATATAGATATATAAAACTAAACTTTTTTTTCAAAATTTAATCTTTTTAAGTTATTTCGTTAACAATTTTAATTCATATTTTTATTTAAAAATTACTTTGGGTGTATATCTCATTAGCAAGAATGCATAATGCAAAGTTTCTAATTATTTAGTGATTAACTAAAATTTATGACACATCAACATTAAAGAAAACTCATTTTGTTATCATGTTGTCAATCTGATACGTCTTGTTGCATTGCACTTTCTTAGCTAGCAATTAAAAATAAAATGATTTAGATGTGTTAGTATTTATGTTTGTGAGTTGTCAATTTAAAACTACATTAATGAACCGTTTTTGAATATAGTTTTCCATTAAAATTTTGAAAAACATCTTGTGGGAACAGCTTGAAAAATTTACCTTATACCCCTACATTTATCCTTATACCCCTACATTTTATAAAAAATACTAATTTTATCCTTATATATTTTTAAATAATTTATTATTTTATTATTTAAATATTTTTTAAATTTTATTTTACATACCGGAAGACTTTGTAAAAAAATTCCGGTAGTCATTTTTCACGTATTTTTTAAACTTTTTTTTATGTGTCGGAAGACTTTACAAAAGAGTTCCGGTACACAAAAATTGACTACCGGAACTCTTTTACAAAGTCTTCCAGGTATACAAAAAAAAAGTAAAAAAATGTTTGAAAAATGAGTACCGGAACTCTTTTGCAAAGTCTTCCGGTTCACAAAAATTGACTACCGGAACTCTTTTGCAAAGTCTTCCGGTACACAAAAAAATGTTAAAAAAAGATTTGAAAATATTTTTTTAATATTTTTTTACATACCGAAAGACTTTGTAAAAGAATTCCGGTAGTCATTTTTCAAATATTTTTTTAACATTTTTTTTGTACCGGAAGACTTTGCAAAAGAGTTCCGGTAGTCAAATTTTATGTACCGGAAGACTTTACAAAAGAGTTCCGGTAGTCATTTTCAAATATTTTTTAACATTTTTTTGTGTACCGGAAGACTTTGCAAAAGAGTTCCGATAGTCAATTTTTGTAAACCGGAAGACTTTGCAAAAGAGTTCCGGTACTCATTTTTCAAACATTTTTTTATTTTATTTTTTTATATCGGAAGACTTTGTAAAAGAGTTCCGGTAGTCAATTTTTGTGTACCGGAACTCTTTTGGAAAGTCTTCCGGTACATAAAAAAAAGTTTAAAAAATACGTGAAAAATGACTACCGGAATTCTTTTACAAAGTCTTCCGGTATGTAAAATAAAATTTAAAAAATATTTAAATAATAAAATAATAAATTATTTAAAAATATATAAGAATAAAATTGGTATTTTTTATAAAATGTAGGGTATAAGGATAAATGTAGGGGTATAAGGTAAAATTTTCGAACAGTTTTTTACAAAAGAAAAGTTGATTCATATCATTAATAAGCAAATTAGCTCACAAAGACCAAGTTGCACTCACAAAAAAAACATATCAATAATAAAGTACATTGAAATTATCATAAAAAAAGAAGCTGACAACTAGCTCACATAAACTCCTTACAATAGACTAAATAACATTTATATTTATATTTAAATTATCATTAAAAAATAAGCTAAAAATTAGCTTATATAAATTTCTTATAGCAACTTCAATAACAAAATTACACTGAAATTATAAACATAGAGAAACATTTACATTGAAGGTCAGCATAAAGACAAACAATCCTTGCTATTTCTAAAATGAAAGTTTACAATGTAAAATGAAACTTTAATTAAAACTACTACCATATACCATATAACCTCCACAAAATTGATATTCAGCATTGAAGTTACTTCATAATAAAGTCATATTCAACCTCATTGCCAATGTAGCATGTTTCTTGCATAAAATTCAGTCAAATCAATCAGAAAATTGAACCACTTCAAAAAACTAACCGAGTTCCGTCCAATCACTTCACTCAACTTCAAACAGAGAACTTGGTAAAAGAGGAGGCAAATGCAGGTTTGCCACATGTTTAAATTGTTGCATCATACATATATCATGTCATTAAACTTGGTTAAAGCATATATGTTAGTTATGATTTACAACATTATTGACATCTAATAATAAATCACATTATCGCATTAGATAAATATCAATGTTTGTGTATCAATTGTTAAATAGTTCTTTTATAAAACCAAACACAACATAAAAACATGTAAGATAATTACGTCCCTACAATCTTTCAAAAGTAAAAATGCCAATAAAAAATTGAATCACACCAGTAATTAAATAACGTAAATAACATTTCACACAAGTAATAAATGGATAACAAAAAAGTAACTAAAGTTGAGTGTTCATACTGTAGCGGTAAATTCATGATCATCAAGCTATAAATAAGTGTTGAAAAGTATATCTTCGGCAAATATTTTTGTATCGTATCCACAGAGATTGGTTGATATTACCGCCGTTCTATAATCTGAATGTTATAAGTTTAGAAAGTAACAGGGTTGTTTTCTTTGGAAAAATATCTTGTGAGTAAATGTCACTAAAACAGTTAAAAATGGTTTTAATCAAATATAAAAGCTTGGCAAGATTGGAGTTCACTATTTCAAATGTTTATGATTCCTTATGATAAATAAATAGATTCAAGATTATTGATGATGTTCAAGTATCCTCTCAAAGTCATTTATGTCTAAATGATATCGTGATAATCACTATATTGATCCTTAGACGATCTCTCCACCTAACTATCAATATAGCAATCTTTAATGTTTAATACCAAAGAAGAGTAATGAATAAATCTATCTCTACAACTTATTCACTACTTGAAAATCTGTTTATGTCTAAACTCAAGTAATCTCTCTCGACAACTACTCAAATTTGGTTTTCAACTTAGAGCAAAAACAGTATTCAATACATCAACAATCTTTATCATATATATAAATCAACGTGAATACATAAACAGATGAGAATAGCTACTACCTCCAATCTTGACAAAAGGGGAGTTTAGCTCCTCATCATCATTGTTCAAAAGCAGAAAATTAGAGGAGAAAAACTCTGTGTTTCTCTCTTAAAAAATCTCTCAATATCAATGTGAATGACAATAATGTGTTGTTCCAATGCCCTAGAATAATGTATTTGTTTCTAACAAAAAAGGTTGACATTTCCCTAATTGGTCATTGTCGTCTAAAGCAGAAAAGCAATTCCCAGGCAGACATCAAAATGGCAATAAACTTTTCCTGCAAAACAGCACTTTTGACCCTCAGTAAGCTTGCTGGATTCGCAGCCTTCGCGGCGCGAACTGTTGCTTTTCCAGCTTCCTTGTTTGGCAAGCTTCCTCCAAGATGTAGTGTTGCAATCCAAGGCCTTCTTATCCCAAAATTCTACAAAACTAACAAAAAATGTGAAATAACTATTCAAAACAAAATAAATTAAACTTAATTGCATTTATACAAAATAGTGAGAATAAAAGTGTGTAATTACATCAAAACTTGGTAAAAGGGACCAATAAAATGGTATAAAAAGTAGTACTAATTGGTCCCTAACAACTCTCCCCAACTTAGCATTTTGTTTGTCCCTAAACAAAAGTTTCCACCCTTACAACCAAAGTCATGACACAAAAGATTTAAACAAGAATTTATCAAGGACATCCAAATGGTTCAAAAGTGTTTGGCATCTTCTCAATTCACCTATCTCAATTCTAGACAAAGCATGAATAAGGGAAATGGTAAAGTGCAAAAATCATTTCAAGGAATTCAAAGCCATATATGTCAAAATTGAATCAAGCTTACACACACATCATGATAATGATGAATAACATGAAGGGTTACTTTCACTCATCCAAGCATTTAAATCAACAACAACTCAAATCATGCGGTTATCACAACAAGTACCAAATCATGTGAAAAATGAGAATCAAGAGGTCTTTCAAGGGTTGTAATGTGGCTTAGGTTCCAAGAAAGGATATGATTAAGAGAATTCAACCAAATTGCCTATTCTAAGGGAGCATTCCCAAAGATTCACTCTACACAATTTCCCTTTCTTTGATCCCTATCTTTTCTTTTTCTTTTTCTTTTCAAATCCACACAACCATGAGTATTTCCTTTGCTTTTCTTTTTCTAATTTTTTTTTCAATGCTCTATGGTTTCAAGGGTGATTTCTTTTTCTTGTTTCTTTTGATATTTTTACCCTAACATAGAAACTCACTTTTCCAAGTTTCTAATCAACTTTTCACTTTACTCTCTCCAACTTTAGATTCCAAAACCACATTTATTCAATAATGCTCCCTACTTAGACATAAGCAAAAGGCAAAATTTTTGCAAACAGCTCGGTTTGAAGTTTCGACTGATACGAAAGAAATTAGGATTCATTTATTCCACAATTTTCAATTGATTTTACAATGATCAATCAAATGAATCCTAAAATAAGCTCAAAGGGGTTTAACTAGGGATTATTCCTCACAAGGTTAGTTGATTCAAACTTTTTGGTCAAGTGGTTTTTCTCACAAACAATGCCTCTATCATTTTCAAAAACTTTCACAAAAATAGATTGATGCATGATTTAGCATGATAAGAATGAGTTAAAATAATGCTCGGTTTCCCGCTTTTTAGTGTACAATGGAAAGCCTCCTCACAATTGGTTAAGTCCTAATTTGATTCAAAACTGACATATACTTCAATGAATTTATGAAATGGAATTTGCACACACCATCAAACTACTTCATGTTAAGTCTAGAAAGCGATAAAGTGTACCTTGAAATGCCGACACTAATTCTTATCATCACCACTCGAAGTATCCTATGCTTCTTTCTTTGTGATCATTTCTCGGTTGCTTAAAGCTTGACTTAAGAATAAGAACAATTAAACAAAAATGTTGGTAAACCAAAATTTGATTAAAACACACTTAAATCTCAACTAGCATTCTTGCAATTGTCAAAATACTAACAAAAATAAAGTGCCAAAATAAAGTTATGGTGAACTAGAGCCACCCAAAAGTACATTACAAATTCCCAAAAACAAAAACAGACTTAGTAAAAAGAAACTCAAAAATACAACAACTCTCAAATCTCCACATTCTCAATCCTCCTCCTCTTCGTCACCACCTACGTTTCCAAGAACATCCTCCATCTCCTCATTTGGGTCTGCACTACCTCCTGCACCCCCCATAAAATTTGGCCTGCCCTCAGGCCAATTAGCATAAGCTGCATAGTCAGCTTGCGAAGGAAAAGTTCGGGCCTCTGGTGCCAGAAACGTGTTCTGAAACTGCTGCTGCATGGCATCGAAAAGAAATGATTGAGACCTCCTAGAGGCCTCAAAGTTCTCGCAGCAGTAGTTGGCAAACGCCATCTGATCAAAACCTGGGGTAGTGTGAGGTTGAGGTCGGGGTCTGGCTCGGGCTCTGGATGAAGAAGTACTGGGTGCATCAGTCTTATCATTTGGGTTTTGCAGAAACCTGTTCAGGTATGAATCATTGATCACACTGGTGATCGAGAAGTGTACTTCCTCAGGGATGGGGACATTTGCCTGACGGCACAGTCCCATGATAAGTCCTGGATATGCGAGTACACCAGCTTTGCCACCGAAATTGGTCCCGCTTAAAACCATCTTCCTCATTTCACCTGCAATGATGGCTGCGACATCCACTGACTTCCCGACCATGATGCAGTACAAGAGACACCCTACGTCCATAGGAATTGTGGTGGTGTGGCTTCTTGGTCTGATATTAGTCAACAGTAGCACCAAGAAAGCCCTAGCCCCCAAATTGAAATTTTCCCTTTTCCACAATTTTGGATGTCCTTGATCATTCATTTCGTAGGATTTCCCGCGGATGCATAGGGTAGTATTAACCGCATCAAGATTCCACTTGTTAGCCGCCTCCATTGTACCATACTCGCAACACTCTCCCTCTCCAAGAGTTAGGGGATTACCCAGATAAGCATTAATATCATCCCTTCCAAAGGAAACGATCTTGCCCCTTACCCTGGATCGGTAAATGAAAGTCGTACCCTCCTCGCAATGCATAGCATTCATATAAAATTCCCGAACGATGTCGTAGTTGATTACTGCTTCTGGTTCCCATAACTTCATCCATTTTCGTCGTTCAAAAACCGCAACCACACTATGATACACCCCGGTTGGAGCTAGACGGATAAACCGCTCAGGCAAAATTGTTCTCTTAATGAGGCTCTCGAATCGTGCCTCATGTTCATCACTAATGAACCTTCGGATTGAACGGGCTTGAGGAGGTGCCATGGTTTTAGTTCTTTTGGGCATCTGCAATCAACACCAGAACAACCACCGAACAAATATGAACAGTATTAGCAAACAATCAACACAAAAATATGGTGCTGGAATTCACAGTTCGCGGCGCGAAGGCTAGTTCGCGGCGCGAACTCTGTGAATTCAGGAAATCTCCCAGAGCTTCCTAGGGTTCCACAATTGGGGAGTAATCTACTCCCAATCAGTCAAAGTTCTCAACTCTACCCTAATCCTATTCTAAATCAAACATGCAAAGCGATTTCAAGCGGTAATCAACAGAAAAATTTGATTTCTAACCAACCCTAATGAAAAACCTAAAGAGGGATTGGAAAAGAGAAATTGAAGAGTAAATACCTTATGAATCGCTAAAGCTTGCTAAAAGATGAAGATTTGAACAATGGAAACTGAAGGATTTTAAGATTTGGTGGGATTTTGAGAGTGGGGTGAAAGCGCGGCAAAGTTGGTTTGAAATGAGAAATGTTTGAAATGAAAAAGAAATGACCTAAACAGAATTTAAGTGATTCTGTCACGCAGAGTTCGCGGGGTGAACAGTGTTCGCGGCGCGAACAGCAGAAAACAAAACCACTCAAAAAAATTTCATTCAGTTCGTGGCGCGAACAGGGGGTCGCGGCGCGAACTGCAAAAAACAGAACCCATTCAAAAAATTTCATTCAGTTCGCGGCGCGAACAGGGGGTCGCGGCGCGAACTGCAAAAAACATAACTTAAGAATTCTAAAACTTCAACAGAGCCAAAAATCACACAACAGAGAAAAATAAAATGAAAACTAACAACGTTGGGTTGCCTCCCAACAAGCGATTTGTTTAACGTCGTTAAGAGTTCGACGGTACCTCAATTATCCTGGTCTAGATAAGGAAATGACACACACATCACGGTTTATGTCACCGTTATGATAGACTTTCAGTCTTTGACCATTGACAGTCCAGCTCTCTTGTGACTTTGGATCCTCTATCACAATGGCTCCATAATTCCGTACTTCCTTGACAACAAATGGTCCTGACCACTTCGAATTCAACTTACCAGGAAATAACTTCAACCTTGAGTTAAAGAGCAATACCATTTGTCCAACATGAAACTCCTTATGGCGGACCTTTCCATCATGGTATGCCTTTACCTTTTCCTTGTACAGCTTATTAGAATGGTATGCATCGTTCCTTAATTCCTCCAATTCATGGAGTTGACCTTTCCTTCTTTCTCCAGCTAGAGTGGAGTCGAAATTCAAGAACTTAAGAGCCCATAATGCTCTATGCTCCATTTACACTGGAAGATGACAAGTCTTCCCGTACACCATTTGAAACGGAGTCAGCCCAATAGGTGCTTTGTAGGCAGTACGATACACCCACAAAGCTTCATCCAGTTTTAAGGACCAATCTTTTCTTGAATTCGAGACTGTTTTCTCAAGGATCCGTTTGACTTCCCGGTTTGAAACCTCAGTTTGACCGTTCGTTTGTGGGTGGTAGGGAGTGGTCACCTTGTGCTTTACACCATAATGTTGCAGAACTTTTTCTAAGGGTGCATTGCAGAAGTGTGAGCCTCCATCACTTACCAACACTCTAGGCACACCAAAACGTGAAAATATGTTCTTCTTTAAAAATTTAATCACAGTTTTGGCATCGGCCTTAGGTGAGGCAATTGCTTCCACCCACTTCGAAACATAATCAACAGCTACTAGTATGTACTCATTTGAGAAAGAAGAGGGGAATGGGCCAACGAAGTCAATACCCCAACAATCAAAAACTTCCACTTCTAGCATGTTAGTTAGAGGCATTTCATCCTGTTTTCCTATTCCTCCACTCCGTTGGCAAGTATCACAACTCTTCGCATGTTCGTGCGCATCTTTGAATAAAGATGGCCAATAAAAACCCGATTGGAGTACTTTAGTGGCTGTTCTCAAACCACTATAGTGACCTCCATACGGAGAGTTGTGACAGTGCCAAAGAATGTCTCTTGACTCCTCAATTGTTACACACCTTCTCAAAATATTGTCTGCTCCTACTTTAAACAGATAGGGATCATCCCAAACATAATATTTTGCATCTGCCAAGAATTTCCTTCTTTGATTGCAAGTGAGGTCTTCCGGTGTTAAACCAGTTGCTTTGTAATTAGCAAAATCAACAAACCAAGGCCTCACTTGAATCGCATAAAGTTTTTCATCTGGAAATTCTTCTCTCGCCTCTTCTTCTTTGTTTGTAATTTCTACATTGACCAAACGAGACAAATGATCCGCCACCAAGTTCTCGGAACCTTTTTTATCCCGAATTTCTAGATCAAACTCTTGTAATAAAAGGATCCAACGAATAAGCCTTTGTTTTGAATCCGGCTTGGTAAGCAGATATTTTATCGCTGAGTGGTCAGTGTAGATTACAACTTTTGAACCAATCAAATAAGCTCTAAATTTTTCCAATGTATATACTATGGCTAGTAATTCCTTTTCAGTTGTTGCGTAATTAACTTGTGCTTCATTAAGCACCTTACTAGCATAGTGTATGGCATGGAAAACTTTATCGCTTCTTTGTCCTAACACCGCACCAACTGCATAATCGCTAGCATCACACATGAGTTCAAAATCAAGGTTCCAGTTTGGTGCTACGATTATTGGTGCGGTGACCAACTTTTCTTTCAAATCTAAGAAAACTTTAAGACATGACTCATCAAAAAGAAAAGGTGTACCTTTGTTGAGCAAATTGCTCAATGGCTTTGCGATCTTTGAAAAATCTTGTATGAATCTCCAGTAGAAACCGGCATGTCCTAGAAAGCTTCTTATCCCTTTAATGTTAGTTGGAGGTGGCAGTTTCTCAATAACCTCCACCTTGGCCTTGTCCACCTCTAGCCCTTCAGAAGAAATCTTGTGACCAAGTACTATACCCTTAGTGACCATAAAATTGCATTTTTCCCAGTTGAGCACTAGGTTGGTCTCCACGCATCTCCCCAGAACTACATCAAGGTGTTTTAAGCACAATTCAAAAGATGATCCATAAACAGAAAAATCATCCATGAACACCTCAATGCATTCTTCTATCAAGTCTAAAAATATAGCTTGCATACACCGTTGAAATGTGGTCGGTGCATTACATAATCCAAAAGGCATTCTTCGGTAAGCAAAGATGCCAAAAGGACACGTAAAAGCTGTCTTCTCATGATCTGCCGGGTTTACTGAAATTTGATTATACCCCGAATATCCATCCAAGAAACAATAGAAATTTTTGCCGGCGAGCCTCTCCAACATTTGATCCATGAAGGGTAGTGGGAAATGATCTTTCCTTGTGGCTTGGTTCAACCTTCTATAGTCGATACACATTCTCCACCCTGTCACTGTTCTTGTCGGAATCAACTCATTTTTATCATTTTTGATCACCGTCATTCCGCCTTTCTTGGGGACCACTTGTACCGGACTCACCCATGCACTATCAGATATAGGATAAATCATTCCGACTTCCAATAGTTTGACAACTTCTTTCCGGACCACCTCTTTCATTGATGGATTCAGACGCCTCTGAGGTTGCGCAACTGGTTTGAAATTTTCCTCCATCATGATTTTATGCATGCAATAGGCCGGACTAATACCCTTCAAGTCGGATAACACCCACCCTATCGCACCTTTGTTCTTTTTCAATACTTGAATCAACTTGTCTTCCTCTTGCGTGGACAATGTGTTGCTTATAATCACGGGTTTAGTATACTCGTCTCCAAGAAACACATACTTCAAGTGTGACGGAAGCATTTTCAACTCTAACTTTTGCTCTTCCGTTTTCTTCTTTGTATCCAAATCTTCCATTAATTCTTCTTGATAGGACAGCTCACCACAAGATTCTAGCTCATGCAACATTGCTCCGATCTCTTATTCCTCATTGTCGGTTAACACGTTGTATGCTCCGATAAGGGATCTTTCTAGAGGATTAGAGATGTGAATTTGGTTCGCGACCTCCACTACTTCCTCTTCAATTGCATCGATTCGGAAGGAATCATGCTTATCGGTTGGATGCTTCATAGCTTCGAAAAGATTAAAAGTCACCTCTTCATCTTGCACTCTCACCTTCATTAGCCCATCATCTATGTCGATCATCATCCGAGCTGTTTTCATAAAAGGTCTTCCAAGAATTAGGGGTACATCGCGGTCCTCATCCATCTCTACTATTACAAAGTCCACCGGAAACAAAAATTTGTCCACTTTCACAAGCATGTCTTGGGCGATTCCGTATGGTGAGGTGGTAGACTTGTCGGCTAGTTGTAGAGTCATTCTCGTCGATTTAATCTCAACATTCCCCAATCTTTTGACAATGGAGAGGGGGATTAAATTTATACTAGAGCCCAAGTCAATCAACCCATTTCCAACGTATGTGCTTCCAATGGTTACTGGTAGAACAACCCAGCCCGGATCGGACTCCTTCCTTGGGAGAGTCTTTTGGATGATGGCGCTACACCGTGTATCAAGCAATATGGTCTCATCTTCCACGTGTCGCCTTTTCTTGGTAAGAATGTTCTTCATGAATTTAGCATACCGTGGCATTTGTTCTAATGCATCAGCAAATGGAATGTTGATTTGGAGTTGCTTGAAGATGTCCATGAACCGTGCATAATGCCTAGCATTGTCCTTCCTTGATGGAGCATGTGGATAGGGTAGATGTTGAGTTGGAATGACGCTCACCCCTTTCTCAGATTTCTTTTTCTTCTTTGATTCAACATCTTTTTTCCCTTCTAAATCAATCTGCTGATCAGTTGGCAAAACCTGCTTTTTCGCGGCGCGAAGGTGGTTCGCGGCGCGAACTGAGCATTTCCAGTAGCATTTTCCATTTCACCAACTATGTCTTTTTCTCCCAGCATCCCATCAGTGATGTTCTCTTCTACAATCTCTTCACCTTTTTCACTTACCAACTCTTTACCACTCCTTGTGACAATTGCTTTGCAATGCTCCTTTGGATTCGGTTGAGTGTTAGCAGAGAAAGAAGGCCCTGCATTTTGTTCCGACAGTTGCTTCGCGAGTTGGCCTACTTGATTTTCCAGATTTTTAATTGCTGCTTCGTTACTCTTCTGATTTGCCATGGAAGCTTGCATGAATTGTTGAAGAGTGTCTTCTAGCTTGGAATTTCCTCCTTGCGACTGCTGTCCTTGAGAGTTTGGAGGTTGGTAAGGACTTTGCTGCTGAAAATTCTGATTGTTGAACCTTGACGGTTGATAGCCTTGATTGTTTCTTGGTTGGTAGCCTTGATTGTTAGGTTGTTGTCTTTGATAGCCCTGATTTTGATTGTTCACATAACTCACTTCTTCTTGGGGTGGAGGACAAAAACCAGTAGGGTGATCCCCTTGACATAATTCGCAACATGCTACTTGATGCTGAACTTGAAACCCTTGAATCTCTTTTATTTGCTGTGAAAGCTTGGCCATTTGTTGAGTGAGAAGCTCCACTTGTTGAGAGAGTAGCTTGTTTTGAGCAAGGATGGCATCATTGGTATTTAACTCAAGAACTCCCGGCTTACGTTGTGAAGGGCTACGATCATGTTGACCTTGATGATCATTGAGGGCCATCCGTTCAATAATGACTTTAGCTTCTTCCGCAGTTTTTGACATAAGCGAGCCACCCGCGGTGGCGTCCAGAAGTGTCTTGTGAGTTGATTGGAGTCCATTTAGAAAAATATGGATTTGAGTGAGCTCATCAAAACCATGTCCCTTGCATTTTCTCAACATTGATTTGAATCTTTCCCAAGCTTCATTTAGAGACTCGTTGCCTCCTTGAGTGAATACCGCAGTAGCCGTTTTGGCTTCCATGAATCGGGATTGCGGGAAATATCTTTCTAAAAAATTTTCCTCAAGTAAATTCCAATCCGTCATCACTCTCGGTGCTTGATCAAGATACCACTCTTTTGCCTTTCCCACTAAGGAGTGTGGGAACATCCTCTTGAATAGTGCCTCTTCTCCCGTTTCATCTATTCCCGTAGAACCCGCAATCTCATAAAATTTGATGAGATGGGTATACGGATCTTCGTGATCCATTCCGGTGAATGGATTTGCATAGAGAAGTTGGAGGATTCCGGTCTTCATCTCCGTATTTCTTCCTCCACGGGCAAATTGAGCATTTCTTCTTGGACTATTGACGGACATTTCGGTACGATTATCATCCGCCATGTTTCCTTCACAAGCCTCTACAACCACTTCTTCGATTGGAACAAGTGCGGAAGTAGATGCTTCTTCTCTCCGGTTTCTCTCTTCGGCTAGTTTCCTTCTCCTTCGTGTTTTGCTATTGAGCTTCCGAAGTATTCTTTCAATTTCAGGATCGAATTGAAGTTGCTCCTCGGTTGCTTTTCCTCGCATGCACTAGAATCTACAAAACTAACAAACCAAGTGAAACAAAAGAGAGATAATAATAATTGTAACACAACTTAAAACAAAGAATTATTGCAATGCTTGTAATATCGACACCAATCCCCAACAACAACGCCAATTTGTTGAAAAGTATATCTTCGGCAAATATTTTTGTATCGTATCCACAGAGATTGGTTGATATTACCGCCGTTCTATAATCCGAATGTTATAAGTTTAGAAAGTAACAGGGTTATTTTCTTTGAAAAAATATCTTGTGAGTAAATGTCACTAAAACAGTTAAAAATGGTTTTAATCAAATATAAAAGCTTGGCAAGATTGGAGTTCACTATTTCAAATGTTTATGATTCCTTATGATAAATAAATAGATTCAAGATTATTGATGATGTTCAAGTATCCTCTCAAAGTCATTTATGTCTAAATGATATCGTGATAATCACTATATTGATCCTTAGACGATCTCTCCGCCTAACTATCAATATAGCAATCTTTAATGTTTAATACCAAAGAAGAGTAATGAATAAATCTATCTCTACAACTTATTCACTACTTGAAAATCTGTTTTATGTCTAAACTCAAGTAATCTCTCTCGACAACTACTTAAATTTGGTTTTCAACTTAGAGCAAAAACAGTATTCAATACATCAACAATCTTTATCATATATATAAATCAACGTGAATACATAAACAGATGAGAATAGCTACTACCTCCAATCTTGACAAAAGGGGAGTTTAGCTCCTCATCATCATTGTTCAAAAGCAGAAAATTAGAGGAGAAAAACTTTGTGTTTCTCTCTTAAAAAATCTCTCAATATCAATGTGAATGACAATAATGTGTTGTTCCAATGCCCTAGAATAATGTATTTGTTTCTAACAAAAAAGGTTGACATTTCCCTAATTGGTCATTGTCGTCTAAAGCAGAAAAGCAATTCCCAGGCAGACATCAAAATGGCAATAAACTTTTCCTGCAAAACAGCACTTTTGACCCTCAGTAAGCTTGCTGGATTCGCAGCCTTCGCGGCGCGAAGGCAGTTCGCGGCGCGAACTGTTGCTTCTCCAGCTTCCTTGTTTGGCAAGCTTCCTCCAAGATGTAGTGTTGCAATCCCAGGCCTTCTTATCCCAAAATTCTACAAAACTAACAAAAAATGTGAAATAACTATTCAAAACAAAATAAATTAAACTTAATTGCATTTATACAAAATAGTGAGAATAAAAGTGTGTAATTACATCAAAACTTGGTAAAAGGGACCAATAAAATGGTATAAAAAGTAGTACTAATTGGTCCCTAACAATAAGCTGGACGTCAATTAAACCAGAGTCGCCACCGCGCTTTTATTGTTTTCAAGGGAAAAGGGAAAAGTACGAACAAAACTCAAAAATAAGAAATTTTCAAATCAAAACTAATAAAATGCCAAAGATTACAGGTAAGGGGGTTGGTTACACATAGGGAAGGTGTTAGCACCCAAAGTGTCCTAGGTACTCCTAGGGAGTCCTTTTTTGTGTGCATATGTATTTTTGTACAAAATGATGTTTGCAATAAATAGAGTGGAGGGATGGGAAAATAATTCATTGATTATATTTTTGTGTTTGACAAGACCTTCGTACTTGTGCCTACGTACCAACATAAAATGAGGGATCAAAACCTCGTAGTTCGTGGTAACAATTTCAAAGTGGATGCATTGCTTTTAACAAAAAATTAGGTTTAACAAAGGCACAAAAGACCTAAAAAGGTTTGAATGAGTGTTAGTTCTTTTTGTCTTTTGAAATTTTAAGTCAAGTATAGTTAGGTTCATTTACAAGTTTGATTAAGAAAAGATTTTAAAAATTCAATGGCATAAGGGCAAAGTTTCTAATTTGCAATATGGCCTAAGTTTAGAAAACACAAGCAAAGAAGATTTTGAAAGAGGGGAGAGATTTGAAATTAAATAAGTGAGGAGGAGATGAATGGACTAATCCTAATCAAAAATTTAAAAGTTAAGAGTTGAAAATATCTGACTAATGGGCTGCAATCCAATAGACAAGAATGTCATATAGAAACCCAAATTTCCCTTGGACTTTAGAATCAAGCAATATCAATACACAAATAGCAAGATGAAGAGAAAGGCATTAAATAAAGATAGTCACATCCAAGCTTAGCAACTTCATGATCTCCTTCATAATCTCCCATGTATCAGATGAATTCAAAGATAGGCACCAGACACAGGTTCAAAGTAACAGCTTCAATAAGACCATATAGCAGATGAACTCAGATGGGATCATAATACTTGCTTCAGGTGAAGTTTCATATCACAAGCACTTGGTTTCATGAAAGTTGGCATTGGCCAAGTCCTTTTGATGTTGGGGAAAATCACTTGTTCAATGGCATTGATGCAAAATGACCTATAATGTATCCTCATATCACATGCACATAAAAGTTGAATTTTCTTTTCCTCCAAACATCAAAGTTGAAGTAGACATATTGAATTTGATTGTGAAACTTGGAAATCTTTCATATCATACAAATTGAGCAAGTTATGGTCTTGGGAAGTTGACCTTCAAATTAGGGTTTAGACAAAATGACCTATAATCTTTCATCATAAAAAATGACTTTCCAAGAAAATATAGATCTTGACCTCAACATGAAAGTTGTTTGGAATGTAATTTAGAGTAGTGTTACTCTTGTAATAATTTTCATATGACAAAAATTGTAGGAGATAGGGTCCAGGGAACCCCAGTTTTGATCAGTTGACTTCCTCTGGTCAATCACCATGAACCAACTTGATAGCTTGCCATTATATTGACTTTTGGGACTCATGGAGGATCATATATGCATAAGATGATGGAATTTGAAGTATCCCTTGAAATATTTGATCAATTGGTGAGGAATCTTGTTGAAGAAGTTACATAAGATACCCAGATGAATTAGGGTTTCCAAGGCAAACCAACTCCAAGCTCTTGATGATTTCTTGATCAAAATAACATGTGAAGACCATGGGGATTCATATATGATGCTTGAAGCCATAGTAAACCAATTTTTGATTGAGCTCTTTGTCTTGAGGGTCTTAAACCCTAGATGTGAGCTTGATAGATCAAAGGCGAGCACATGCCCTACCTACAAAAGAGTTAGTTTATACAAAGACATATTTTTGGTATTTTGGTTAGTAAAGATGATAAAAAACAAAGTATGATACAATCAAATGGTGCTTAGTGATCTCTCCCAATGCAAACCCAATGAATGAGGGGTAAGGAGGATGCCAAGATGTGATCCCAATGCCAATGCATATGATGTGATAGCATGAGGGATCTTAGGGTCAAATTTGGGGTCTTACAGCTGCCCCTATTTAAGGACGTTCTAACTGAGGAGATGAAGGTTTAAATATTCGCATCGACTCAGTAGAATGGGCTTAAATAACAACATATAGAAACAAATTTTGGTCCCTAAGAGACCTCATGATGCATATGATATGAATGTTTAGAAATAATATCTGTGGGGAAATATTTCCACAAAGGAAAAGAATTCAGAGAGACCGAAAGTCCGCAAGAGCATAATGTATTCCGTAAGGAAAACTCACTGGGGAGACAGAGACTCTGGGGGAATAAAAGGTTGCGCGTAGGTCAGGTTACGACTTACAACAACTGGGGGACTCGAGGGATTCCATGAAAATAAATCAATGGAAAGACTCAGCCAGGGAACAAGAGGAATATCTGCATGGGAAACGGGTAAATCAGAACAAAGCTGAAATACTCGGGCCAAACAGGAAACGGTGATTTCACTAAGGAAATGCACATTTAAACTCGACTGGAGAAGAAAAGATCTTCAACACAGGAGGAGCGGAAATCTATTATCTATTATCGGTTACTGGGTAAGGAGATAACAGAAATCTGACAGGGAGAACATCTGTTACCAGTTAGGGTAAACATATCAAGGATGACTCGCTGAAGGCAACCAGGAGGTGTATCCATTACCGGTTAATGGGTAAGAATAAACTGTTGGGGAAAAGCCAAAATAGGATTTACAACTACCAGTTACTGGGCAGAAGACCAAAGAAAGAGAATATTCGTCACTGGTTAAAGTAAACATATCAAGGATAAACTCAAAAAGGAAAGAAAATCTGTCACCGATTAGGATGAACATATCAAAGATAGACTTGCCTGGGGATTCTATGGAGGATATCCGTCACCGGTTAAGATGAACATATCAAGGATAAACTGCCTGAAAAAGTAGGAATTACATCTATCGAATACTGGATAGAATACCGAAAAGAGAATATCCGTCATCGGTTAGAATGAACATATCAAGGATAGACTCAAAGGGGAAAATAGGAATTACATCTATCAGTTACTGGATAGAATACCAAAAAGAGAGTATCTGTCATCGGTTAGGATGAACATATCAAGGATAAACTCTGCAAAGGGGATAAAAGCAGGATTTATAACTACTAGTTACTGGGTAGAAGACCGCAAAGAGAAGGAAATTTGTCACCGGTTAAGATGATCATATCAAGGATTAACTCTCTGAGGAACAAAATAGGGATTACAACTACCGGTTATTGGGTAGAATACCACAAAGAGAAAATATATGTCACTGGTTAGGATGAACATATCAAGGATAGACTCAAACACGGGAAGACAATATTTGTCATTAGTTAGGATGAACATATCAAGGATATACTTCCTGGGAGACGTGAAAACGAATTCGCTGGGGGAGCAAGGTTACCGTTGCCGGGTATTGGGCAAAAGTGACAAACATGAGAAGAATATTACCAATTACTGGGTAATAGGCTCTCAAGGGACCAAAAGCTTCTATCTAGGTAAAATCTAGAAAGAAAAGGTCAATCAAAGGACTCAACCCAATGAGGATATAACTTAAAGAGAGTGATTCCATCCAGATAATCAACTGGGGAGGAAGCTGAAATAATAATCATCCACGAGGAAATAACTCAGTGGGGAAAGGAGAAAGGTTAAAGTCTTTTTGCTTAATGGACTGACACTCTATAATCGAAAGAGGACAGACAAACCAAATTTGCATGGGGAAAAAGGTATATCACCATAGCAGAGGATCAAAACGAACGGTGAATCACGAAGTGCAACAATGCAATAATGAAATTATATGAATGTATATGTATATGTATATGTATATGTATATGTATATGTATATGTATATGTATATGTATATGTATATGTATATGTATATGTATATGTATATGTATATGTATATGTATATGTATATGTATATGTATATGTATATATGATGATTATGCTAACAAGACAATCACAAAGGATACAAGTGTCATTAATTTGAATCATCAATACGGCCCCTAGCCAATCTTCACGGGAGGGAAACAACTGTTGGAGAAAAACAAGCAAACATCTTGAAGGCTCAATCCTGGCTGGGTAAAGCACAAGGAGAGGATCTGCTGAGGAAACTTTGCAGGGAATTTTAGGTTAACACCATATCAAATGGGAGACAACCCTGCAGGGGACAAACACAATAGCTGCTCAAAATCAGGAATAACTCTGACAACTTGCGGAGAAACAAAATTCTGCCGAAGTCGTGCTAATTGCCGAAATAACACGCCTACAACTCAAGAGAGGTCAACAAACTTGGTTGGGGAAACCAATAGGACTCGACTACTGAAATGATGTCGGGGATGAAATAAGAATGACGCCACTGCTTGGGGAGAACCAATACTGCTCCGCACTTAGGGCTTACCGCTCTTCAAACCGTTGCTGATATTCCTTTAAATGATATCGATTGCTTAAAATAACTGCTTTTATATATTTAAGAAAATATGATTTTAATTTAAAATTTAATTTCAAAATGATCATAACAAAATTTAAATCTATTTGGCTAAATTAAACAAGAGTATAAACAATTGGATAAAAAACTCAACTTTATTTAACGGAATGGTAGTCTGTAAATGAAAAGACTCTATTGATCTTTACAAAAGTTGAAAAATGGTAATTTACATGGAAAAGGGCTATATTGAATATAATGATCATTAATCATTCTACCAACTTTTGATGTCCACTGTGCTCTTGGTGACTTCATCGGG
Source organism: Lathyrus oleraceus (assembly GCF_024323335.1). Classification (NCBI taxonomy): domain Eukaryota; kingdom Viridiplantae; phylum Streptophyta; class Magnoliopsida; order Fabales; family Fabaceae; genus Lathyrus; species Lathyrus oleraceus. Next base: position 585,014,053 of record NC_066583.1, on the reverse strand, counting down.
AATGGTGAATCAGAATTGATTGACTTGCTCGAGAATGTCTTCAAAACTGAAGACCGATAGGATGCAGTTACTTGCCATAATCCCTAATTTATGCATAAATTGCCCCAAGGTGGGGTACTCAATTTATCGGGATAGTTTTTTTCTTCTGTTTTTTATGTCTCTAATTTTTGCCTGGACCGCCCTTTCGGGTTTCGATCCACCGAGACACTCATTTTTGCCTAAGCTGTCCTTTCAGGTTTTCAACTTAGCGAGCTGCTCTTTTCTTTTTAGACGAAGTATTTCTTGATTGCATCTGCGTTCACAAGACGAGTGAACTCTTCACCATCTATAGTTGTAAGAATCAAAGCACCGCCTGAAAAGGCTCTCTTAACAACATATGGGCCTTCATAATTAGGAGTCAATTTGCCCCTAGAATCTGGCTTGAAAGATAAAATCTTCTTGAGCACAAGGTCACCTTCTCTGAACATACGAGGTCTGACCTTCTTATCAAAAGCTTTCTTCATCCTCTGCTGATATAACTGACCATGACACATGGCAACCAATCTCTTCTCTTTTATTAAACTCAGCTGATCATACCTAGTCTGACACCATTAAGCCTCAGTCAACTTGGCTTCCATCAAGACACGCAATGAGGGGATCTCAACTTCTACTGGGAGCACAACTCCCATGCCATAAACAAGTGAGAAAGAGGTTTCCCCTGTTGAAGTGCGGATGGATGTACGATACCCGTGTAAAGAAAATAGGAGCATCTCATGCCAATCTTTGTATGTTACAACCATCTTCTGGATAATCTTCTTGATGTTCTTGTTTGCAGCTTCAACAATCCCATTCATCTTAGGTGTGTAGGGAGAAGAATTATGATGTGCAATCTTGAAGTCTTTACAAAGAGCTTCCACTATATTATTATTCAAGTTCGATCCATTATCAGTAATGATCTTACTTGGCACACCATAACGATATATAATCTGATTTTTGATAAACCTCACAACAACTTGCTTAGTTACATTGGCATACGATGTCGCTTCAACCCACTTTGTGAAGTAATCAATAGCCACCAAAATGAAACGATGTCCATTCGACGCTTTAGGCTCAATCATGCCAATCATATCAATTCCCCACATGGAGAAAGGCCATGGGGAGGAAATGACGTTCAATAGTGTCGGAGGAACGTGAATCTTATCTGCATAGATTTGACACTTATGGCATTTCTTCACAAACTTGCAACAATCAGATTCCATTGTCAGCCAATAGTAACCTGCTCGCAACATCTTCTTTGCCATAACATGTCCATTGGAATGAGTACCAAAGGAACCTTTATGGACTTCAGCCATCAATAGGTCTGCTTCGTGTCTATCCATGCATCTGAGCAAAACCATATCGAAGTTTCTCTTGTACAATAAATCACCATTCAGGTAGAAATTACCAGCTAATCTTCTCTAAGTCTTCTTATCTTTCAAAGATGCCCCAGGTGGGTAAATCTGACTTTGGAGAAAACATTTGATATCAAAATATCACGGCTTCTCGTCTTTGACTTCTTCAACAACAAATACATGAGTCGACCCATCAAGATGCATCACAGTCAAATTGGGCACTTCATTCCAATATTTCACCACAATCATTGAAGCCAAAGTTGCAAGAGCATCTGCCATCCAGTTTTCATCTTGAGGGATATGATGAAACTCAACCTTTGTAAAGAAAGTTGAAATCCTCCTCGCGTAGTCTCTATATGGTATCAAACCGGGTTGATTCGTCTCCCATTCACCTTTGATTTGATTCACAACCAAAGCCGAATCTCCATAGACGTCTAAATACTTGATTTTGAGATCAATGGCCTCTTCAAGCCCCATAATGCAAGCTTCATACTCAGCCATATTATTTGTACACTTGAAAGTCAATCTAGCTGTAAATGGAAAATGCGTGCCTTGAGGAGTAATGATTACTGCCCCAATGTCATTACCATACTTATTAACAGCTCCATCAAATACCATGCCCCAATGGGAACCAGGTTCTGTCCCTTCTTCAAGCAATGATTCATCACAATCTTTCATTTTCAAGTACATAATCTCTTCATCAGGAAAATCATATTGTACCGACTAGTAATCTTCAATCGGTTGGTGTGCCAAATGGTCAGCCAAGACACTACCTTTGATCGCTTTTTGAGATCGGTATTCAATATCATACTCTGATAACAACATCTGCCAACGGGCAATCCTCCTAATTAAAGCAGACTTCTCAAAAATATACTAGATTGGATCCATTTTGGATATCAACCAAGTGGTATGATTCAACATATATTGACGCAGACGCTTAGCAGCCTAACCTAATGCGTAACAAGTCCTCTCAAGCATAGAATACCGCATATCACAACCGGTGAACTTCTTACTGAGGTAGTAAATAACATATTCTTTCTTTCCATTCTCATCTTGCTGACCAAGAACACAACCCATACTCTCTCCAAGCACAGTCAAATACATGATCAAAGATCTTCCTTCAACAGGCGGAGACAAAATCGGAGGCTCAAGTAGATATTCTTTGATACTATCAAAAGCTTTATGGCAATCTTCGGTCCAATCACAAGACTGATCTTTCCTAAGAAGCTAGAATATAGGCGCACATGTGGCAGTCATGTGTGAAATGAATCTGGAGATATAATTCAAGCGGCCGAGAAAACCTTTGACTTACTTCTCAGTTTTGGGCGCAGACATCTCTTGTATTGACTTTGACCTTGGCAGGATCAACTTCAATACCATTCTCACTGATAATAAAGCCCAACAACTTACTAGAACAAACACAAAAAGTACACTTATTGGGATTCAAGCGGAGTTTATACTTCCTCAAACGCTGGAATAACTTTAACAAATACTCAACGTGTTCTTCCTCATCAATAGATTTGGCAATCATACCATCAACATAGACTTCGATCTCTTTATGCATCATATCATGAAAAAGAGTGGTCATTGCTCTTTGGTAAGTTGCACCAGCATTCTTTAGACCGAAAGGCATCACTCTATAACAGAATGTTCCCTAGGGTGTAATGAATGTGGTCTTCTCCATATCCTCGGGTGCCATCTTGATCTGATTATATCCGGAAAATCCGTCCATAAACGAAAAGACTTTGAATTTAGCTGTATTATCTACCAACATATCAATGTGTGGCAGAGGGAAATCATCTTTCAGACTGGCTTTATTCAAATCTCTATAATCAACGCACATACAGACTTTTCCATCTTTCTTCGAAACAGGCACGATATTGGCCACCCATTATGGATACTCAACGGTAACAAGGAAACCAACATCAATATGCTTCTGCACTTCCTCTTTGATCTTTACTGCCATGTCAGGATGAGTCCTCCTTAACTTCTGCTTGACTAGCGGGCATTCTGGCTTCAGCGGTAATTTATGCTCCACAATCTCAGAATCCAACCTAGGCATGTCTTGATAGGACCAGGCAAATATATCTGAATACTCTCGGAGAAGATAAATAAACCATTTCTTAACCTCTGGACACAGCTGAGATCCAATCTTGACTTCCTTCACATCATCTTCGGAACCCAAGTTGACTAACTCAATTTGCTCTTCGAACGACTGAGTGGCTTTTTCCTCGTGCTCAAGTAGACGAGATAATTCATCAGATACTTCTTCATCACTTCCTTCCTCAGCCTCAAACACAAGGAATTCAAAATTTGGTGAAGGAGTATGATCATTGTATTCAATGGGTTTAGAAACCAACCTGCATAATGATTTGATATTTTGATTTTAGAGAAGTGAATTATGATCAAATATTATGCAGATGAACAAATTATATTTTAATTATGTTTTTTGTGATTACCATTTTTCAGAAAAAGCAAAAAGTAAAAGTAAAAACATCATAGATGTGGATGAATAGAATCGAATTTTATTAATGATCAAATTTGAAAATGCCAAACAATGTTCACTTCTCCCTTAGGCATAGGAGAAGGATTTTCAAAAACAATAAAAGCAATTACTTAGAATGATGCATAATAACAGGAACATCAATAACAGTCCAATTGTTGCAAGCTTTTCCATGCGTCACAAAATTGGTGCAGTCTTCATCTTCATCACCCTCGATCACAGTAGCTAAGTGTTGTTCATTGCCATGAATGAACCTTCCGCTACGGAAACTGGGTTGCACATCTTCAGCTATAGTCTCAAATGAACCTTGTTGGAATCCCAAACCGGCTCTGCTCTTGTTCTTGGTGACTTCTATCATCTGTCCCCATTGGTCAGAAATACCATCTTCGACAACCTTCTAAGCATCTTTGAAAGAGGACATGGGTTCCCCAACTCTCTTTTCCTCAGCAATAGATAGATCTTGGAACGTAGTTCCAACCTCATCCTCAAGTTCTACAAAAGAGAAAGATGACAGGTGGCTTACCAACAAAGCCTTCTCCCCACCGACAATAACAAGCTTTCCATTCTTGACAAACTTCAATTTCTGGTGCAATGTTGATGTAACAGCTCCTGCCTCATGTATCCATGGCCTTCCTAGCAAGCAGCTATAGGCCGGGTGGATATCCATTACTTGGAAAGTAATCTGGAAATCACTCGGACCTATCTTCACAAGAAGGTCCACTTCACCAATCACGGTCTTGCAAGAACCATCAAATGCTTTGACGATTACGCCACTATATCTCATCGAAGCTCCTTGATATGTCAATCTAGAAAGAGTTAATTTAGGAAGTACATTCAAAGATGAACCAGTATCAACCAACACATTTGACAGTGTATCCTCCTTGCAATTCATTGAAATATGCAATGCCCAATTGTGATTCCTACCCTCCTCATGAAGTTCCTCATCACAGAAGCTCAAATTGTTGCAGGAAGTGATGTTAGCCACAATATGATCAAACTGATCCACCATAACATCGTGCTCTACATAAGCTTGCTCCAATACTTTTTGCAATGTTTCTCTGTGCGCTTCAGAATTCATAAGCAGAGACAACACTGAAATTTTGGAAGGAGTTTGAAGCAACTGCTCCACCACATTAAACTCGCTCTTCTTAATCAACCGAAGTACCTCATCATCATCATTAGGCTTCAAACCGCTGGATTCACCAGACTTATACTTTGGAGCGCTAACCGGATCAACTGCAGGAATTTCAACACTCTTACTAGCAGATACATCTTCAATATTCTTTGGGAACACTGACCCAAAAATACGACCACTACGGGTCACCTTCGTAACATCAGCAATGCTCACAACAAAATTGGTTGTAGGCAAAGGAACCTCTTGACCATTCTCTAACATAGTAGCATTGTACTGGTATGGAACAACCTTATCGGATGCATATGGGACTGGACCCTTTAACCGTATTACTAACAGCGATACCAATCTATTGCTAACATTGTTACTGTTGCTGCTTGTAAGACCCTAATTTTGACCCTAAGATCCCTCATGACATCATGTTATTGCACATGTGCATTGCCTCAAGGATCATAGCATGTTTGGCTCCTTAACCCTAGGGGTCGGACTTGTTTGAGTGTTTTGAGACCACCAAGCATGCTTGTATTGTATATTATTGCTTTTCTTATTTGATTACTAACCAAAAAGCACAAAAATATGTCACTAACTCTTTTTATTTTGAAGCTCAATTGATCATGTGCTCCACAATGCTCCTAGGAGGCTCCTAAGCCCAATGAAATGGCTAGATGAAGATGAGAAAAAGAATTAAAATGGTCCACAAAGCTCCTAATCATCATACATGTCTCCCAAGTATCTCAATTTTCCAATTTGATCAAGATAACCCAAAGGGGCTTGAAGATTGTTTCCCAAGGAAACCCTAATTTCACTATGCTTTGACTATGCCTTGCCCATGAAACAATCTCAACCTCTGATCAAATTTAATAAAGGGAAGTTATTTCATTTATAACTTTATGCATATATGAGCCTATTTAAGGCCCCTCAATCATTTATTCATCAAGATTGGAAGTTTGGCCTTGAAAAGTTGACCAGTCAAGTCATCTGGCTAAGCTGAGAATCAATGAGATACAACTTTTGATGTGTTTGTAAAATGAAGATGACCCCAAGAGTAAAACTTCTCCTAAGGATCATATGAACAACGTTCATGTTCATAAAAAATACATTTGAATCTTGGAAGGTCATCATTCATTTCAAAACATTATAGGTCATTTTGATTGAAACCCTAATTTTGGGTCAACTTACCAAGGGAATAACTTCTTTAATTTTTATGATTTTGAGGTGAGACAAAATGCATTGGAAATCTTGAGATTTCTACTTAAAATTTTATGTTTTACAAAATTTCATAATCCTAAAATAAATACATGTGATAATGCAAAACATTATAGGTCATCTTGGACCTAATTCATTGAATTTGAAAAAGTACCCAACTTCAAATGCCCATAACTTTGTCATAGAAAATCCAAATGATGAAAACTTTGAGTCTAGATTTACTATATTGAAAGGATCTACAACTTTTATGTTTTAGGTTTTTTCATTTGAAGCTTTTATCATAAGGATAGAGGGGTTTGATTAAGCTTGTTTTTGGTGAACTTTTTCAAAATGATTTGAACATGTTTTGTACTTGGATTTTCCCAGCCAGTTTTCATCAATTTGCACATGCCAAATGATTTTTTTCCCAACATTAGTTTTGTTCCTTATTTCAAGGGCTTTCCAACCATTACTCACATTAGTCTTTTGGATTCACCATTTGGGAGATTCGAAATTCTTTTCATTTAGGTGCATTTTAATATTTTATGGTGAAACTCGAATTGCAAGCATGCTTCAGTCCAATGTGCATGTCCAAATGCATTTCACTTGAGCTCAGCAAGTTGTTTCAGCCATCATTGGGCCTTCCACACGCCTACAAAGGCCCATACAATTCAAATTCCATTTGCCATGCACATGAGCAAAGTGTGATCAGCTGATGCATTCACCTATAAATAAAGGCGCCATGAGCTTCATTCAATAACCTTTTGGAGATCCCAAGTGCTGCAAAAGTGAAACCACACCCTCACCAAAGGAATCATTCCATTTTTTCTCTAATTTTTGAGCTTGAAATTCAGCATCATTAGCTGAGTTTTAAAGCCAGATTCCTTAGCCAATCACTTCCATTACATTCATAGATCAAGAAGGAGCAAAGATCTTGGAGAATTCGTGGCCAGAAGTTCATCCATTTGAAGGTATCCATTCAAACTTTTTGGATCTGAATCTCCTAATTCAATGTAGTATCCTTGTATTTCTGTGGTTTTCTGAAGTCCTCACACTTGAGGCAAGCTATTGATGCTTTCAATTCTTCATTTCATGAGCAATCCGTGTGGACACCATGATTTTCTCCTTCACCTTTCTCTCAATATAGGAAGAGTGAGAGAGATCCATTGGTACAGTGATGATCTACATCACACGAGCTTCATTTCCATGGCCTTGTTTTTAATTTTCATTAAGATTCATTTCTCTGCAAATTTGGCCGGATTTTGTTGCTTCGCTGGAGAAGACGGTGGTTTCCACCACCACCACCACGTGTCTTGCTCCTTGGCCATTGGATCTCCATTTCAGGATCTAATCGTGTGCATCCGTTTTGATTACTTCATTTAATCCTTTGTGTGGTGTGTTTGACTCATGAGTAGCGTGTTCCCTCAGATCCAAACCATTGCCTTGTGCCACGTCAATTAATGAAACGCATCTGATGGCTGTGCATTTTCCGTTTATTTCATTTTCTTTTTATTTTCTGTTAATTCCTTTTATTTTCAAAAATTCATTAAAAATTCATTTGAAGTCAGAAAAATATGAGACCAATTCCAAAAAATTTCTTGAAAAATCTAGTTTCATATTATGATTTTTAATTATTTTTGTGACTTCATTTGATATTTTTTTATGAATTACTTGGTTTTTAATGATTTTAATTCATTTTAAAATAATTTTTGACTTTTAAAAAAATCCAAAAACATTTTCATAGCATTTATGGATCATGATAAGTCAATGAAAAATAGTCTCAACAATTTCTTGATTGTTTTGAGATTATTTGAGATTTTAATTCATATTATGCTATTTTTAATTGTTTTTAATTGGTTTTAATTACTTTCAGATTTCAAAATTTTGTGAGAAAATTAGTCAAAGCTTGTTTGACTATGTTGAACCTATGAGGATTTAATTGGACTTTTTGAAGTTGCTTTGAATTGAATTTGAGGTTCAACCTTATTTGTTTATTCTTTATTTGTATTTTATTTTAATTCAAAAAATGCAAAAAAAAATATCATTGACTTCTTGACTTGTTATCTTCATTTCTCTTTTGTTTGGTGTTGATTGAGGTTGAATTGATTCAACTTTGATCAAATTCATTGAATCTTGTGGTTTGAAAGTCCTTATGGATCATCACTTAGAAAGATGAATGAATTTGATCAAGGATGAGTTATCCCTTGATCAATTGGGATTGTTTGTTGACTTCTTACCCCCTCCCTTTCATCTTCATCCCTTTCTTTCCATCAATGGCCAATGAGTTAAAGTCTTGAGGTTGGTCTTGACAAATGAGAAGTTTAACCTTCTTTGATCCAAACCAAATTCAACTTGATCCATGATCAAGTGAGTTATTTTGTGTCAAAGATAGGTTACTTCTTGGTCAAGCAAATAACCAAAAGTCAATACAAGGCCCTTCCCTTTTTGTTTGGCATGGCAAGTTTATGGAGCTTGGCTTACTAGTCACGATCTCTAACTTGTGTTCTAAGTCCAAAGGAGATCCTAGGAGCTTGAATTCAAATTATTGATTGCTTGTTTGTGTGCTAAGTCCAAAGGAAAGGAGCATCTTGAGTCATCTCTATGACTCCAAGAAAAGGAACTCCAAGGGTTTTTCTTTCCCCTCTTATCTTTGTATTCTTTAGGAATATCCCTTCTCTTCTTCTCCCTACTCTAACCAAGCCAAAACTCATTTTCAAAACTTTGACTTTGTTTCAAATTAGAAACCTAGGCCTTAGGCCTTTAACTTTTTAAAAACCATTTTCATAAATACTCATTGTAAATAAATTTTAATCCAACTTTGACCTCATTTTGTAAATAAACTTAACTTGTAAATATAACCCATTTCAAGTTGTTTTGTGGTTCCAATGGCCATTTGTTGAACCTTTTCAGAAACATTAGTCATAGGTTTGAGTTATCATAGTGGTTGATGTAAATCTCACTTCATCCTTAGTGTTGGACTATAAGTCTTCCATGCTTATTATAGGGTTAACCCCTCACTAGCATGTTGAAGCCTTCCTCACATGGTGGATTGTTGGTTTAGGTTGAGTTTTCTCCCTTTGATAACAAAAGACCTTAAGGCTTTTGATTAAAATCAATTCACCAATCTTTGAGATTTTTACCCCGAACTACGAGGTTTCGATCCTTCTTTGTGATGGTACGTAGGCAATGGGTTCATCCATTCAAACAACAAAATTTGTAAATATAACCTATTCTCTTCTCATCCCTCCAATAATTTGCACAAAGCTTTTCACAAATACCAACCTACAACACGTATTTGCAAAAAGGGTTCCCTTAGAGTACTAAGGATGTTTTAGGTGCGTAAAACCTTCCCATTTCATAAGCAACCCCCTTACCTAGATCTCTGACATTTTTATTAGTTTTTGATTTGAAAAACTTCTTACTTGGCTTTTGTTCGCTTTTTAGCCTTTCCTTTGGACAAATAAAAGTGCGGTGGCGACTCGAATTGTATGTTGACTTTTGGTTTAGTCAATAAACCTAAAGGTAACGAAAACCCCGCTACACTGCTGTCAAATTAAATCACCACACTCTCCAGTGTCTTAAACATAGGAACTATAACATTCACATCGTCACCTAAGTGACGGGACTGAAGAATCTGGATCATACCCTCATCCATCAACCTTTGGATGTCTCTCTTCACAACCATACAACCTTGGGGATTAACACTGTAGATTGCACAACCATCATGGCCATGCTCACAATCACTTACCAAACATATATCCTTGTGCATCGTCATCAAGGATCTTCTAATGAAACGGACATCAAATACTTTGAACTCCTCAGGAAATCCATCTACCATGTTAACAGAAGGATTACCATGAGCAGGTAGTGGGTTAGCTTTGACATTCGGCGTACGGTCCTCAAAGGACACCATCCCACTTTTAACCAATTTCTGGACTTCGTACTTCAAGGGGTAACAGTTCTCAATATCACGGCCAGGAGCCCCTTGGTGAAAGGCACAGTGAAGCTCTGGCTTGTACCACCATGGAAGTGGTTCTGGAATCTGCGGAGGATTTCTTGGTTGCAAAAGGTTCTTGAGAACCAATGATGGATACAATTCAACATAAGACATAGGAATCGGGTCGAAAGAGACCTTCTTCCTCTCGAAATTCTGTTGTTGTTGTTGTTGATTATTATTGGTATTGTTGTTATTGTGGGTGTTTGTTCTTTGCGGTGGCTGTTGTTGACGTTGTTGTTGAACTGACATTGATTAATTGTTTGAAAATACAGGAATAACAAATGATACTTGATGATGGTGTTGACGGGGTTATGGATTCCTTCTAACATGAGGCCTCATTTTCCTCCCAACTGATACTGCATTAGTCTCTCCTTCTTTCTTTCTGGAAAACCCACTGCCATACTTCTTGCTAGACGAAACCTTCTCTTTAGATAACCGTCCCTCTCAGACACCTTCTTCTAACCTTATCCATATGTTTACCATTTCGGTAAAATCACTGGGGGCACTGGCAATCATGCTCTCATGGTAAAATGAGCTCAGGGTCTTGAGAAAAATCTTGGTCATCTTCTTTTCTTCCAAAGGAGGGGTTATCTGCGCAGCTAGCTCTCTCCATCACTGAGCGTACTCCTTGAACGTCTCTTTGTCCTTCTGAGATGATGGCCTCAACTGGTCCTTATCCGGCGCCATATCCACATTATATTTGTACTGCTTCACAAAAGCGCCACCCAAATCATTGAACGTGTGGACACTCACACAATCCAAACCCATGTACCACCTCAAAGCGACACCAGTTAGACTGTCTTAAAAGTAATGAATCAGTAACTAATCATTATCAGTTTGCGTCGATATCTTTCTAGCGTACATGACGAGATGACTGAGCGGACAAGTATTCCCCTTATACTTTTCAAAGTCAGGGACTTTGAACTTTATCGGGATCTTGACATTAGGAACCAAGCAAAGTTCTGCAGCACTCTTACCGAATAAATCTTTTCCCCTCAGGGTCTTCAACTCCTTTCGCAGCTCAAGGAATTGGTCTTTCATTTCATCCATCTTCTCATAAACATCAGGGCCCTTAAACGACTCGAAATGATAGATGGTGTCCTCAACACGAGGCAAAGTGTGAACAATTGGTGGTGGCACGGACATGACCGGGCTAGATGCCTGCATGGAAGCAAAAGTAGGCGCAAAACCCTCAGGTGCAAAGTTGGGAGGCATTTCTCACGGGATTCCGGCAAGCATGGCAGGAGCGAAATGAGCGGCAGGCACGGGTTAAGAAACAACCTCTGAAATGACAGTCCTCTGAGGAGGAGGAGTTACAAGCGTTGGAGAAGATTGACTTTGAGCAGCTAGGACTGACTCCATCATGGCAGTCAGACGGGCAATCTCGTCCTTCGATTCTCTGTTCTCTTGCTCTAGATGTTCCATGATCCTTGGATGATTGGCGCGGGTATTGTATCAATAAGTCAGCTTGGTTGAAGCACAGAAGAAGAACCAATAAGACATATGGCGAAAGAGAAACCTATATGCAAATGATGCATGAGATGCAATGCTTGTTTGTTTTTATTTTCAAGGAACATACTATTTTATTTTCAAATATATAATAATAACAATTACACAATTTGATTGACCATAACATCTCTTTTATTTATATAATTGGAAGGATTGCACTGAGTACAATTTCAGAAACCAAAATACAAAATACAAGAGAAAAGGAAACTAGTCATCTTAAGGATCCCCTAACAACAATGTCAGAAGATCGGGCCGCATGCGCGTACTTCCTTCGGATGCGTCGAATCTCAGACTCAAAAGAAGTCTTCATCTGAGTCTTCTCGAGGACAAGTTGATCAACAATCTTCTTCCAAGCAACAAAAGGCTGAGGCATACTAGAGGAAGATGACACCTCAGATTCTCTCTGTCTCTTCATTACTCGGTCTTCAAGAAGCTCAATAAGTGCATCCTTATCCTTAGACTCAAGCTGCAACTCCTCATGCTTTCGGCTCAAAGCATGGAAATGTTCTTCCCACATATCCTTCTCTTGCTTCATCTTGGCGAGTGCATCTTCCAACTCTTATACATCTTGGTTAGGGAGAGTTGATGGCTCAGCCACAACCATAGACATAGGTCTCTCACAAGCATAATGCATCTTCAATTCCAAAGCTCTCTTCTTCACCCAAAGAGTGTAAGCTTCCCAAGCTACACAATTGCGCGGACTAAGCTCGGATCTTCCTTTCCTATGCATATTATGCCAAGCATGCACAATCTTCTACTTCAAATGTTGGGGATCTTTACCCTCTTGATAGAAAAGACCTTCTAACAAAGTGTTATTAGGTTTGTCTCTCAAGGGGAACCCAAGTTGACGACGAGCCAAAGCAGGGTTGTAGTTGATTCCTCCTTGTGTACCAATGAGGGGTACATTAGAGAATTCACCACAACAATCAATAATCTCCAAACTACTTAATGAAGAATCATACCAAACTATATCATCATTAATGAGAGACATAAGTCTCTGAGACCACCGTAGACATTGTTTGTTCTCCACAAAAGTAGACGTCTGAGGCAAGTGCGAAATAAACCACTTGTACAGAAGAGGAACACAACAAACGATAGTTCCACCACCCTTAGAATTCCTTAGATGCAAAGAGAAATACATATCACCCAACAAAGTAGGCACGAGATTCCCAATCAAGAAAATTCTAAGGGCGTTAACATCAATAAAACCGTCAGTGTTAGGGAACAAAGCCAACCCATAGATGAGCAACACAAGGATAGCTTCAAAAGCATCAACACTACCGGATTGAGAAAAGGCAGTAGCTTCCTTGATGAGGAACTCAGAAGTTAATCAAAACAATCCTCTTTTCTTCACCCAATGAGCCTCTATCTCAGACTTCTTCAAATGAAGAGCTTCAACTATGATATGAGATTTGGGAATCTCTTCCAATCCACTAAAGGGAACTTTTTTAGAAACAGGTATTCCCAAGAGATGGGCATACTCCTCTAACGTAGGCACAAGCTGATAATTAGGAAAAGTGAAGCAATGGTAGAGAGGATCATAGAACTGAACCAACACACTCAACAATCTTTCAACCACATCATCATACAAGATAGACAGAAACTTCCCATGACGTTGCTTGAAATCCAAGGGATCTAATACAAAGGATGATAGCTTCCTTAACTCTTTCAAATCTAGACATCTGAAACTATACTTCTTAGTGTTCCTTCGTCCACAATCCATGGTCTGAAAATATTTGCAAATAAGACCTCAGTTCCTTGAAATTATTTCTGGTGTGATGACTGTTATGATGCATATGAATGCATGAATGCAACAATCACAAATAAGGGATCACACACAAGGCAAAAAAACAAAGGTCAAGGGATGAATTAAGTCATTGTCAAGATCAATCATCCATTTTGGTGGATTATGGTTTTCACCTTATCAACACCCAAGTTCCATTGATATTAACAAGACTTGATTGGATCAACCAAGAATCAAGGGTTTATTGTGATTCACGAGCCTGGATTCAGGGTAAGAACCATCCCAAAGGAGTGTACTAAGGATAAAACCTGTAGATCATGTTCTAAAAAGTTCCCAGAGTCTTAATTCCATCTATCGGATATTACAGGTTAGGATGACTAACTCATCAACCCATAATATTCTCAAGAGAAACTCGTCTAAGTGTAGTATCACGTAACAACTATTATCAAGTCTACACTTGAACAGTCTCCGCACTACGTCCTAAATAGGCCAAGAGGGGTTAAATGTTCTAAGGTCCTCAACTTCTCGGACCCCAAATCTGAGATAGTAATGCCTAACCACAAATAACTTGTGTGACATTCATAACTCCAAAAGGGTCTCCATTGAGTAGATGGGTCTCAAGCCAACTTGTTAAGGACTACTCCACACAAGTCGAACATGACTATACCATCTTCCTATCTTAATTTCACTCAAGTTCGAGTTAGAACTTATCTCACCACTCAGAGATCACCAAGCACAACAAGCAGATTATATCACACAAACAAATATACGTACATCAAATATACAATTATACACACAAAAAGGTAGGATAAACCCATTGGAAACTACTCCCCAGCAGAGTCGCCACTTAATTTATGTAGCGGTAAATTCATGACCATCAAGCTATAGATAAGCTAGACGTCAATTAAACCAGAGTCACCATCGCGCTTTTATTGTTTCCAAGAGAAAAGGGAAAAGTACGAACAAAACCCAAAAATAAGAAGTTTTCAAATTAAAACTAATAAAATGCTAGAGATTACAGGTAAGGGGGTTGGTTACACAGGGGGAAGTTGTTAGCACCCAAAGTGTCCTAGATACTCCTAGGGAGCCTTTTTTTGTGTGCATATGTATTTTTGTACAAAATTATGTTTGCAATAAATAGAGTGGAGGGATGGGAAAATAATTCATTGATTATATTTTTGTGTTTGACAAGACCTTCAGACTTGTGCCTACATACCAACATAAAATGAGGGATCAAAACCTCGTAGTTCGTGGTAACAATTTCAAAGTGGATGCATTGCTTTTAACAAAAATTTAGGTTTAACAAAGGCACAAAAGGCCTAAAAAGGTTTGAATGAGTGTTAGTTCTTTTTGTCTTTTGAAATTTTAAGTCAAGTATAGTTAGGTTCATTTACAAGTTTGATTAAGAAAAGATTTTAAAAATTCAATGGCATAAGACCAAAGTTTCTAATTTGCAATATGGCCTAAGTTTAGAAAACACAAGCAAAGAAGATTTTGAAAGAGGGGAGAGATTTGAAATTAAAGAAGTGAGGAGGAGATGAAGGGACTAATCCTAAGCAAATTTTTTAAAGTTAAGAGTTGAAAAGATCTGACCAATGGGCTGCAATCCAATAAATAAGAATATCATATAGAAACCCAAATTTCCCTTGGACTTTAGAATCAAGCAATATCAATACACAAATAGTAAAATGAAGAGAAAGTCATCAAATAAAGATAGCCACATCCAAGCTTAGCAACTTCATGATCTCCTTCATAATCTCTCATGTATCAGATGACTTCAAAGATAGGCACCAGACACAGGTTCAAAGTAACAACTTCAATAAGACCATATAGCAGATGAACTCAGATGAGATCATAATACTTGCTTCAGGTGAAGTTTCAGATCACAAGCACTTGGTTTCATGAATTTTGGAATTGGCCAAGTCCTTTTGCATAGGGAGTGTTGCCTAATTCAAAGTCTAATGTCTCTGATTAAATCCAATAGTCCACACAAAAGTCTTTTAGGGTTTTTGTTGTTATTATGTACATTAAGGTCAAAAGACCACAAACACAATCAAGTATATACAATCACAAAATAATCACAAGATAGGGCTCAAATGAGCAAAGTGAAAATGACATTAAAGTATACAAGTTAAATGGTATGAATAATGGCAAATGAATAAAGACTTAAAAATTAAAGTGCATAAAAGTAAATGACTTGAAATTAAATGTTAGTTGTTAGTTGATTAGAAGTTAGTATTGTTTTTGCTTTGTTTTGTTTAAGTCATTCTTTGGAGAACACTTAACTCACTATTCACAAGCATGGATCCTTGAACCAAGATATCTTCCAAAGGAAGAAAAAAAGGTCAAGTTTCCACACAATACCATGAAAGAGGGGAGACTTACAATCTCACTTACTATAATGTTATGCCTTTTGTGTCAACAATTTAGCGCTATGTTAAGCAATCATAATTGGACTTATGTAAAGTCACAACTATTTGAGGTCGGGCAATAGAAATTTTAGTGTTAATGCATGTTAGAGATATGGTATTATGAACCATACTCCTAAAACATACCACACTTAAAAAGAATATGCAAAAGGGGTGGACCTAATCTCATCCACACTTATGTTGATTTTGCAATCAACTAGCCTTAGGATATAGAGACATCATAGGTCCATGAAATGAATGAGAAGAGAAGGGGATTGAGATGAAGAGGGAGGGGAAATTAAATCAACACAAATTGGTCAAAGGAGGACTTTTATCAAATTAAAATCATTGATTCATTTTGAGAGATGAAATGTACATTTCATCAATCCCCTAAATCCAATGATTTTATCTCAACAAAGTCAAATCAACCTTGACCAAGGCCCAACAACACAAGTCAAACTCAACAAGTCAATATCAAAAGTTCAACACAATTTATTTTGCAATTAAACAATAAAAATCAATTAAATAATGCATTAAATTAAATTATGGTTGGTCAAAATCCTAAAACCTTATCATAACACCAAATAAATGGCCATGAGATTTATCATAGGTCAAACAAGGTCAAAGGACCTTGGAGAAAAAATTTCATTAATTTTTGAAACTTAAAACTATTTTTAAACAATTAAAAATATTCACAAAAATGATTAAATCATGAAAAATATTAATAATGATCCAAAAAATAATTTTAATTCAGAAAATGAAAGAGGAATTTATTTAAATTTTTTTGGTGAAACTCTCATATTTTTTGGTTCAATATTAAAATTAATATGAATTAATGAAAATAAATCAAATAAAATGAAAAATCGGAAAATAGAAAAAAAAACGCGACCACTTGATCTCTCTCATTAATTGAGGTGGCAGATCAAGTGGCTGCTAGTGCGCGTTCCATGGTGGACACAAGTCAAAGCGCTGTAGGGATGGTATGCAAAACCAAGACACGAGATTAAATCATTTGAAATGGATCCTCTGGTTTAGATGAGTGCCAGCACACCACCGGAGCCAAAGCTCCGATCTTCTTCTCCAGTGAGCTTCATCGGCTTGGTTCATTCACAACCATCACCAAAATTAAAAAGAAGGACATGAATTCAAATTAAAAATGCTTAGGAGCTCGAATTCGGCCTCAATTTCTCCTAACTGTAAGTATATTGAAAGATACAGGGAGTTGAATTTTGAGGTGTATGATCTGAGTTGCTTCGATTTAACCTCAAAGCAACTCAATCTTGTTGCCTATATTGGTAGGACTTCAGACAACCAAAGATCAAGAAGAATTATGGAGAATTGAGTGAGAATCGAAGAGATGAAATTTTTTGGAAAATACCTTCAATGCAGGTCTGTATTCAATCAATCTTGCTCTTGCTTGCTATTGATCTTGCTCAGGACACTTGATGGAGTGGAATTGGATGAACAAAAGGTACATGACTCTTGGAGTTTTGAATCTCAAAGCAATGGAGATTCAAACTCAATTTCCAATGTAAATTCTCAAGATTATCCTTTGAATGAGAGGGTTTGAAGGTTGGGAATCAAAGCTGGCGCGCAGGGTCCTTAATTCCGATGGCAAGGGGCTCTATTTATAGCCATATGGATTGATATTTGCACACTTGAAATAAAGATCCAAAAATAGCAATGTACACTGCAAGGATGCATGGGCGTGTGATAGGCCCATGTAATCACTTCTCCTGGTCCATAATTGAGTACAAACATTGCTGAAGTCATGTTGGAAAGCTATGCATTTGTGTATGGAAGGTTCAAGTTCACTTATGCCAAATGATGATCCAATGTTCAAGCCATGGGCATGTCACTCATATCTTGTCTAAATGGGATTAAATTGAATTTTTTAGAAAGGTTAGATCAAGAGGAACAACTTTCATGTTGAACACTTTTTTATTTGAAGCTTGGATCATGATGAATTTTGAGGTGGAAGTTGGGAAAATCAAACATGTCAAAAAAAATTCTAAGTGTCAAGCCATATGTTCACTTATTCTACCTTGGCTAACTTTTTACGTGAGCTTCAAATGAGAAATGTTTCTCCATAAAAGTTGTAGATATCTCAAAGTCCTTCAAAATCGACACAAATTTGACCTCATTTAGATTTAATATGAAGGCTTTATGGATTTTTGAAGTTGGGGAAAATCACTTGTTCAATGGCATTGGTCCAAAATGACCTATAATGTATCCTTATATCACATGAACATAAAAGTTGAATTTTCTCTTCCTCCAAACATAAAAGTTGAATTAGACATCTTGAATTTGATTGTGAAACTTGGAAGTATTTCATATCATAAAAATTGAGCAAGTTATGGTCTTGGGAAGTTGACCTCCAAATTAGGGTTTAGACAAAATGACTTATAATCCTTCACCATAAACAATGACTTTCCAAGCAAAACTAGCTCTTGACCTCAACATGAAAGTTGTTTGGAATGTAATTTAGAGTAACATTTCTCTTGAAATAATTTTCATATGACAAAAATTGTAGGACCTAGGGTCTAGGGAACCCCAGTTTTGATCAATTGACTTCCTCTGGTCAACCACCATGAACCAACTTGCTAGCTTGCCATTCTCTTGATTTTTGGGACTCATGGAGGATCATATATGAATAAGATGATGAAATTTGAAGTATCCCTTTAAATATTTGATCAATTGGCGAAGAAGCTTGTTGAAGAAGTTACACAAGATACCGAGATGAATTAGGGTCCAAGTCAAACCAACTCCAAACTCTTGATGATTTCTTGATCAAAATAACATGTGAAGACCATGGGGATTCATATATGATGCTTGGAGCCATAGTAAACCAACTTTTTGATTGAGCTCCTTACCTTGAGGGTCTTAAACCCTAGATATGAGCTTGATAGATCAAAGGTAAGCACATGCCCTACCTACAAAAGAGTTAGTTTATACAAAGATATATTTTTGGTATTTTGGTTAGTAAAGATGATAAAAAACAAAGTATGATACAATCAAATGGTGCTTAGTGATCTCTCCCAATGCAAACCCAATGAATGAGGGGTAAGGAGGATGCCAAGATGTGATCCCAATGCCAATGCATATGATGAGATAGCATGAGGGATCTTATGGTCAAAATTGGGGTCTTACACATACCAAGAAAAGTAGGAAATATTTATAATTTAGATCCCCGACACAATTAACAACCCACACATAATGATGGTCCATCTTTAGTACACATCGCCCACCTGATATCAAACCGAAAAGGATCAAAGTTATGTTGTATTGTTCTCAATATGGCGATAAAAAAAATGAAAATGCATGTGTGTGAACGACTTACAAACTGAACAATGATGGCATCAAGGCGACTTGAGCTGGTTGCACTTCCTGCATTATCAGATCCTTTGATTGGACGAATCAGACAACGTGTTTTGAATTCTGCACTAACTAATGGATCTTCCTCTCTTATCTCCTAATCAACTCTAGGCCTCTAATTTGGAGGTACACTTTCTGAATCGATAAAAACAATAAAAAATAACTCCATAATAGCATAACCAACTGCATAATCAAGAGGAAAATTCAAAATCAACATATCATTTAATTCACATACCAAAGAAACAACACCTCATTAAACTACAAAACTAATTAACTAAGTTTAGCAGAAGTTGAACATCTGTGTTTGATCATGTTTGGATAAAACTATAAAACTAATAAACTAACTTTAGAAATTCAAAAGATGTGAAAGATAACCCTTTCATGTTTGGTACTTTGGTTGTAGGTGTTGGTCCATGTTGGTTATGTCAGTCAGAATTTTCTTCTGAGCAGCTTCGACCCAGATAAAAACATAATCTCCCTTAAAAAATATTCCTCTTTCCGCTTTCTGACCTGCAAACAAATGCAACCCATTTTTCGAATCCTACCTAGAACCCCAAAATGACCTAAAAACTTTGGCATATAGAATATGATTTGGATTTTGGAACCTCAGTTAGATCTAAAATTACGCAATCATAGATAGCTTTACAACCTCTGTTAGTGCTTGCAACCAAATAACCTTTAGTGGTTGCCATCAGAACCGTGAACTCTTTTCTGTCTAGCACAATAAAAAAAACCAAACCCTATAACTTCATGTAAAGTAAACGAAAAGTAAAAACCTACAAACCAAACAATTATATCAACAAATTAAGACTATATTGTAGACAATAAGTAATTAAACAATAGTATCAACACTGATTTTAACAACTTCTTCAGCTGTATCAACACCAGTTTTGAGTGGATCAGATCGTTTTTTCGTGTAGGAATAGAGGATCGTGCATCGCATTAAGGCATGTATTATTGTGAAATGCACGAACTGGAGATACTTGAATTAGAACTAAAATCAAAAATCGATTCATCTTCAAAACTCGATGAGTTGAACTTTAACTGATGCAAAAAAAAAGCAGATCGAGCAACTTTCAGAACTGAAACATACATGAAAATGAAGAAAGCACTTGGAAGCCTCTTAGGATTGTTTGGATCCTTCGTTGCTTTCCTCGATTTCTTAGTTCCAACACCAACACCCTTACCTTCTTATAGTCCTTTTTCTTCTTTTCTGCAGTAGCAACATAAGGAACCTTCTCTTAAAATAAATGCAAAACGTAAACAACATTAAACCAAAAATCATATTATCATAATCATTGATTAAATTCGATTAAAAACACAAACTACTCACATTATCAGACAATGATTTCCACTTTTTTCCTACAGCCTTACCAACCTACTTGAAATTCAGAGTAAATCACATTAGATAACTCAAATTCAAATTCAAATTCAAATTTCAAAAATATAAGGAGAACAACAACTTAACGTCGCAAAACTCACCACATCAACAAATTTGTTGGGCGAATTTTCCTTCTTGTAAGTCTCTTTGAACTCATACCTAAAACAATAACAAAATCACAAAAATAAAATAAGAAACCAAATCATTTTAAAAGCTCGATGAATTGAACTTTAACCGATGCAAAAAAAAATAGATTGAACTTTAACCCTAAATACCACTCAGACAACTTCACATACTTCAATATAAACATGATAATAACAATTAACAAAAACTCAACATATGCAATTCAATAACTCTATACTATTAACTCTGAATCATGCAAAGACTCAAATCACATTAGTGCAGAAAAAACTTAATTGAAAAGTACTACAAACAAAAACCACATTAGTGTAGAAAAATCACATCAGTGCAGAGTTAACTTAGACATTAACCTCACATATTAAAATAAGATAGAAACTCACAAATTCATTTATAGGACCGAATATATCGTCAACTTTCCCAATTTGAGTCATGTTTTGGCGGAAAACATTTGCTTCTTGTTCGGAACCATTTGTCTTCTACTCAATCTCTAACAATCGAAGTGCCATAATCTTGTAATTAACCAATTGAAACCATAAAATATTTAAAGCTTACCATATTTGCAATCTGTTTTGAAGGACGCCTTGGCTCCCTCTATTTTCGCTATCAACCAATTAAAACCAAGTTTAGTATATGGATCTTTGGGTTCACAATGGAAACCATGAAAAATGACAGTGCGTCATGTCAAACATGATAGTGGTGACAAATTTGAACAACATGAAGAGATAGTCGATTTGACTTCAATTAGTTGGTTGAGTAGAACAAATGAATCTGCTTAGGCACATGCCACTCTTCTGCAATATTCTTCGGGCAACGCAATCTTAAATAATTTTAAAAAAAATTATTTTTTATAATAAAATAAAAATAAAAATCCATAATATTTATTATAAATATAATAAAAAATTATATTATTTTATACCTAATATATTTTGAAGTACTATATTATTCTTACATATTTAAGTTGTTTTCAATAATAATAATCAAATATTTAGAATAAGAGAAACTAATATAATACGAGGAAATTGTTAGTTAAAAGAAATAATTGAATATTAATTTAATTATATTGATGTATAATATTTAAAAAAGAAAGATTAAATATAATGAAAAATTTAGTAACGTGAGAAAAATTATTTTGTTGTTTTGAAGTGAGGCATAATAAATATTAATATATATATTTTAAAAATTTATAATTATTTGGATCTAACCGATTATTTGCATTCTATACAAACTAATTCTAATGGATAACAAACTTTTAATTCCGAACTACTTCAAACTTTTAATTCCGAACTAAAGTAGTTCTAGAAAATATAAAATCGCACACTAAGATCTATTAATCATCATTAATTATATATTTAAATTAAATTAATTTTTTAATTTGTTATTGAAATTTAACCTATATCTCAAACTAAATTAGTTTTGATTAAAATATGAGATTAAAAATGCGTTTTTTAGAGAGTATTTTTAATCCTAATTTTTAAATAAATACATTTAATTCATTTATATGCATGTTGTCTGTTATTTTTAACTTAGGATTGTGCCATGTAATACCTGCTCAATAATAACATAACTCTAAATTAAAATAGTTTAAGCTATATCCAATTGACAATTAAGTAGTAACAAATGGTTGCGCCATTCCCGTTCGCCGCCGTCATCGCCACTTCTTCCGTGCACATCCTAAAACAGTTGATTTCAGTCACCACTCACTCCTATTTTGTTTTTGTTTTATATTTTATATATTATTTTTTTCTAAAGAGAAAAAAACATAATATATATTTTAAAAAATATATTTTTTTAATAAAAAGGTAAAATTTAAATCTAGAGAGAGAAAGCCACAACACCTTCTTTTCACAAAGATAGAAAAAGACATGACCGAGAAAGTGATTGCATTTTTTTAGAGATTTATTTATTCTTATAGATTATGTGTTTATTTATTTTTTGACTGGAATTTTTTATTTTATTTTTTCGCTTTGGAGTTGTGGCTTTGTGATTGTCTTCGTTTTCGTTTCTTTTTTATTTTCAGTTCTTTTCAGGTTTCAATTTTAAACACCAGAGAAAGAAAAAAACCTAATAACTATTTTCTCTCCCCTATATACTTGTTGAAAAATTCGCGAGTATTTGATTTTCGTTTTCTCCAAATTGAAGAATCAACGATCTTAGCTAAGATTTTTTCAATTGCGTCGCGAACATTTGAATTCGTTCGTTGCGCGTGTTATCGAGAAAATCGATTTTTAATTCAGCGAATTCGTAATGCGATTATGCGCCAATTCTAGCTTCGATCTTAACGAAATTGCTTGAAACTTAGGGTTGAAGGAATGGATGTTGATTCCTCGATGGTTCAAGCGGCCGATCACGATCCTGTTTTGCAGAAGCAGACTACTTCTGCTCCGGCGCCGGTAGTAGTGAAAGAAGAGCAGCTTCCGGAGCCGCCGTCGTCTGGCGGCGGATCTCCGGCGGAGGTGCAACAGCAGCAGCAGCAGCAAGGGTCTAATGATGTGCAGCAGAGTCCAGCGGTTGGGCCAAGGCTAGCGCCGAATTACACTGTGGTGGATGCAATTCTAGAGAAGAAGGAGGATGGACCAGGGCCGAGGTGTGGACACACGTTGACGGCAGTGGCAGCTGTTGGAGAGGAGGGGACGCCTGGGTATATTGGTCCGAGGCTGATTTTGTTCGGCGGTGCTACTGCCCTTGAAGGAAATTCTGCGGCTTCAGGGACTCCCTCGTCAGCTGGAAATGCTGGAATACGTATGTATTTAACTATGAAATTATATTGCTGTGGTTGAATTTTGGTTAATGTTAGTTTTATGACTTTAGGCCTTGAATAATTGGTATTTTAAAGTTGAATTGAATCTTAGTGTGGCATGCGGATTTGTTTTTTCAGTAAGTGTAGTTATTATTTTGTTTTGGTACTAATGCCTAGGTATTAGTTACTAGGGCTGTTTGAATGGAAAGAACCCTAATTTCATTGTTGTTTAATGTCATGGAAATGCATCTATGGCAATGGATTGGTGGTAGTTAGGGCTTATTTTCATGGCGTTCTTTAGTCTTTGGTGCTTCTGAACTTCAATTGGGATAAAATCTGGCTTTGTTTATTGCAAAGCTATGTAACATTTAACTTGGATGGATGGGGCAGATTTGAACAAATGAGTGTGGACATGTATTTATGATCATTCTTTTATTGGATAGTTTAACTTAAGACAACCATGACATAACAATGAAGTTAATTGCATTAGCTTTGTTTCCACTTTATTATGCTCTGTTGCATTCATCCAAAGGAGTTTGTCTGGAATTAATTCTTCTAGCAGCTTACGCCATCTTAGGTTGAAGGTCGTACAATGCTTTTGCATCTCTAATCAACTTTTGTAGAAGAGACCTTTAGGTTTAAAGCAGATAATGCAGAGGCCAAATTTCCCTTTTGCTACACTTGACTTTAATTATGAATAATTGGCGGGAAGGGGTGGCAGTTTCGAATGACTGAAATCATGACCCCTCTGGATATAAAACATTGATACCATGTGAACATTCAGTTTTTCTACAAGATAAATCTTGTAGAAAAAGGTCCTAGAATGTAACAATAAATGAGGCTGGAGTGGACTGGTATTCATTGACACATACAAAAATCCAGTTGACAATTTGTCATCTTTGGTTTGGTGGTATAGGAACTCTAGGGATCCCATATTTTACATTATAAATAATGGTTTTAGTTTATGCTGTGAAAAGACAGTATTACTTTTTTTTTGTAAACCAATGTATCCCTTGCGCACAATTGCGGAGACTCGTCTCTTGAGATAACTGAGATCCATGTAAGGGGTTGACCTTTCCGAACATATATTTTTCTATACTCACCGGTCAAGGATCAAAACCCCGACCAAGTGATTAAGGGACCCAAGCAATGTTGAAAATATGTAGCATCTGTTAAAAACTATAGCAAATTATTGCTTCCTTACCCTCTGTAACTAAGAACATCATGTTTTTGTTCATTAGGAGTCCCACATGTTTTTTGTTCTCATTCTCAAAACGCATGGTCATCATTAGAACAGTCCCTCTGTCAGTCTATTCATCACATACTGTTAGTAACTAAGGATACACTCAAGTAAATAGCTTAATAAAATGCTTACTCATTAAGTTATTGTTTGGAGTTTAATTAAGAACTTATTCATAAGCTATGCAGAGGGCTTATTGAAATAAGCTGAAAACATTTATGTATATGTCATAGATTTTTGTTACAAGTGTTTTTAAACTACAATTAAAATGTTCATGTTTTGAAATAATCCCACACAAACACCAAATAAGATTTTCCAAACACTCCCTAGATACTGACAACTTGATTCGGTGCAAACATTCTGATTCTTGGTTATTTTAGAATTGGCTTCATCTGCATATCTTACTGTGACTGATAGTACCTGTTGAATATTATCTAGATTTTGTACATTTTTCTTTGGAAGAAGAGTCAATATCGATCAGATGAAATAAGCTTCTCTTGTTAACAAAATCACATGCATTATATAGCTATAGTAATTGAGTAATAAGTGTTTATAGTTTAAATTTATGAATACTGATAATATACCATTTGTGCTGCAGGTTTAGCTGGTGCTACAGCTGATGTCCACTGTTATGATGTCTTGACTAATAAATGGTCTAGGTGAGTTTAGAACTAGGTTATTCTTCCCCACCTCTGTTAAGCCATAATCAATACTTTTATAGCCTTACATGTTTGGCTTTAGTGCTTATACGGGAAACATAATGCAGGCTAACTCCCTTTGGAGAACCTCCAACGCCAAGGGCTGCCCATGTGGCAACTGCCGTGGGAACCATGGTGGTAATTCAGGTATCACGGAGGGGATATCTCTGAGGTTATCTTAATGTTGGTGTGTTTATTTCCTTTCTTTAAATGATTAACTTGATTATTTGTGGAATACTACCTTGTTACCTAGGGTGGCATTGGTCCTGCTGGTTTGTCGGCAGAAGACCTTCATGTTCTTGATCTCACTCAGCAATGGCCCCGATGGCATAGGTTAGACACATAACCTATGTGTTGTTTTTTCCATCGATGACTTAATGTTTTCAAGGACATTTATATAATCTAAGATACTGAATTTTATGTAGAGTGTCTGTTCAAGGCCCTGGACCTGGATCTCGTTATGGACATGTAATGGCTTTGGTGGGCCAGAGGTATCTTATGGCAATTGGAGGCAATGATGGTAAGTTGGTAACTTCTCGATGCTATCCCAATTTATTTTTTTGCCTTGTTTGTGTCTCTGAAAATTTGATGGATGCTTTGCTTCTTTCATCTTTTCTTCCCAGGAAAGAGACCTTTGGCTGATGTATGGGCCTTGGACACAGCTGCCAAGCCATATGAATGGCGGAAGTTAGAGCCTGAAGGAGAGGGCCCACCTCCATGCATGTATGCTCTGATCTCCTTAAATTCTGCCTTTCTATACTGATCTTTTGACATCATTGTCATCATTGTGTACATATCAGTTTCAAATTCTTAAGAACACAAGATTGTATTAGATTCTGGAAACACAAAATTCAAGTTAGATTTGTATAGAAATCTTAATTGATTGAATTGCTATGTTTTTGTGGGTTTAATTTAGTTGTTAGCTTTGTTTCATATTTATATTTTATAAACTATTTTCTCAAATCTCCATTTTTTTCTCTCCACTCTTTTTCAAACATAATTTTTAAAAATTGAACTGGTATATTATTTTTTGATTACTTTATTTTTGTATGAGCATTATGATTGTAGGATAGGCACCCTTTTGTTTTTTTCATTGTCTTTATGGTTGAGAACTTGAAAGTGTTAGACTGCAGACTTGAGTAAGTTTGAATTGAAGCTCACCTTAATTTGACCTTCTATTTAGCATTAATACTTTTAATACAATGAATTTGTCTTATTATCACTGCTTCTGCCAATGTGAGATTTTTTTACCACCTTTGAAGGTGTAAACAAAATGACTATAGAGTGTAGACCTACGTTTCCTTATTGATGAAGCTGCCTATCTTTTTGTAAAACTTATCATTATGTGGGGGTTGATTTGCCAAAATTTCCATTTGTTGTACTAGGTATGCAACTGCAAGTGCGCGCTCTGATGGGCTTCTTCTGCTTTGTGGAGGAAGGGATGCCAATAGTGTTGTAAGTTTTTTTTTTTTTTTTCCGTTAAGTTTATTTGATTTTCTGAGGAAGCTTATAATTTTGTGCCTTATCCTCACTTCTCGTGCTAGCTCTTGACTACCTAACTTATGGAGATTATTCTAGATCTGTTCTTGAGCCCCTCATTCTCTTCCACACTTTATATGTCTAGTCCTCTAAATAGGTGGGGTGTTTTTATTGGACCGCTTGCATTTTTCCATCTTTTAGATGTTCAGTCTTGAGCGCGAAAGGGAGTGTTGAGACTTGGGATGCCACATCAACTAGATACATGCCCAAAGCAGTTGTTATAAAGTTCTGGCAACACCCTTGAGATATCCTGGTCTGAGTTGTAGATACGAGCCAAGAACAAATAATTGAAAGATTTTCATTTTGAAGGTCCAGTAGCTTGATCAAATTGTTCCAGCAGGAAAATTTATTGGCGGCATTCGTAGTAGTGATCATTTTAGGTTTAGTTAAGATGTCTATGGGCAGTTGCTCTTATCAATATCTTCTTTCCATTTTAAGGCTTGTTCTTACTCAAACTAACTCTAATTAAAAAACCTGTTTAATTTCGTTTGACAATTTTTGTACGGTTATTGGTATAGCGTTTTCTCCTAACCATTACTGGAAATATCATTTTACCACTTATATTGCAGCCCTTGGCTAGTGCATATGGACTTGCTAAGCATAGAGATGGTCGTTGGGAATGGGCAATTGCTCCTGGTGTCTCACCATCTCCAAGATATCAGCATGCAGCGGTTGGATTCAGTTTCTTTTATTTTTTTCTCATTTTCTCTTAGTTGGGTATATGTTCAAGGATCATGCTTAATTTAATTATTCTAGGTATTTGTTAATGCAAGGCTGCATGTGTCTGGTGGGGCTCTAGGTGGAGGACGGATGGTTGAAGATTCGTCAAGTGTTGCAGGTAACTCAATTCGGGTTGCTTAATATTTTTTGTTGATAGTTGCTCAGTACCATATGGATTGCATGCAATTGAAATATCTATTGTTTTTATCCCCTAACACTATCTTCTTGCCCCACTCTTGATATGTGCATATATAGTTTCCAAAATTTGAAATGCAAATGCTTTTTTGTTCTATAATATAGTGAAATATCTATTGTTTTTATTCCCTATCACTATCTTCTTGCCCCACTCTTGATATGTGCATATATAGTTTCCAAAATTTGAAATGCAAATGCTTTTTTATTCTATAATATAGTATCAGAAATTAAAGTTTCACTAAATTCTTTTGTACCATTACTAATTTTTACCAATGGTCACTTGTATTAATTTATTTCTACGTGGATGCAATATTTAGTGATATTCCAAATGGTGATGTATATCTTCCTTTTTTTCTTTTTCGCTTGTAGTTTTGGACACTGCTGCTGGTGTTTGGTGTGATACAAAATCTGTTGTTACCACTCCAAGAACTGGTAGATACAGTGCTGATGCAGCTGGTGGAGACGCAGCAGTTGAGTTGACTCGACGTTGTAGGCATGCAGCTGCTGCTGTTGGTGACCTGATTTTTATTTACGGTGGTTTAAGAGGGGGTAAATTATTAATATACTTTAACTATTTGCAGACTCATCTTATTGGTTCCCATATATTGCTTCATATCTTGTGATATTTTATCAATCTAGTTATGGCTATTCAAATAATTACTTTCTGCTCCTTCCAATCCAATACAACTTGAATTTCTGTTCCTTCGAAAATTTTGGTGAATTATTTTCTTTTCTTGTTTTTGGATAGACTTGAAGCAATAGTGACATTTGAATCTTGGCTTTGATTTTGTATTTAATTATTTAGACTTGTGTAGATGGTAGGATATCTTTGATAGCCATTGATACACAAATTCTCAATTACTTCTACAAGTTTCAGGAAATAAAAATTGATTATGGAATGATTCAATTAGTATAGATAGTTTAGATTCTGATGCTGTTCAGAAAATGCATGTTTAGCAAGATACTTTAATAAACAATAGAGTTGACCAAAACAAAGATAGTCTATTAAGATAAACTTGGGATGTACTAGTCATCTAGGTCATGTTGACAACACGTGAGCAAACCGGAGAGGAAATTCCAATTAATTGAGTTGCAAAATACTTAGATAATTTGCATTCTGTAATCTGTTGGTTTTCTAGGAAGACGAATTTACGATATAACTTGACCAAGATTTCTTTCATCCACTTTCTTTAAGAATGTTGTGATATTGATATTTATTGTAATATGATTTGTTTGTATCCTTTGGGATTTTGATAGGATTACATTCCTATTTAGATTATGTCTCTCATCTATAAATAGTTGCTTAAACATTTTCATTGAGAATTATAAATATTCATATTCAAGTTGGTATCAGAGCCTATTGATTCAGGTCACCCACCATTTATATCCACGCATCAAGTTCAATAGCGTAGGGCTTGAGGGGGTGTATTGAAAAAAAAAAAGTTCCACATAGGATAAAGATAAGCCCCAAAATGAGTTTATAGAGTGTGACACCTCTCACCTTGTTTTTCACGAGAGGACAAATCATATAGAAGTTGACTGTCATTTCAATAGGGCAAAGATTCTCTTTGAAGTCATCAAAACTTTTGTCAATTCTAGGATCAACTTGCTAATCTCTTTATTAAGTCTCTACTAAGTCCTCAGATAACTTACAGATGTGACGTGACAAGATAGATGCATGTGATATTTGATTTGTTAGTATTCCTTGGGATTATGATAGGATTACATTCCTATTTAGATTATGTCTCTTATGTATAAAAGTAGTTGCTTAAACCTATTCATTGGAAATTACAAATATTCATATTCAAGTAAGAACAACCAAGGTCTTTTTTTCCTTTAGATCAATGGATTCTTTTCTTCTGTCCCTATTATTGTTCATGAAAAATCTCCAGTTAATCCCTGTTCATATGGTCAGAAGTAATTCTAGGCTTCTGGCTTGGTGCCTTCTTGGATTCTCTATTCCTCCATAAATTTGTACATACTCAATTACTACAATTAATGACTCAATGAGCACTATCAGTTTCATCTTAATTTTAACTCTAATTATAAAGTATATACAATTAGTAGCTTACTAATTTATTCAAAATATAATAGGAAACTAATAAACATATTCCCTTATTGACACACTGCCTCCTTAAATTGATGTTGCTGATCAAGAAGCATCAATTTTCTAGTGAGAAATTGATGATGAAGACGAGGAATTTCCTTGGTAAATATATCAACAAGCTCAAGCTGGGAGGTGATACGAAGAAGAGAGATATTATGATTCTCAAAGGCCTTTCAAATAGAACAACAACTCACCTCAATATTGTTGGTGCATTTGTAAAAACTAGATTGGCAGCAGTCTGAATGGCAGTAGTATTCCATAGCCTAGCCTGTATTTCTATCATTAGTTTCATATTATATTTTTTTATAAATTAGGAAGTTACTAGTTGTCTGTATTTAAATTCAGATTATAATCAATCTGTAATCTGTAATTCATAGTAGTAATTGAGTCTACTATTTATGGAGTGAAGAATAAAGAAAGGCAGAGAAAAGTAAAAAGAGAAAAAATACTTCTGTATTGAATGATTGAAACTTGTGTTACAGAATACAAGAGAACCCACTGATAGTGGGTAATGGGTCACACCGGAGCGACTAACTAACTAGTCTAGCAGCTATAACTACTAACTAAAACAGAATGTAATTACAGGAAATCAGTGGCATGCACACACACTATAACAGTACTCGATCATAGAGGAATAGAGAATCAAAGAAGGCATCGTTCCAGAAATTCTTGACTCTTGCTAGCTAAAGTGTCTGATTTCATCTATGATGTTTACTAGTTGTCTGTTTGTAGATTCTTTGTTGATATTCCTTTCGGGATTTCATATTGTGGTTTAACCATTTAATCACTTCAACAGATGGACTGACCTAAATATATTGTGCTTATGCTGCAGGAGTCTTGCTAGATGACCTACTTGTTGCCGAAGATCTGGCTGCTGCTGAAACAACATCTGCTGCTTCACATGCTGCTGCTGCAGCAGCTTCATCTAATGTACAAACAGGACGCTTGCCTGGACGATATGGATTTGATGATAGGCCCAGGCAAACAATGACTGAAGTGGCTGCTGATGGTTCTGTTGTATTGGGAAATCCAGTTGCACCCCCAATGAATGGTGACATTTATACTGACATCAGCACTGAAAATGCTATACTTCAGGGATCTCGGTAAGAAAGAAAGTTTCATTCCCATTGTGTGATGTAGTTTATGCTACTTCTTTGAATTCATTCAAACTAATTTGAACAGTAGAACTGCCAAAGGAGTTGAGTATCTGGTTGAAGCATCTGCTGCAGAAGCCGAAGCTATTAGTGCTGCACTGGCTGCTGCCAAGGCACGGCAAGAAAATGGAGAAGTGGAATTACCTGACAGAGACCGTGGGGCTGAGGCTACCCCAAGTGGGAAACACACATCTTCCCTGATTAAGCCTGATTCTGTAGGGTCAAATAACAATGTTTCTGGTGGAGTTCGGCTGCATCATAGAGCTGTGAGTGATACATGCTACTTATCAAGGAAAAAATATGCCTTATATAGATTTCTATATAATATTAAGCGCAAGAAATTATTGTGTTCGATTTTCTACAGGTAGTTGTTGCTGCAGAGACTGGTGGAGCATTAGGTGGCATGGTTAGACAGCTTTCAATTGATCAATTTGAAAATGAAGGCAGACGGGTCAGTTATGGCACTCCAGAAAATGCAACTGCTGCTAGAAAGTTATTAGATCGGCAGATGTCCATCAATAGTGTGCCAAAAAAGGTACAGATTCATCTTTTTCAATTAGTTATTGAACATGAACAGCATAGTAACAAGTCATTAATCATATCACAGAAATTTTATATTATTATTGGTAATGTTTATTGACCATTTTAGTGGCACTACTGTCTTTATCTTGCATCAAGTTTTCTGATATTTTTGGGGTATCTGTATTGCATTGACCCACTATGTACATTTTATATACACATTCCCATGTTTGCTTTATTGTGATTTTAATAAAGCATGCTTGTTTTGTCTTATAATTTGATTTGTTTCTTATGGAGTTCCCTCACCACCTTTATAGGTCATAGCACACCTTTTAAAGCCTCGTGGATGGAAACCACCAGTGCGCCGGCAATTTTTCTTAGATTGTAATGAAATTGCTGATCTTTGTGATAGTGCTGAGCGGATATTTTCAAGTGAACCAAGTGTCTTACAACTAAGTGCACCAATTAAAATATTTGGTGATTTACATGGGCAGTTTGGGGATCTCATGCGCCTTTTTGACGAGTATGGTGCACCATCGACTGCTGGTGACATTGCGTAAGTTCCATGTTTCCCATTGATGATTTTATTTGTGGATAAGGGATATTATTTTGGTGTCTGCCTACTAGTTTGCATAATGTGGACGATTTTCAACTGGTGCAAACTTCTGGTTCAGTTATTTTTCAGCGTATTTAAAGCATGGTTATTGATGTATAAGATGCCAAATTAAAACAGCTACCGACTTTTTATATTTAGGCCAATTGTGTTTATTAATTTTCTTACCCTTGGGATACTGTTGAGTTCTCACCCCTTACCAGTGTTTTGGTTGATTACCCCACATGTGCATGTTATAGTTATCTCATCTCATTTTCAATATTTCGTTCATGATACTGTTTCTTCACCCAAGTACCCCAGCCTAATCTACTCCAAGAAAATGATCTTGTCTTTGCAGTTCGCATAATGCCTTGTTAGCACCAAAGTGCATGATTTTGACATATAATGCCTTGTTAGCACCGAAGTCATATTTTAATTCTATTATAACTAGTTATTAGCATTTGATTTTCTCTGCTACTAATTTTGGATAAATGACTTTCAGATATATCGATTATCTATTCCTAGGAGATTATGTCGACCGAGGACAGCACAGCTTGGAAACTATAACCCTTCTTCTTGCCCTGAAGGTACTCTTGATTGTTTAGGTTGTCTTTCTGCATTTGCAGGTTTGATGGCCCCATATCTATACATGATTTTGTGAATATTGCAGGTTGAATATCCCAACAATGTACATTTAATACGTGGAAACCATGAAGCTGCAGATATTAATGCCCTTTTTGGTTTTCGAATTGAATGCATCGAGAGGATGGTAAGGAATCCCTGCTACCTGATACTGTTTCTTATTTATGTTGAGTACACCGACCAACCATGCGAATTCTTTATCAGGGCGAGAGAGATGGAATTTGGACGTGGCATCGGATTAACAGGCTATTTAATTGGCTTCCTTTAGCTGCTTTAATTGAGAAGAAGATTATTTGCATGCATGGAGGTATTGGTCGTTCAATAAATCATGTAGAACAAATTGAGAATATTCAGCGACCAATTCCAATGGAAGCAGGGTCAATTGTGCTTATGGATCTGTTATGGTTAGTGCATTTGTGTATAATTGCTTGTTTATGATTGTTCCGTGTCCTGGATAGTAACAGCATGAAATATTCCTCTCTAGGTCTGATCCTACAGAGAATGACAGTGTGGAAGGACTGCGGCCAAATGCTAGAGGTCCTGGACTAGTTACTTTTGGGGTGAGCGCTCTTTACCTGTCATTCTGTAAACAATGTAGTAATTTGAAAGTCTCAATGTGTCTATAATCTTGCAATGCATGTTAATATGCTGATGTTAAGATCTCACAAATTATGGAGATATGATAGGTAGGATAAAGTTGAGATTATACAAAATAATTGGGAAAAGTGTATGTTTGATTAATTGATTTGTAGCTGTCATTCTAAAGTTATGGTACTAGATGCTGTCTTTGCTGTATGTGCACAAGTAGGGTTAGAGGAGCACAAGGTACATGTTTTGGAAGGATTTAAAAGACCTTGTTTCAAGTAAAATAACATTTGGACTAGATTTTCTTAGGAGGTATCTAAATGGTCATTGCAGGCAACTGGTTTTTATGCATCCTTTGAAGTTTGAAAATTGAAATATATTTGTGAATTTGTAATCTAGGCTTTATGTATATATTTAAATTTGGAAGATAACGAAACTGATAAATGGTGGTTGTAGATTCTTATATATCATGTGCTGGTGGAAGTGCTATCACGAATGCATGACCGCTGACACTCATTATTTGCTCTAATTTGAAATATGTCTGTAAATGGGTGTTTATTTGAATTGTATATCATACTCATAATTGCCTTATTGGATGGTGTGTACTTTATATAGTGCTTGCAAGTCTTTTTTTAATTCATGTTTTCATGCTTATTTAAATGGGGTTTTGGTAATTCAGCCTGATCGAGTCATGGAATTTTGCAACAACAATGATCTTCAGCTAATTGTCCGTGCACATGAATGCGTGATGGATGGGTTTGAGCGTTTTGCCCAGGGACATCTGATCACACTTTTCTCTGCTACAAATTATTGTGGTATATGATGCCAACTTTTGCACTGTGTTTCATCCTTAGATCATGTTCTCTTTTAAATCTTGACTCTTCCTCTTGTTCCCACAGGTACTGCAAATAATGCAGGAGCAATATTAGTTTTGGGTAGAGACCTTGTTGTGGTTCCTAAACTGATTCATCCATTACCGCCCGCAATATCTTCACCAGAAACATCACCAGAACGGCATATTGAAGATACATGGATGCAGGTACTGTACAAATATTTTCCATTTAATAGTGATACTTATGTGATATTGAATATAGGGTCCGTTTGTTTTGACTTTTTTTTAAATGATTTTTTTAGTGTTACATATTTTGATGTCAAAAAAATTTACAAAGAAATTTTTCACAAAAGCTTCAAATGAAAATTTGGTTTGAATAGTTATTCTTAAAATGTTATTTTAGGTATTTCATTATTTTATCGAAACTTTTTTTGGATATCAAAAATTTAAAAAATCACTTAATTTTGAAGCTATTTCAAATAATTTTTTATAAAAATCATTTTTGAGATACAACTTTTTGAAAAAATTGTAATTTTGACTAATAAAAAACTTCAAAAAACTTATAATATTTTAAAAAAGAAATTTAAAAAAATTGTAATATTTTGAAAAACGTTTTTTAAGAATCCATTTTTAAAAAATACAAAGAAAAAATCTATTTTTTTAAAGTTAAAACAACCTCGTCCATTAATCAACACATCTAAGTCAATTTTTAGTTGTCATTTCACAGTATTAATACCTGTTGATATATACAGGAGTTGAATGCCAACAGACCACCAACACCAACTAGAGGCCGTCCCCCAGTTACCAATGACCGAGGTTCACTCGCTTGGATATAGTGATTACCACTGAGAATGTCCCTAATATTCACACTTAACTGGCTCGTGCTATCGCTTTGTCTGTGTTCTGTATATAGCATGATGCCATTACAGGAGTCTCCGAACCTGTGATCTTAATTCCTGCAGAAAGCTTGCTTTCTTACTTCTGGTTCTCACCCCTCCATCAGCAGGCCTTGATAAAGAAAGATACAAGTTCTATATGCAAAGTTGGTTGCCAGTGCTAGGTTTACTTTCTCAAAGGTAGAAGTTGCGGTTCGGGTCCACCCACCCTTTGTAAATTGAGCATAGGTTATGAAGTCAAGGTTGTGTTCTGTATCATGAATTGTCAGTGCTGACTATTTTTCTCATTCTTATACATTATTCACTTTTCGCCCTTAGGCTATTATTATTGTTGGGCTTTTTTATTAATTAAGAGGATGAGGGTTTTTACCTATAATGGTGATGAGATAAATATAGGTCCTTGTATCATAGTTGATGTGTAATTTTCATCTTTGTACAATTAATTTTTGTGTGAATCGAAGTTTTCTGGTATAAGATTTTGACTAACGGAAGTTTTGACTTCAAAATAAAGAACCATCATGGTATTATTAAAAAGAGAAAATTAATAATAATTGGGAGTAATGTTTTAAACACAACCCTTGTATCTAAACTAAGAAGTTAGACAGAAGTTTTTCATTTATAAGGCTGTATAAATGACGAAGTTTCCATGAACATGTCTAACAACTATTCTACTTGGCTGATGGCCTGTATATAAATGGGGTTACACACAGGTTCTGAAAAAATCATTTATAAGGCAATACAGAATAATAATTCCTTTGCATCAGTACTAGGGCTTAACATCCCAAAATGGGTTCGTTTGGAGGTATACATTCCATTAAGATGCCTATAATGACCCAAGATATAAATATGATTACAATATCAAACTGATACAAAGGGCACATGATTAAGTTTTCTGGATTCCTGTTGAATTGATAGTCGGAAAAAACACCCTATCCTCTTTTTACAGGCCTCTGAACGTAGGATTTGTTGGGATCTTCTGTCTTGAGCTTAGGGGGCCGAATTTCTCCCTTTTTATTCTGCATTCATAACAAAAACGTAATATTAGTTAAGCAAATTCCTTTTTTTGTTCCAACGTGTATGTGTCAAAGGAATATTTGCTGATACTAAGACCAGCAAGCTTAATATCTTACCTTCTTTCCACCCTTCATAAAATCTCTCCAGCTAGATACCTGATAATGAAAACTTGTGTTAATACATCTATATACTTTGATGGCGTGACATTTTTTTGATGATAAGCAAGATACTCCACACCAATAACATCTGTTGCATGTTTTTTTTTATATAGGAATGTCTTATACACAAAAGAATGTCCTTAGTACCATTTTGATTACTTTTAAACTGCTGATGAAAGCGTGAGAAAATTTGACAGTGGACAGCTAATATTAATAGAAAGCAGACAGAAACAGTCAGTTCACTCACACTTCAAATGGAAATGGGAATAATTTTGTAACCTTGTAACAAACATATGAATATACACTCCCAAATTATTCCTAGAAATGCGTTTGGATTGCTTGAAACAAATACACCAGGCTAAATGCCTTTATATGAGAGGAAGTGTTAATAAGAGATAAAACGAAGATTCTTTTTTTCAGTCAATTGGTTGTTGACATAAGTGGTCCATGTTATGATAATGAATTTTAGAAAAGCTGTTAGGGAACTAATTACTCATAAAATTAATTTGCAGCAAGCACCGGGCACTTCTGAGAAAAGTAATGTGCAAGATGCTTTCCCCAATCAAAAGTTTGTAAACAGCGAATCAAATGGATTCAAAATTTACAACCCTTATAGAACTCGATGGGTGGTTTCTTAGTCTTCCAGACAATATAAGAAAGGCTATAGAAATAGAACTGATTTAATGTTAAGCAATATAAATATAGATGCTAAGCAAATTTAAGGAATAACTGAAAATGCTACATAATAATATTAAACTAGTTTTAAAAACTAGCTAAAAAAACTAATGGCATAATAAGCGAGCTAAGAAAATTCAAAGACAGGTGAAGTAGAAATGAATGAACAAATAAAAGTCAAGCTAATAAGATGACAGATTCTCCAATACAAAAGAGGTTGGTGGCACCACTTGGATATGCGATTCATTCTTGTGTCTGTCTATCTCATTGGGTTGAATGAGAAATCCATTGATACAAACAGACCAGCCTCCAATAACCCTTAAAAACAGGGAAGCTTACTCTTTAAACAGGAGTTAACAGGCTCACACTCAACCGATTTAGAATGTGAGTGGGGCAAAAGACAAGATAGGCTTAAAATGCACAAGAATTAAAAAAGGTGATCCAATACACAAGGCTCACACCATTGTAGACTCTGAAAAGGATTACCCCGGTGAATGAAGAGGCTGATCATGTGGCTGCGGTAGTTGGTCACTACCTGATAACAACACCCACTCTCTAAAATTTTATTATGTGTAATTGCAATTAGATTAAGCCATTCAATAGTTTTTATTAAAAATGTTTGAAAATCCAAAGAACCCACAAAAAGGGTTATCAAGCTTATTATTCTAAGGCCATCAATAATGCCACTTTGATTGGGACCTATGACTCAGTCAGAATATCAACTGAAATCGACTTTTGCAAACTTTACAAAAAGCATTAGTTTGCAAGGATTCTTCTGTGAGACTGATATGGTGCGTCTTCATTTCAAATATCTTTCTGAATAAATAATCTCACCGCTTAAGTAACCCTTGTGTACAGTCACATCAGTTCTAAGCTTTATCACAGATAGTCAGAATACACAGAACACATATCATTTGGCCATATTCTGGAACACTTTGTAGCTTAGTTATAGATATCATTGACACATATTTCAAAGGAAAAAAAGAAGAATGGAATTAAGATTCACTTGAAGACTCGAACACAGCTTGCAGTTTGATGTATAAAATGAAGTTCAAATATGAAAAACTAACCCTCTTTTCTCTTGTTCCTTCCCATTGCTCTTCATGTTCACGCTTTCTTTTCCACATTTCCTTTTGTTCCTCTTCGTCCTTTTTTAATCTGCCTTCCTCCTCTGAAATCTACATAGTATTTAATAAGCTAAAAGGTCACAACAATAATTCCTCCAATGTACATTATTTCTCTGCCAGATTTTACACAGATAAACATAATCATAACGATCTCACTTTCTTAACACTAGCAATTCTGATGACATACCAAGATTTGGGAGAAGAAAAACATCTATGTACATGGTAAGCAAATGTTCTACGATAATAATAAAGCAAATCACAATAACATAATTTTAATATTTTGAAAATTACCATCATGTTCAATTCATCGAATTGGCTATAACGCACATAAACACATACGACTCTGACTTCACATTGAGTATAACAACAATGATTTAATGCGGGTATGAATGGATGGTGAGAAGTAATTAGAACATACCCTCATTTGCATTTTCCTTCTCCTCCATTCTTTTTCGGTTAATAGTTCACGAACTTTGAGTTTGAGCTCCTGCTTGAATTCATCTGACTGTTCATATTGCTTATCATATTTTCCCTGATAAAGAAACAAAGAAGTTCTTTTTAACAAGCAAGAGTATATTATCTCTTGGCAACTAATATACTAACCCTGCATGATCAAAGTCGGGCAATGCCACCGCTTGTGCGTGTAATCAGACCACAAGGGTGGTGCAAGACAGACTCAAACAGCCAAAATGAAATATACTCACACAACAAGTAGTAGTAAAATTCTAGGTTGTGCTCTAGTGTGACCATGAGATACCTAACAAAACTATATGTACCTCATCAACTAAGGACTTCATTTTTGAGGCTGTATCCTTCTTCAGCTGTTTCTTTCTCTTTACTCTAAGTTCTTCTGCAGGCCACATCAATGGAGAAAAATTAGTTATTTTATTTACAAATGCCCTTGATCCCACATGAAGAAGATATTACTTCTATACAGATGGAAGTCCAAAAAACAGGAGCAGGATATAGGGAAAAATGTTGCAATAACAGAAAATTTGACCCAAAGTATAGATTTTAGGTTTTCAAGTTTAAAACACATTGATGAACTACCCCCATAGGGTGTATATCATGTACAGATGCAAGAGCAAGTACATGGACAGACAGCCAAACAAAAACTTTCAACTCAAGATAAAGTCACAAAACTCATCCTCAGATGCGAGACAATATCACAAATGATCTTTTAGCATTTGGGGAAAATAATGAGGAAATTTCTTTTACCATTAGATTGATAAAAATAGTTAACCAGGTTAATAAATCACTAGTGGTGTGACAACATCTCTCCAAGGTATGAGTGCAACCCTTGGTAGAAAGAATTTGCACATTAAGGCGAGTTAGAATCCTCTTCATTTCGCAAAAGATATGGAGGGGTTTCATTGGGAGAGATATAGACACAAAAAAGTAGAATGGATCCTAACCCGTGTAAGACATGTAACAACTAGACAAGCATAAAATAAAAGACAAACTAACACTAACCTTTAGCTGAATTAACTTGGCTAAGAAGATAATCTCTTTCATTTTCATCGAGTAATAATTGTTGGGCTTTTGCTAGTGCTGCATTAAGTAAATAACACAACAAACATTAAAAAAAAATTAGAAGCATGCAAATTGTTAAAAACAGGATCCTACTTCCCAATGCTCTGGGATTGCAATTGCACCCAGCAATGTACATATCAGCCAAAATAGCACATATATAAAATGCCATACGTAGATTATGTACATTTCCTTCTTAGGCATCATATATGTAACCAACATATCACTGGATTGGTCAAGTTGAAGCCAAATAAAGATGGCAGTATGAAGAAGTAATCGAAACATATGTAATACTGGACAAACAATTTAGTGTAGAACTATCCGATGGAACTGTTTATAACTCTCTGAGAGAAAATGTAGGGTACCTAGAAACAACTAGTTGAACTTTTGAAACTAATATTTTACTATTATGCCAAGTAAAGAAGGATCTCTCCCAATCTAACAGGTTTTTCTGTCTAATAAGGATTCTAAAACTAGTTCATCCGTTACTGAATCTCCACTTTTACAGTTAACTTCATTGCATCATAAGTTTCAATTTATGCACATACTTACTCACTGTTTAGAAATTTGCAAATTCCAGGATATCAAAATACGGTAACAAGTTTCAAGACTCGAGCTAGTTTGTCTAAAAACTAATTTGCTAAACAAGAGAGGTAACTAAATAAAGTTAAAAGAATCAAGTAATAAACAATGACAAAAACAACATCAATAACAACATTTTCAGTTCCATTCAGCATAACTATCAAGCATTTCTTAATTTACCTCCAAAAGCCTCCTTTGCTTGTGGATGTTTACATTTGTCAGGATGAACCATCAATGATATCTACAAAAAACAAAAAAATACCCAAAGAGAATGTTATAAGAGACCAGCAGAACATTCAACTGAAACAAACAAACAAACAACCCTCAGCTGTAGAGCAAAAAGTTACCTTTCGGTACTGCTTTTTCACTTCATCGATTGATGAATCAAATGATAGGTTTAGATGCTCAAATGGGTTCAACTTAAAACAAGCCAGAATCCTGTTTTAAAAATAAAAAAGCGAACTTTGATCATCACCATGCATAAAGTAACCTAATTTCTTATTTTCTGCCTAAACATTTTGCAATTAAAACCATACATATACGAATATCAAATCAAATGCTCCAAAAAAACCGAGAAATTTTCCGTAAACCCTAATTAAGTCATAGATAATAATGAGAAAGCGAAAAAACAGATACCTAAGGACTTCGTTGTCTCTCTCAACTTCGCTGACTTCGGCGAAGAAATTTTTGAGTAGTAAATCGTCATGGATGTTGGCGGCTGGGTTTGATTCTCCCATTTTTTCGCTTCCTTCTCAGGAATTGAATTCGACTCAGTTTTGGCTTTGGAACCAAATTCGTTTTTTTGTGAGCGACAAAACCAGATTCACCGATAGTGCTTTGAGCCTCCGAGAAATTGCTTAAACGACAATCTTGTTCTTTAAACGACAGGTTTTTAACACATTAGTGCTTATATAAATTTGAGAATTGTATCTTGACCAAAAATAAATGAAAATATGATATTTCTATATTTGTTTTTAACCACTAATAAATTATTAGATTATTATATTGTGTTTTTAATCTCCATAACAAAATTCACTTTTTATTTCCTATAAAAATAAAACAACCCAAAAGCTAACCCACGTCATATGTTACCACGTTTTTCTTTTCTTCTGCAAAAAGAAAAAAAAAAATACATTGAGACATAATTAATTGAAAAAGAATATAGATTTAGTATATTTTTGTCCTGTATCTTTTGGTCGGAATTCAGTTTGATCCCTTAATTAAAAAACTACCATATTGAGCCCTTAATTATCCAAATAGTGCAACGTTTGTCCTTGACGTCAAAAGCGTTAGTCAAAGTCATTTGAGGATGTTAGATGTCACTTGTGTAGATTAGTAATTAGTTACATGTATTATTTTCTGCTGAGTTGGAAGATTTAAGTGTATTAGGGCTTTATTGTCCTCATTTGACCTCATTTGTTTATAATTTTTTAGGAATAAAGAGAAAAAAGTGGTGAGAACGAAAAGCTATAAACGAAGGCTAAGAACGAGTGCTTCTCACGAAGATTCGACGGATGAGAACGAAAGATCTAAGGCTGAATCGAAAAGAGGAAGACAAATTTATCGGTAAGTCCAAAAATTTGCCTCTTTAAAATTTAGGGTTTAATTAGTTTCCAATTTTTGCCTCTTTCTAACATAGGGTTTAGTTGGTTTTAACTTTACTGTGTGCAAACTTTCTTGCAAAATGTTTGATTTCACAAAACTCAATTTAGGTTAGGTTCCTCGTAGGTTTTGTTTGTTCTTCTCAAAGTTTTAAGTGTTAAATGATTATGTGTACGATTTTGTGTTTGTGTTGTTACGGTTTGTGTTATGAATAAATAGTTTTTGTTTTAGATGAGAAATAAATGAATTTGTGCATGTTTTTATTCACCATGGAGGTGAATTTGTAGATGTTGGGTATACTAGTTATGAATGATTAGTTTTTAAGGTGAAATATGATGTAGATAAGTGAAAATATTTTGAGGTGGTAGGGATTAGAAAAGAACTGGGTTATAAAGAAGTTGGTAAAATATTATACAAGGATTCCACAATTTGTATGTTAACTCTGGTTGATGATAAATATGCCCAAGATGTAGCTGATTTATGTAAAGGTTCATTTGAATGTTCGTATATATGTGCAACATCCTGTTTATCAACTTGATTATTATGATGGTCCTTTAGAGGAAAAGACCATAAACCCATAGGTTATTGTTGAGCTTGATGAAGATGAAGAAGAGATTATAAAACTGTATGAGGAAGTTCTTAAAGGCAATGGGGTTAAGATGAATGAAGGTGAAGGTAATGAGGCTAAGGTAAATGGGGGTGAAGGTAATGGGGCTGAGAAGAATTGGGGTGAAGGTAATGGGGCTGAGGTGAATGAGGGCGGAGGTAGTGAGGCTGAGGTGAATGTGAGTGAAGTTAATGAGGCTAAGGTGAATGGTGAGGGTGTATGTAATGGGCCTGGAGTGAATGAGGATATAGATAACAAGGATTAAGTTAATGATGTCAAGTTGAATAATGCATAGGGAAAAGATGTTAGGCTTTGAGAGTTCTGATGATAACAGTGATGATATGAGTTTTCAATACTACGGTACTTTAGAGGTTTCATTTGAGGATTCAGATAAGGGTAGTGGTAGTGGTGGTTTAGTAGATGAGGGTAATGAAAATTTGTGAGGTTACTGTGATGAGACTGAAGATACTAGAAAAAATAATAAAAGAAAGGGACTTTAGTGAGGTTGAGCGTGAGAATGCTAGTGAGGAATTGGAAAGTGGGTGTGAAACAGACGAGGATGCTTGTAATATGAAGAAATACCTTATTTTCAAATTTCCAAAAAAACATGTCAGGCTATTGTCATACCCTAATTTTCTCACATCATTTATCATTTCTTTTTAACTTATTGCACTGCATATTTTGCATTTTCAAGCCTAGATCATGTTTGGGATTTAAGAACAATCTGATCAGGATTTCTTATTGCATTGTATTTAATCATTCATAAATTATCCCATTTGCATTCACATTCTCCTACATCTCCATCCATAATAAGTCAATGGTTTTAAAGGAATATGGCAAGTGGAATTCATGATAAGACCTTGCATTTAATCCCAACTTCCATGGCCTCATTTCATGCATATGTTTACATCTCAAGTCCTATTGCATTTGCATTGTTCCTATATTTGATCGTGATTTGTCCTTTATCATCTTCCATTTTATTTTTAGGTCAGTTGTTGCATTCACCATTCTATGTCCATGCATTGTGAATGAGAGAGCTTATTCTAATTTGTCCCATATGCTTTATAAAGATATTATGATATACACATTTGAAATCCAATTTGAAATCAATTATTGGAATATGTTTTTTATAACTTACAAAGCAAGTACATTTTTACAAATAAATAAAGGTGCATTTTTACATTACACGTAGCTTTCAAATATTATATAGTTTTCACCCCATACATATGATACATTAATTAAAATAGAAAAAAAAGAAAGAAAAAAATAGGTAATGGAGTTGGCTTGTGTGGAGGCACGAGTTCTCAACATTGCCCTCATCTCCATCATCCTCATGACTCAACAACATCGTCACTTTATCATATCATTTCCCACATCACCTCATGACTATTAGCCATCGTGTACATCATTCTGCATATATAAAAAAATCAAAAATGAAAAAGGCACACACGAGTTTTTGTAGCAATTTAACTCATCACCATTAACAACACATTCACAACATACATATCATCACTGACATCAAATAAAACGAAAAACAACTAAAATAATT
This sequence comes from Lathyrus oleraceus, assembly GCF_024323335.1. Classification (NCBI taxonomy): domain Eukaryota; kingdom Viridiplantae; phylum Streptophyta; class Magnoliopsida; order Fabales; family Fabaceae; genus Lathyrus; species Lathyrus oleraceus. The sequence continues at coordinate 584,970,008 of NC_066583.1, read as the reverse complement.
TGAAAAAAACTAAAGCAATAATATAAAATGCATGTGAAGTATCCCATTCACATTCAACATACATCAAAATAACCAAATGCTCATCCATGCCATCAAATTTCACTCACGAATTATTCAACTCAATCACACAATCCATTTCAACAATCCTTACACTCACTCACACAGATTACCACCTTAACTTTCCCCCAAAACCATTCCTAACAAACTTCCCCCCCCTGATTTTCTCATAAAAATCACTTTAATCCATCTACAAATAGAGCTCATTAATTACTCTATTTGAGACGAAAACCATTATTGAACCCCTACCAAACTTGAATCCATACACTTACTAAAGCTCTCTATAACAAACGGTTTCTCAAGTTCATCCCCTGAACTTAAGATAACCTGAGCTAAGTGTTCCTCACCACTCACCGAATCAAAACCCTTTACCCACCCATCGGAGCACACAAGCAAAAAGAAGTAGAGAGGGAAGGAGACAAGCATACAAAATCAAAGAGAAAGGTTCAGAAGTACTCACTCGAGGTTGGTCGGAACCTCGTCGGAGTTTCAAAGCTCTGGAGAGGTCTTCTTCCCCATTTTTTCCTACATTTTCTTCATGTGTGCTTGTTGTTTCGTGACTGTTGTATGGCTAATTACACTGTTTTCATGTATTGGACCGTTAATTGTTGAATTTTACACCTAGGGTTTAGTTTGGGAATATGCGTGAATCTCTGAAATTGAGGGTTATTTGGTTGATTTAAGGTTGAATTCATGCTTAGAATGAGATTTGAGGTAGGATTGCTTTGGTTATTTTTCGTAATTAAGGTGTGAAGGTGAGAAAAATACGCAAGAAGGGGGTTGAATTGTGTATGCCAAAAACATGATTTCACTTTTGAACCAGCAAGCTCAGATTCTAAACAAGGTGTAAAGTCTGATATCAGAATCAGATATAACTGCGGAAATAAAGTGTTCAGAAGTAAATGTAAGCAACACACAAAGATTATCTTGGTTTCTCTCCTCAACTGAGAGTAGTCCAGTCTCATTGCCTCAACAATAGCTTTTCACTATAACCAAACAAGTTACAAAATGCTTAGGCACACTTGTAAGAGACTTCAATGCTCAATCAACCTAGAAAGGGACTTGTGCTTAAGCAACCTTGCAAGAAACTTCTGCTAAATCAATCTAGAAAGAGACTTTCTTGCTCAAGTGCACAAACAAGAGACTTCCTTGCTCAAGCACGTAGGCAAGAGATTTCCTCTACTTTAAACAAATAGTTTAGTAGAAAATATAACTATTGTACTTTGATACACAATCAAAAGTATAACAGTTGTGCAACAATCACAAAGGTTTTCAACCTTTCTAAGATTTCTAAGATAATCAAAGATAAGAAATCTTAAGATCTTTAGGCAATAATGGTTACAAGAAATAACAGCTCAGAGTTATGCTTAAGATCTTTTCAATATGTTGTGATGTTGTAACCTTCCTTTGAATCTCCGGTTTCCTTTTATATAGGTAGAGAAAGATTCGTTTGAGGTTTGAATATAACGAGCAAACTTAGTGAAGAAGTATGCCAAGAGAGATGTTAGAGACTAGCATCTGGTTTGAAGCTTTGTCCACTGAATAATGGTATAGTCCACAACACCTTTCAAAGTACTAGGTATAAACCAAAGAAGTCACATCACCATTCCTCGATCCTTGCAAAATGAAACCATAGTTGACTATGTCCATATATCTAGGGTTGTGACAAGACAAGTCTACTTTAGCACAATGTATAGGTCATAGGTTTTTCATACAATCAGAGTCTGAGTTGTCACTAGAGACTGAAGCATGAGACCAGAGTCTGAACCATCAGAGGGTGATGAACTCATTTAGAGTCATCAAATTCTGATTAATTAGAATTAGACTAATTTTACTTCTTCATATATGCTTTCAATCAGGATTAGTTTTATGCTTATGATCCTGCACATTTGAACATATGTTAGTATACTCATTTGTTCTTTAAGAGATTTGTTATCATTAAAACCCAAGGGACATGAACAATCTTATTCCAACAAGGTGGTTTTGTAAAAATCTGGAAATAGTGGGATGAACATAAATTAAGGATCATGTGTGTTCATCACCAAACCACCTTGTGAATATTTTTTTTAGGTGAGATGGATGTGTTTAAGTTGTTTAAGTGGTGGTTAGATGAGAAGAGAGGAGGAGAGGAATAGAGAGAGAGATAAAGAGAAAGAGATTTAAGAATGAATCCTCTCACATTATCTCATCATATTTGAGCCATCCACACTTTAGGTTGTGTGGTCACATGTGGAAGGTCTGGCAGCCCTCAGAAGGGTTGACCAGGTTGGGTGTTGACTGGCCCCATGTGGGTGTCGTCCTGTGCTACCACGTGCCTAACTCATTTCCACCCTTTAGATCTTAGACATCTTAATCATGAGGCTGAGGTTGAGTCAACCCAGTTGACTCCCTCAGGCTTCTTTTGAGCTGGTAGCATGGTTGGGCCTTCCTTTAGCCTTTTGGTTATTTGTGCCTTCATCCTTTTTTTCCTTTTACTCTTTTTATTTTATTATTTTTGTGTGTGTTAACATTGGGCTATTGGGCATATACCCCATTTGGTTTCTGCTATCATTATCATCCTATAATCCACTATTCACCCCACATTAATATCTATTTTAATTTTATTTTATTTGTTTATTTTCTTTTATTACCTTAATAATAAATATCATTTTTATAAAATTAAAATCAACGTTATTCTCAAATGGTATAAACCTTGATCCAACGTCAAGTGTTCTTTCAAAATCCAATTCAACGCATTTTCAAGTACGAATCAAAATACTTAAATCAATATCAAATTTCTTTTAAAACTTAAACTCTTAGCCAAGTTTTTCCTTCAAATGAACCGGATGAAAAAGAACTATTTAGGTGTAAACCTTTTTTCCCCGAGTACTTGAACACTAGATGTAGAACTCGTTGTTCGAAGACTCATCATCTGTATTCAAACAAAATAATTAACCGAATTTGGTTTGTTCTTCCATAGAATAAAAAGTATTAATTGGGTGTAGACCTTGTTCATCTCCGGGTATTTAGACACTGGTTGTAGAGCTCGATGTGTGAATACTCGTCTTCTGTTAAAGAACCATTACTCAATTCGTCTCACATCTTTTATAATAAATTTGGGACGAAAAAGGATTAATTGGGTTTAAAACTTTTTTTCTCCTTGAGTTTTCATACACTAGTTATATAGCTCGCTGTGTGAATACTCATATTCCACTCAAAAACACTCTACCAACCAAATTGATATTGTATTGCTCCCGCATGATCGTAAATCTTTTTTACAAAAGAACACTGCTTAGTCTGTTCTACTGCGACACAAACAAACACTTAAGCCTCCAATCGCGAGCATACAAGCAATGTTTAACTACTAGAATGCAATATAAACATTTGTCCAATAAAATCAACCAACCCACACGTGGTTTTCTATGAAGAACTACATAGCTTTGAATTCCTCATCGCGCATGAGGATACGTAGGAGCAAGACCCACAATCACCCTAATAAAAAAACCTTTTTGCGACATTTTCTTTTTTCCTTTTCAACTTGTAATCACTAGAAGAAAACGAATAACGTAAGCTAACATTCTATTTGCAAATCTAACTAAATGGTTCCCGTTGAGTACAATGTATGTGAGGGGTGTTAACACCTTCCCCTCGCATAATTGACTTCCGAACCCGAATTTGGTTGCGATGGTCATTTCTTTTTCTTTTAAGGGTGTTATTGATATCTTTCCTTTCCTTTTGAAATAAATAAAGTTTGGTGGTGATTTTGTTTATCATATTGAGCGTGCGAGTGCTCTAGGTCATTTTTTGCACCATGACAACTGGCGACTCTGCTGGGGATTGTGCTTCAGCTAGAGAGTCAAGCCTAATTTGGTTAACTTTGCGATAAATGCTGGTATTATTTATTTGTTTTCTTCCGTTGGATTTATTATCTTTTATGTGCTGTTAGTGCTACTCATTTACCTGTTATGGGTTTCTCTGATTATTGGCATTGTGTGAGATAGGCTCCACACCCGAATCTAAGAGAAAACTTAGGATTAAGATGATGGTTGTGTAATGTTTGAACTTTGATACGTAAGACTCATTTAATTGGCATCAAAGCCCCGCCCCGCCTAGAGTAGATCCTATTAAGAGTATTGTTGTTTAACGAGTAGTCGTTATGGCGATGATATTTTCAATCAGGGTCTGTAACTCTAGGGACCTTTTTAGAACCTTGGAGTCGATGGTTGTTTAGTATGGACCTGCAATATGTATGAATCGTTAGGTCGATACGAAGACCTTGCCTAGAATATATTCTCTTGGAGATATGGTTGTCTAACGAGTAGTCGTTGTGGCGATAATATTTCCGAGAATGATCCATGACTCTAGGAACCTATAACCATAATGCTTATCTTTGGGATTCCACTAATCAGAGATACCCGTACATTCTCATACTATTACCCTAATTGACTTGAACATGATATACCCGTGATCTCGAGCCATGCATTTGCATTACATTCTCATGAACATAACACTTAACATTTGCATTATTGTTTCCAAGGAATCTAAGAGACTACAATTGTTACAAGCATTCAAGAGTATGAGGTCGGATAGAAAAAACATGTACTCCTTCAAATTCAAGTCTCCCAAGCTGGAAGGTTTGAAAGAACTAAACTTTTCTCTAACCATTATCAATAAGAATGATTTCAAGAAGAATTGTAAGAATCTCATTACTCTGCTAAGTGAGGAAGTTGATCCACGAGCTTTATTGACTCTCTCTCATTTCTATGATCCTCCACTGAGATGCTTCACATTCCAGAACTTCCAGTTAGCCCCAACACTGGAATAAGTTGAGCATATTATGAGTATCTCTATGAAGGATAAGACATTTTTCACCAATTTGGGAGAGCTCCCAAAACCTGAAGTAATAGTTGCGGCCCTCCATATGGACAAGAAAGATGTAATTGCAAATCTATGGCCTAAAGGAAACACTCAAGGTTTTCCTAGAAAGTTCCTAATAGAGAAAGCTTTAGCCTTCACAGACACAGAAGAACAAAATCTTGAGAAATCTGAAGATCTAATCGACTGGATCCCTTAGCCAATCGGTTAGGAGACACAAAAAGGAAAGATTTTGATTTGATTTTTGATCAGCACAATATACATTAAATGTTTTCCAGGAATGCAGGCTCAAACCCTCAGATGGAACATTATAAATAGGTACTCCCTTCTCACTCTTTTGCATTGCATATTTTTTGTCTCAAACATTGTTTGTGAGATTGTTCTTGTAAAATCATCATGAATCCAAAAATATTGAGATTCAACTCCAGATCCCTTAGTGATGATTTCACCATCAGACAACAAGAATCAAGGTACTTTCAACACTTTTCCAACTGAATCATTATAAGAATTCATACCCTAGCTCCAGAAGATTTCAGATAATGCAAAATCTTCAAAATCTTTGAAGAACTCAACCTCTCCACCTTTCTTTGTATGCCTTCAAAAAGGATCTATACATCCCTTGTGAAGATGTTCATCTCAAACATTCACTTCACTGATGGAAATCTTCAAAGAAAGATAAGAAAACATAAGATAAATCTCTCGGTAGACAAATTTGGAGAGATGATAAATCTTCCTCATAAAGACATGATCATCGAACTTGGAGACAAAGCCAACAGGTACAACTACATCATTATTTCATCCTCTATTATGAAAGAACCAACATCACACATACCTTACCTATTCACCGCTAGATATATCCACCCTGAAAGTCGAATGATTCACTATGTTATGAAGCACATCCCTTTCCCCATAAAAGGAGATTTTAGTCTCTTAACCCAAGTTGATGTAGAAACAATATGGTTGATAGAAAAAAAAGTAAAGGTAAACTGGGCACAATAAGTAATTGGCTACATGATAGAAATCAAGGAAAAATATACACACCTCCCATATGGAAATCTAGTCAAAAAAATTATGGAAGAAATAGGGTATGACTTTGAAGATGAAGAGATCAAGGAAGAAACAACCATAATAGTGGCCTATGTCCTAACATCAATGAAGTACAAGCTGATAAATGGAAGCATCACTAGAAATACACCATCCAATAAGAATAAAAAGAAAGCCAAAAGTCAGGTTATACCTATAGAAATAGAAATCTCAGACAAGTCCCCACAAATACTCACAACCAAAGATCTATTGAAAATCATAAGTAGAAAAATAGATGTAACAAATGACAAAATCAGCTTCATATTACGCCACTTCATCCCTGACCAAACCAAACTACCACGTGACCTATTCATGCATGATGATTTGATGGAAAATAATCTCACTTAAATATTTGTTTTATTTTGTCTTGTAAACCTTCAATTCAGTATTTTCCCTTTGTAATTTAAATTGCTTAGTAATAATATGAGTGTTTTATTTTGCTTTATAAATGTCTAAATTTCCCTTTTCTGCATATTTACTTCTTGTAATGCATATTTACCTACCTTTTTGATTTCGACAAAGGGGGGGAAGTATACTCTCAGTGGGAGTAGGCTATACTATCTATTTAACTTATGGGCAGTTTAATCACTCCAAATATATATGTATTGTTTCTTTTACCACCTCCCATGAGAGATGTGATGTCATCATCAAAAAAAGGATTGTTTTGCAGGTGATATGCTTTTAACAAGAACATCAACTTTTAATGATGACAACTAATGTATTATGATAAGTTAAGCATGAGTAGTTAAGCTGATAAACATGAGAACCTAATCATCGGGGTTTGATAAGACTTGACTATCCAATTATGGCAGTAAAATGAAATGTAACTAAAGTCTCATCTCAAGTTACTCAAGCAAGTTTCAATAGAAGAGAAGTATATGGCAATGTCTTGCAGTACTTAGGATCATCCTAATTTAGTAGTGAGTGAACCTATTATAAAACATAAAGGATTTATCGTAAAAACGCATACACACAAACAATGTTTTACAAAATATTTTTACCAAAGAAAATATCTTGAAGTTGTGCCAAATGAACTAGGAGTTGTCAAAATAGCTATAGGAAACATTTTGACTTATCTAATTGATTGGGACATTTGTCTAATCGATTAGCTAGGTTCAAAATTAATCCATAATCGATTGGGACATCGCCTTAATGATGTGAAACAACTAGATATCTTTTCCTTCCTTTTATAAACTTACAATCAATTTTATTTCAAACTTAATTGATTGTGAATATGTGCCAATCGATTAGAATGCCATAAAAAGACTTTATTGAAATTTCCTTTTTGAGCCAACCTCTAACTTATAAATAGAGGTCCCTTTTCTCATTTCATTTCATCTAGAACCGTGTTTTAACACACACACACACTCTAAATTTTTATTGAACTTTATCTCACTAATGTTTTAGCCTAGTGCTTTTGTGAGAAAAGTCCTTTTGTAAGTGAGGATAAAATTGTAATTCTAGATAGGATAAAATTATAAATTTACTAAGGGATTATTTTGTATACACCTTGGTTGAATATTATCCATTTAGGGATTTGTTTGGGTTAGAAGCTAAACCCGTAAAAAGTGTTGGTTTGGGATTGTGTGATTTAGTCATGGTTTAGGTTAGTGACCAGCCTGTGGCAAAATCTCATAGGTTCTTGGTTAACTCATTATTAAAACCAAGACAGGTTAAAGCTCAACCTGGTATTTAATGCTTCATAGGTTCGAAATCAACCCATTGTTAAAATCTCACCGGTTATTAGTTATCCCATTTAAAACCAATGTTTAAGGTTCGTAAGCTCAACCCATATAAAAGCTTGCAAGGTTGAAGGAACTTGAAAACTAACTGGACTAAGATCCTCATTTGTGAAGAAAGGATCGGCCGTCTGGATCCACCATTTGGAAGAGAAGACTCAAACTACTATATATCTAAGTCTTGTAATAGTTGGTCAAATGTCAACCATCATTTTCTTGTATAAGGGGGTTCATGAGTCTTTCCTACTAAAAGCTTTCAATGTTTATTGGTAACTCTTAAAATCAATTCTTGGGGACATGACTAAGTCGTTTTTGACTGAACCTATATAACTTCCAGTTTTCCTCTCGTTCCCTCAAACTCTTTACTTTCCATATTTTATTTTTTGCTCTTTTATTTTCCTTTCTTTTAATTTTCACTGCTAAGTTTTAAAAAATGTTTTTAAACTCTGATTTTATTTTACAAAGATTTTTGAAAACACATTTTACCAAACCCCAAAATTCAACCCCTTCCCTCTTATGTGTGAAGTCTCAAGTCCAACATGGTAGGGGATACCCCAGAGGCCTGTCATACCTTAGAATATTCCCTCCCATTTCAACTTTCATATGACTTTTGGGTTTACATTCATCTGCACCTATTTCATTTAAAATGCATTCATATCATCCATTGTATAAACATAATCATAGATTCAAAGTTGTGGTTATCTATACTTAACAAGAGCCGAGGGTTTGCCTAAGAATCAAGACCTAGGGATTATGGTGTTGCAGTCAATTGGGAAAGCCTGTTCTTGGATCAATACCTAAAACCCTAGTTGTTGATTCATGGTAATTGTGACCCTCTTGATTTGGATTTGTTTGCAGAGCTCTATTACTTGGTTTGTGATCCCTTTTCTATGATTTTCATCTTGATTTTGGAGTGAGTATGAAACCCTAATCATGTGTGCTTAATATTTGTGGACAATGTGATTTGTCTGTTGATCTTGTGATTGAAACCCTAATCATGTGTGCTTGACATTTGTGGACAATGTGGTTTGTCTATTAATCTTATGATTAAAACCCTAATTCATGGAAATGGATTATTTGGTCAATTTTTATTTACATCATGCCATTGCCATTAGAATCATTCATCAAGTTTTCTATTGGTATTTGGAATTAATCATCTGTTGATCATGGTTTCTCATGATCATTTGTGTGATGGCTCATTTGGTTCATATCATTGTTATTCAAGTTTCATGCTTCATTTCAAGTTCATAGTGCATTCATAGTCCATTGATTCAAGTTCATAGTTCATTCATAGTCCATTGATTCAAGTTCACAGTGCATTCATAGTCCATTGATTCATGTTTCATGGTGTATTTAAGATCATTGATTCAAGGTGATTTAAACATACTTTTGGAGGGAAATTTGAAATTTGAAAATAAGACTTGTTTCATTGATCATAAGGAACTATTTTCATCCAAAATGCTCATTTCATTCATACAATACCATTTACAAAGAATTCATACAAAAATTACAAAAAAATGGATTTTGACCTACAATTGACTTTGGTCAATTGTTGGCTTTTTGGTCAACAAGTTGACTAAAGTCAACTTACCTAATCCTTAAACCTAATGTCAATGTTCGCTGGGATTCTTCATTCTCCGTCTTCTCTTTTAACTTCATGGCCAAGGTTACTTCACTTGCAAGCAAGACATGTTGTTTTCTTCAAGTAATCACCTTGCCTTTCATGATGGTTTCATACCAAGCACCTTGAAGTCACATTCCAAGCATAGGTAAGCCTGCATTAAATGTATCACCAAGGCACATCATAAAACGGATTCAAACAACCAACATAGTTATCACACATTTCATCAACACCACATACAAATGCAACCATAACTTTCAGCCTGCATATGGTAACTAAGTGACTAACATTTTGCAACCATGCCATACCTCAATACAAGCTAATTGACCTCTCACATTTAAACCTATCTAATGCCAATTTCATTCATACATTTAGCTAGCATCATACTCATAACAAAACCTATATTAACAAGAAGTTCATCTAACCAATAAATGACTTCACAAACAAACTGTTAACTTCTAACAAATGAACTAAATTTCATCACTTCCTTCAAACAGGTTTTATCACATTCACTGACAGCATGACAACTAATCTAACTGTAATTTAAATACCACAATTTCACTCAACAGGAATTTAGTTCTAACATGTTACTTTAACTTTTTTTTAACATTCACATAGATGTCATTAACAACCTATCATTTTAACTTTGATCTAATTAACTAACAAAACAATATGACAACAATCATGTAACAAGAATTTTAGCAAAATTATCACCATTCAAAAATATAGTAATCTAATGGATAACTGACTTTGTGATAATAGAATTTCTGTCTAACTAGTGTGATAGAAGTTTCCCTGTAACTAAATATTCTAACAGCACCACATTCATTCTAATTTTGAAAATTAACTAAACATTCATCTAACAATCAACATCAACACTAACTTAGTAGAGATCGCTAATAAGGAAAATGTCATCAATGTTCATTTAACATGAATTTCACTAACTAATATTAACAGAAGATCAACTTTTCTAACTTCCTAACAATCAAACCATTAACTAACAAAACTAACAACTTCTAACTGCAACTTTAAACTAACAGAAATTCTAAGCTTAACTCAGCATCTAACTAACTTCCATTTAACAGATTTAATTCAAACCTAACATAATTCTTATCTAACTAATTTTCATGCATCCCATCAGTTAATGGTGTCTTCATTCCAAACTAAATTGAACTGGCTCTGATTAACAAAGTTAACCTCTGTTAATCTCCAACCTCTATATAATCTATCCTCATACCAATCATTCATTCACAAACACTCCCTCAATCCTCTCACATTCACAATCTCTCAAAAAATCTCTCTCAGTCACTCACTCTCATTAATACACAAGCATAAAACAACAACAGAAGAAGAGTTAAAAAGAAGAAGGAGTGGAACAAAGAAGAAGAAAGAGCTCCATATTCAAGTTACTCGCCTGAGATTGTTCTGGAATCTCTACTTCATTCATCATCATCTTTTTCACCGAGACAAAACTCTATGTCGAAGGTTGGTACCTTGATTTTGTCTGCTCATTACCGAGGTTTTTCCACCGTGATGTAGTTCTTAGTCCCAGGAATTAAAGCCCTAACCATATTGGCTTTAATTCCTTTTCCTTAGAATTTAATTTCTTAATTTTGTATCTAGGGTTCATGCATATTTCGATTCGGTTAGAAAGTTATTCTTAGAATTGGGAGACGAGGATAATGGATATTGTTAGAGCGCATTGGGACGAAGGGATCCATATATGACTTTGCTGATTTTAGTCTCCGCCTCCACCGTTGGTGAATTCCGACGCGGCAGAGTTCATTCTCAGGTGAGGCATGTTGAACATTTTAAACATGTGAGCTGGTGAACGCTGCCTCTTTCCCTTTCTCACTTTGTTTGGCTTGGGCCTTGAAGCGCCAGGGCCCAATATTTTGCTTAAGTTTACACTTTGAATATAGGAGTACACCCCCTGCAGTCATGAGAAAGTGATTGGGCCTTGGAGAGCCCCTGGCCCGTCTATTTCACTATCTGCACTCTGGAGAGTTTGGACCAGACCTACACCCCTTCCTCTTTCTTTCTATTTGTTTCTTTTACATTTTTTTTTTGTAATTAATGTTTTGATAAAAACTGATAAGAAAATATATAGTTTGATAAAGGATTTTAATTCATATTCAAGAATAATAATAGAATATTATTTGTTTCTTGTCCCTTTTTAGAATTAATTGGATTTTAATCAAAATAGTTGATTTGTTAGAATGTTGACTTTTTAGGATTAACCTTGTAATTAATTTATAATCAATAACTTCAACCATGTTCCATAGTTCTAGGCTTTTTAGAATTAAGATTAGTTGTTACTTTGATTAATGCTTAGGGTTTTAGGTCATTGATGCATCGTGCATGATTTTTCAACTGATTTTACCCTGACTGATTAAGTTGATCAAAGTTGCTTTGATCAATTAAATTATTTGACTATGCTTATTTCGCTCTATCTATTCAAGTGATCAAAAGTCTCTTGATCACTTGACAAGACTAATTCTTTGTACTGAAGATGCTTTGGATATCTCAAGACTTCACACTTCAATCAAGTTAGAACACTGCAGACAGACTGGAGACTGGATTACTGTTCAAGCACGACAAAGGTTTTTCTTCAACACTTGTCAGTTGTGATGAAAATTGCATGCCACGGGCCTTAAGCAGTATACAAGGAATGAGAGAAAGAATTCATATCCTCATTATGAATATCTTTGGGTACTGTACGAATGACCCAGTTGCTCAGAGTATTCACCCCTACTCATTGACTTTAGTCTAATTTAAATCAGATAGTTGAAAAGTCCTCTTCCACACAGATGTTGCAGGCAGACTAGAGATCAAAATTTCAACCTCTAGGGTTTCTTCTTTATTATTTTCTTTTCTCATTTAATTCTATAATCATTTTTGTAAATAAACTCAAAAACACGTAAAATACAGTTTGAACTGCACGCCACGAGCCTTAAGCAGTGGAGAAGGAATAAGAAGGAGCATTCCTATCCTCATTATGAATTTCTTTGGGTACGACACAAATGACCCAGTTGCTCAGAGTATTCACCTCTATTCATAAACTTTAGTGCAATTCAAATCAAGACATTTTTTAAAATCTAAAAGCAAACTTAACTCATCAAATTCATTTTTTTTTGCCTTAGGGTATCTTTTCATAACCCTTTTTATAAAGTACATGTTACTTCCGTTCTATCATGAATGACGCTTGAGCCTTCCATGCGCGGGTATACAAGTAATGTTTAACTGCTAGAATGCGATCCAAGCACATCTATTCTACCGCAAACAAACAAATACTTAAGTCTCCCATACGATAGCATACAAGCAATGTTTAACGGCTAGAACACAAATGTTAACACTATTTATTAAAAAACCAATGCATTCGTATTTTATACCATAAACTACGAAGCTCTGACTCTCTCATCGCACAATGAGGATACATAGGCACGAGGATTCGAATCTTTGGCGAGCACCCTAATTATAAACCTTTTTTATCCTTTCGCGGGGTAATCTTTAGATAGTAACACCCATTCGAGCAAAGAACAATCAAAATGATTCTCGTTAAGCACAACAAATGTGAGAGGCTAATACCTTCCCCTTGTATAACCGACTTCCTTACCCTTTTTCTCTTCCCCGGGGTTTTATCGATGTTTTCCCTTTCCTTCAGAAATAAATAAAGTTCGATGGTGACTCTGTTGTATCTTTGAGCGTGTGATACACTCAGGTATATTTTGTGTAGCTTCAAGGCTTTAGTAGGTTTTTAACAATTAAGGCTTGCTCGCGATGATGAGAAGCCATGTATGGTGGTTTTATGGTGTTTGTGGAGATATGAGAGGCCAATTCATGTGAGGTGAGAGGCTCTGTGTATTATGTTGTATGTGGATATTATGACACATCCTTCTCCCATTAGGGTAGGAATATTTATAGATTCCATTGGGCCTAAGATTTAGGAAACCCTAAGAAGTGGTAACCATTCCCCATTGACTAGAGGGGATTGCTGACCACCCTTTTATTTAGGAGTCGTAGCCTGGATCATTCCTGTAAGGTTTAGTGGGGAGAAATGTAACTTTACACGTCATATTCCCTAAAGAAGATACCACATGCTTCGTAGAGGTAGCGCCCGAGTGGTGCCCCACTAGGCGAGAGCTCTGACGTCACCCCTATTTGGGACTCTCACAAATATAATGCTACAAGTTCGATGTCCACAACCATCTATTCTACTCCTTTGTCGACTAACATGAACATATGTTCCTTAATGTACTTTTAAAACAAACAATCTACATTGGCTTAGTGTACGCACATATACACGAGCACATGCGTACACACACACACACACACACACACACACACACACACACACACACACACATATATATATATATATATATATATATATATATATATATATATATATATATATATAACACACATATATATATATATATATATATATATATATATATATATATATATATATATATATGTGTGTGTGTGTGTGTGTGTGTGTGTGTGTGTGTGTGTGTGGGTGCGTGCGCGTATGTGTGTGTTTATGTGTGTGTGTGTGTGTTTATAATGGTATAAATGAATCTGGGGGATCCATGGGGAAATCTCCCTTGCGTAGTTATTCTCAATCTAATATTTTTGTCATGGGTAACCCTGGTGAACCTAGTGATAATGAAACATATAACAAGGTTAATCTTCAACATAGACAAATAAATATGAAAAATGGCATAAGATAAACTATATTGCCACAAATACCACCTTATGGTAATTCTATGAAGGTGAACAATATATTATGTTCCGGTGGAAATACCTCCAACCCAACAACAAAAATATAAAGACGAATTGGAGTTTTTTTAAACAATTGTCATGGGCAGGTATCTCACATTTATCCATTAATCCCTCAACATTTCTACCACAACCTGATGCATCTCTACCATCCCAAGTAGGTTTCATGACACTTCGACCAACTATTGGTTATGTTGGTGTAATGCCATGGGTCAGGATTTCATTTGACCAATGTAACACATCAGTGGTATTTAGAACTATTTTATGAAATAATATATAAATGAATCAGGAATATCCACGGGAAATATTTCATTATAATGTCATTTTAAATAGGGTTTCTGAAACTCGTCAAACAATTTATAGAGCTAGCCAACTAAACAAACTTAAGACCATGAATAAAACTATGTGTTGACCAAGTGAATTCAAACACAAGATGCAAAAGAGGGGGGGGGGGGTGTGACTTGCACTATTTGACTTTAAAAAAAAATTGTAAAAATATTTATTTTAGGTTGATTATTCTAAGAAAATGTAAGAAGAAAAGATTAAGCTATGGGAAAATAAAGAGATGAAGATATAAAGATCACACTAGTATTTACTAGTTTAACCTCAAACGGTGCAACCTAATCCAGTCTCCAAGAGTTTTCTCTTGAGATTTCCACTAACAACAACTTAACCTTTTACACTAGGGTCGGTCCAACAAACTTCCATATACCAAGATTTTTACCAGGATTGGCTTGCAGCCTCAAAGTCAATTACAAAGATACAAGAGAACTATGCTCTTGAATTAAAATTTTAGCATAACAACAGAACTACATAACTCTCAACATAATCCTTTCACTCTGTCAGAACTAAAGTAATATGTAGTGATTAAAAACTGTTTATGGGAAGAGAATGAGTAGAAGATAAAGATATATAATATGATTTTTGTACTTTGGAAGAGTGCACACGACTCCTTTATGTAGAAGAAAAAATTGGTTTAAAAAAGGTAAGTTTTTTAGGCCTGATTCTATCTCTAATTGATTAAACTTCCATTTTAATTAATTAGACAACAATTACAATTAATTAGACTTATAAAAAAGGAAACATTTTTGGATTTGTTCCTTAATTGTTTAGATAACTTCTTTAATCGATTATTGAGTAATTTTTGCCCTATAATCGATTAGATATGATCCACTATCGATTATAGGTTGAATTTTATTTGTATAACAAATTAAGCAACATCATAATCGATTAATACATTGGCCACAACCAATTTTAAGAAGGTTTTGACAAAAGATGAAGTTTCAAAAATCAGTTTAAGTGAGTATGTGCATTCACTTAGTACTTTAAGAACTACTCTTACTTATTTTAAGCACTAATGATAAAATTAAATAAAACAATAATGTGCAGGACCATGTGAACTTTCACATATTTAATTACTTTGATGATGTACTTAGGAACTGATTCTCTTGAACCAAAAATCAAAATCTTTTCACTTTTTAATTTACTTCAATACTATTCTTCCTTGACGATGCTCATTATAAATTTTATTTATATCCATTGTCATCTTCAAAACCTATTATACATGGTTAGTATATAAAGTCATACATATATTTTTTTTTATGATGACAACTCATATGTATTGGAGGTGACTTTAAAGACATGTTTATAAGAAAAAGATTGGAGTATACATATCTTTTTCTTCTTTTTGTTACATATGAGTTAGTTTCTCATCAAGATATCTTTCGAGGTTGGACATTTTAATTTGGATTTGTTATTACTTATCTTTGACTTTATATTTTAAGGTATTTTTTCTTAGAATACCTAATAGACAAAGAATTCTAACTCTACTACAAAAAGGATTTAGTTTCATCAAAGATAACGAGTATGAATTCTTCTATAGTCATGGTCTTTTATGCTTTCAAAAAGGTTTTACTAGAACAAGAAAACTAAATATATTTCCATGTTTTAAAGACCTTTCATAAAGAAGAATTAGATGATACTATATTACCTTTGTAACGTAACTTACTTAATACTAAGTAAATTGTATTCTAAAATTTCAACAACCAGAATAACTCAAAAATAGGATTAAGACTCTTACCAATAGTCCATGAATCAACAATTTTACCTTGTCATTATAAGAAGAAAAACATCATTTCTTAGGAGTAAAAAAAGAGAATATTTATATCTTCGGTCATATTCTTTGCTTTTGGAATTTTGGAGTATGTTTTCGTTCGTTAGGAATTCTTTGAATGTGTGAAACACGAGATACATGTCTTCATCCCTTTCACTTGGACAATCTTCACCTTATGTCTCCATGTCTTTGACATCCGTACCTTTTAATGCAATAATTTTCTTTTTCTTATCACCCTCTTCCCTTTCAGTAAGGCAATTTAGTTAAATCTCATATTTCTGCAATTTATCAAACAAAATAGTTAGATCCATATAAGCTAAATATTTAGATCATAAATTGCAATGATATTAGATTGTCAGATGCGGTTTAAGTATCTAAAAATTATGTTAATTAAATCTTCATTTAGAAAAGTTTTGTCCATATTTCTTAAGTGATTAAAAATGTGAATAAATCATTTTTCTATGTCCTGAATATTTTCTTTAGGTTTTATTCTAAATAATTCATACTCATGAATCAATGTGTTCATTCTACCCCTTTTTATCTGGGTTGTGCATTTATGGATAACGAAGGGTGTTCCACATATATTCTAGAACAATTTTTTTCTAGTACTATGTTCACATTTGAGACCAATATGTGAAGTTTTAGTAAAATTGCGGCATGGCCCCTTCAATAGACCGAACTACTGGTTTTCCTCATATTTCTCAATTCCCTAACAATTTTAGGATTTTCACATAGGTTTCTATGCAATCCAATTTTGATGGTAAAATGAATCATACACAAGTATGGCTTCCAGTTTAACCAATCAGATCAATCAATTTGAACCATTTTTATAACCATGGTAAAATGTATTATGAAGTCAATAATTGTTATAAATAAAAGTAAAGTGGAATGAATTAGTGCAATTAATCCAATGGTTGGTTGCATATTTTTTTGTTGGTATAAATTGGGTATCCTTTGCACTCAATTGTAGAAACTATTCCCTCGAGCCGGATAGGACTATAATAGGAGACAAAATTCTCCCTCAAAGAGATTTAACATTGTTGTATGCTCAATGTTGGTTGGATATGAATGTTATAAGAAACATGTCTTATTTAAACTTCTTATATACTTCAGACCTTACTTTAACAATTCCACTGTCCAACCAACCAATATCACCCTTTTTCTATCCAACCAATGCCTCTATTCCTACTCTCCTATCATTTGCTCTTCCCCCATAACTTACTATTATAATATTTTTTATTTGTTTTGGTTAAAGTGAAATGTATGGATATTATGTTTAGATGTTATTATGTATTGGTGAAAAAGAAGGAAATTAATATGATAATATTTTGTTGTTAAATTGAGAGCAAATTATATGACTTTTATGTGATAATAACCTTTTGTGTATTTAAAAGAAGTTGAAAAAATTCTTTTTCAAAAAATAATTTTAGAAAAAATATTATACATAGATATTTGTAAATATCTACGGATATCTTAAAACCCGTAGATTACCCGCACGAATATGGGATAGATACATATATCATATTTATCCAACGAGGCAGATACACATATCATATTTATCCAACGAGACAGACACAAATTTCATATTATCCGCATCGATGGATATTCATTTACATCCATAAAGAGAGTACAAAACCTGTAGATTTAACATGAAAATATATGGGGGATGTAGCTTAGATGGTAGAGCGCTCACTTAGCATGCAAGAGGTACGAGGATTGATACCCCGCATCTCCATTAAGCATATTTTTAAAATAAATGCATCTGACGCATGCATGTGTGTGGTGTCTATGCCCTTGGCGCATGCATTTCATGGTTCATCTATAAATACCCTGCGCATCTCCCATATTTTTTCACACAACTTTTTACCCTCAAACTCCATTTTCTTTCATTCTACTTCAATCACCTTCAATTTTTTTTCTGTAATCATGTCTGAATACATTCACAAGAGAAATGCCGATTTAATCTTTTCAGCAGTCGCGTTAGAAGGAGAAATTGCAGATGGTGAAAGGATTAGAAGGATTCAATGGCTTGAGTCCACGTACAACCAAAATGGAGAAGTGCGTGAATGGATGGATATTAAGACTGACAAAGACGTTTGCAGGATGATGCATAATATGTTCAAAATTGTTTTGATGGTTGTAATATCTTAGTTATAGTAATGGTATTTTAATTGTTGTAGTTGTTTGTGTTGTTGTTTATATGTTACTTGTGTGTTGAATGTGTTGTATTTATTTCTGATGGTATTTCCTCACAAAGTTATCATATGAAATAAATTTTGTTTTCTATATATTGCAAAATAGGTACATTTAAAATTATCTTGTTGTGCTCGTTCCAACACTAGGACAGTTAGTATGATTGTGACCTGGCTGACGACATGAACTACATAATCGAACCATTTTGTTCGCTGTATCCATTTTGGTTTGAATACGGGTGCTGATTGTGTAACCCTTTTTCTTTCTTCGCATAACTTCATTGTGCCAGAGAATGTCCCATTGATATTCTGGACAATAATCCTCTTTTGCAACTACTGAAAAACTAATTTTCTAAACATTGGATAGGCTTATGACTTTGTAAATGTCAGATAGTAAGTATGATGGATCCCTTCGAACCTTTGAACATGCCGTAATGAAATGGGATGAGGGCGTACGAAAGGCTTGGAACTTTCCGCAGTTGCACCAACCTCTATCTAGTTCCACTCTATATTGTCCCATCAACATGTCTTCATTGTGATTCATGAACTCAACAATATTATACCAACCTTTAGCACGGTCAAACACCGTGGCCACGTGTGTGTTTACTTTGGCAACTTCGTGTCTAATGAATTTCATTGAAGCATCACTAAATAACTACCCAGATTGCAACACTAAACTCCATTTGGAACGTCTGGTCTCAAACAACGCCCCTAACATTAAATATGTTGCATGCACTAAAGCGGTTATAGGTAAGTTGCAGATGCCTTTGAAGACATAGTTCATTGATTCCACAAGATTTGTTGTCATGTGGCCCTAACATAATTTTTTTTACATTATAACTACAATATAATTTAATTACAGTATAATTTCGGATGCCTTTAAAGCTATTATAAAACATAAAATAATTAAATTACAGTATAATTATTTGCTTTTCATTTTGACGTGACTAGACCCTACACACATTGCATGCATAAGAAACGCAGAATGATGGATTCCAACGTGCACGCGTACACAATAATCGATTGTGACAAGTTTTAAGGGAATGCATGCTTCACACTATTTTGGACTTTCTTTGGTTTCTTTAAAGTTGTTATAAATCATAACATGGACTCATAGAACATATATGTTGTATTTAAAACACTTTAATTGAATTCATTTACATAAATTAATATTGTACTACGTATTACTTGTTTAGGTATAACCCTATAAACCCTAAGTTTGATGTTGATTCTACCACCTCCAAAACCCTTAATCAAATATTAATCAAGTAACTAACAATGTCGTTTTAATTCATCGTTCTCACGCTACTTCTTTGAGCAAAACCATATACTGTAAAAATTATATTTATATAGGTCGACCTGTAGACGTATGTGTCAACCTATACTGTAAGTTTTCACAAAAATATATTTTTCATGCACTTTTTATGCATGAGACCTTTTCCAAGTTGTTTTCAAATACTTGTATACTTTCTAATGCAAAGATGCACATAGAGAATCAAAGGATACCGTCCAATATATATTAACGCTAAAATATCATAGTTTTGACATCATGCAAAATACATCTAACGGAAGTTGCACTCATATTTTATTCTCTAGTAAACTTGTCATTGGGTATATATTAACCCGATAACTTTTGTTGTATATTTCAACTTTTGAATAATGAATAAAATTTTCTTTTCTTGATTTTTGTTTCTTTATGGAGAAGCAAATGCTTCTCTGCTATCTTCTTAACATGGTATCAGTGACAAGAAGAAATACATGTCTCCTACTCCAACCAAATCAATATTACAATAATCTCCCATATTGAAGGGTGTCGGTCAGAGATCAATAGTGAGTGCCTATAAAAACATTGATAATGGCTGGCAGGATCCTTCGTCGACGCATGTCTACTGCATTAGATATATTGCTCACAATTTTATGCGGGAGATCAAATACAAAACATTGCAGAAGAAGGTTGTCAACGCAGGATACGCATTAACAAAACCTTCTTTCAAACACTACCGTGAAGACATCAAATTTTGTTTTCTATATATTGCAAAATAGGTACATTTAAAATTATCTTGTTGTGCTCGTTCCAACACTAGGACAGTTAGTATGATTGTGACCTGGCTGACGACATGAACTACATAATCGAACCATTTTGTTCGCTGTATCCATTTTGGTTTGAATACGGGTGCTGATTGTGTAACCCTTTTTCTTTCTTCGCATAACTTCATTGTGCCAGAGAATGTCCCATTGATATTCTGGACAATAATCCTCTTTTGCAACTACTGAAAAACTAATTTTCTAAACATTGGATAGGCTTATGACTTTGTAAATGTCAGATAGTAAGTATGATGGATCCCTTCGAACCTTTGAACATGCCGTAATGAAATGGGATGAGGGCGTACGAAAGGCTTGGAACTTTCCGCAGTTGCACCAACCTCTATCTAGTTCCACTCTATATTGTCCCATCAACATGTCTTCATTGTGATTCATGAACTCAACAATATTATACCAACCTTTAGCACGGTCAAACACCGTGGCCACGTGTGTGTTTACTTTGGCAACTTCGTGTCTAATGAATTTCATTGAAGCATCACTAAATAACTACCCAGATTGCAACACTAAACTCCATTTGGAACGTCTGGTCTCAAACAACGCCCCTAACATTAAATATGTTGCATGCACTAAAGCGGTTATAGGTAAGTTGCAGATGCCTTTGAAGACATAGTTCATTGATTCCACAAGATTTGTTGTCATGTGGCCCTAACATAATTTTTTTTACATTATAACTACAATATAATTTAATTACAGTATAATTTCGGATGCCTTTAAAGCTATTATAAAACATAAAATAATTAAATTACAGTATAATTATTTGCTTTTCATTTTGACGTGACTAGACCCTACACACATTGCATGCATAAGAAACGCAGAATGATGGATTCCAACGTGCACGCGTACACAATAATCGATTGTGACAAGTTTTAAGGGAATGCATGCTTCACACTATTTTGGACTTTCTTTGGTTTCTTTAAAGTTGTTATAAATCATAACATGGACTCATAGAACATATATGTTGTATTTAAAACACTTTAATTGAATTCATTTACATAAATTAATATTGTACTACGTATTACTTGTTTAGGTATAACCCTATAAACCCTAAGTTTGATGTTGATTCTACCACCTCCAAAACCCTTAATCAAATATTAATCAAGTAACTAACAATGTCGTTTTAATTCATCGTTCTCACGCTACTTCTTTGAGCAAAACCATATACTGTAAAAATTATATTTATATAGGTCGACCTGTAGACGTATGTGTCAACCTATACTGTAAGTTTTCACAAAAAATATATTTTTCATGCACTTTTTATGCATGAGACCTTTTCCAAGTTGTTTTCAAATACTTGTATACTTTCTAATGCAAAGATGCACATAGAGAATCAAAGGATACCGTCCAATATATATTAACGCTAAAATATCATAGTTTTGACATCATGCAAAATACATCTAACGGAAGTTGCACTCATATTTTATTCTCTAGTAAACTTGTCATTGGGTATATATTAACCCGGTAACTTTTGTTGTATATTTCAACTTTTGAATAATGAATAAAATTTTCTTTTCTTGATTTTTGTTTCTTTATGGAGAAGCAAATGCTTCTCTGCTATCTTCTTAACATGGTATCAGTGACAAGAAGAAATACATGTCTCCTACTCCAACCAAATCAATATTACAATAATCTCCCATATTGAAGGGTGTCGGTCAGAGATCAATAGTGAGTGCCTATAAAAACATTGATAATGGCTGGCAGGATCCTTCGTCGACGCATGTCTACTGCATTAGATATATTGCTCACAATTTTATGCGGGAGATCAAATACAAAACATTGCAGAAGAAGGTTGTCAACGCAGGATACGCATTAACAAAACCTTCTTTCAAACACTACCGTGAAGACATCAAATTTTGTTTTCTATATATTGCAAAATAGGTACATTTAAAATTATCTTGTTGTGCTCGTTCCAACACTAGGACAGTTAGTATGATTGTGACCTGGCTGACGACATGAACTACATAATCGAACCATTTTGTTCGTTGTATCCATTTTGGTTTGAATACGGGTGCTGATTGTGTAACCCTTTTTCTTTCTTCGCATAACTTCATTGTGCCAGAGAATGTCCCATTGATATTCTGGACAATAATCCTCTTTTGCAACTACTGAAAAACTAATTTTCTAAACATTGGATAGGCTTATGACTTTGTAAATGTCAGATAGTAAGTATGATGGATCCCTTCGAACCTTTGAACATGCCGTAATGAAATGGGATGAGGGCGTACGAAAGGCTTGGAACTTTCCGCAGTTGCACCAACCTCTATCTAGTTCCACTCTATATTGTCCCATCAACATGTCTTCATTGTGATTCATGAACTCAACAATATTATACCAACCTTTAGCACGGTCAAACACCGTGGCCACGTGTGTGTTTACTTTGGCAACTTCGTGTCTAATGAATTTCATTGAAGCATCACTAAATAACTACCCAGATTGCAACACTAAACTCCATTTGGAACGTCTGGTCTCAAACAACGCCCCTAACATTAAATATGTTGCATGCACTAAAGCGGTTATAGGTAAGTTGCAGATGCCTTTGAAGACATAGTTCATTGATTCCACAAGATTTGTTGTCATGTGGCCCTAACATAATTTTTTTTACATTATAACTACAATATAATTTAATTACAGTATAATTTCGGATGCCTTTAAAGCTATTATAAAACATAAAATAATTAAATTACAGTATAATTATTTGCTTTTCATTTTGACGTGACTAGACCCTACACACATTGCATGCATAAGAAACGCAGAATGATGGATTCCAACGTGCACGCGTACACAATAATCGATTGTGACAAGTTTTAAGGGAATGCATGCTTCACACTATTTTGGACTTTCTTTGGTTTCTTTAAAGTTGTTATAAATCATAACATGGACTCATAGAACATATATGTTGTATTTAAAACACTTTAATTGAATTCATTTACATAAATTAATATTGTACTACGTATTACTTGTTTAGGTATAACCCTATAAACCCTAAGTTTGATGTTGATTCTACCACCTCCAAAACCCTTAATCAAATATTAATCAAGTAACTAACAATGTCGTTTTAATTCATCGTTCTCACGCTACTTCTTTGAGCAAAACCATATACTGTAAAAATTATATTTATATAGGTCGACCTGTAGACGTATGTGTCAACCTATACTGTAAGTTTTCACAAAAAATATATTTTTCATGCACTTTTTATGCATGAGACCTTTTCCAAGTTGTTTTCAAATACTTGTATACTTTCTAATGCAAAGATGCACATAGAGAATCAAAGGATACCGTCCAATATATATTAACGCTAAAATATCATAGTTTTGACATCATGCAAAATACATCTAACGGAAGTTGCACTCATATTTTATTCTCTAGTAAACTTGTCATTGGGTATATATTAACCCGATAACTTTTGTTGTATATTTCAACTTTTGAATAATGAATAAAATTTTCTTTTCTTGATTTTTGTTTCTTTATGGAGAAGCAAATGCTTCTCTGCTATCTTCTTAACATGGTATCAGTGACAAGAAGAAATACATGTCTCCTACTCCAACCAAATCAATATTACAATAATCTCCCATATTGAAAGGTGTCGGTCAGAGATCAATAGTGAGTGCCTATAAAAACATTGATAATGGCTGGCAGGATCCTTCGTCGACGCATGTCTACTGCATTAGATATATTGCTCACAATTTTATGCGGGAGATCAAATACAAAACATTGCAGAAGAAGGTTGTCAACGCAGGATACGCATTAACAAAACCTTCTTTCAAACACTACCGTGAAGACATCAAATTGTCAAACACAAATGCAGTACGGTGGATCGGCAGTATTCCATTGGAGAAGTGGACTAAGGCATACGACAACGGTCAACGTTGGGGCCACATGACAACAAATCTTGTGAAATAATATGGGAGATGTGCAGAGTGGTATATATAGAAGAACAAATATGGGAGATGCTTCACACATACATAACACACAACACATGCATGCGCAAATGCATGTGGCACATACATACATGCACACATGCATACGCCAATGCATGTGGCGCCTACATGCATTGGTTGCATGCATACACCAAGACTCTGGGCACCTCCTTTTATGTTTAGTTCGATGCGTCAGTTCAACTGACGCATCAGTTAAGAAAGGTGGTTATTTTGGTATTTTTTTTTAAAAACAGCTTATTTAGGGATTTAAATTAAAAATACTGGTTATTTAAAAAAAATCCATATTTTTAGAAAAAAATGTTTAAACTCACTCAAAGTATGTAACTAGAGAAAAAACTCACTTTTTAAAATATTTCACACTATATTACTTACCCAAACTATTAAAACTAATTACATGTTTATACATTTTTTCGAAGATGTGCAACTTTAATTTCGAGATCAAGTGTTTGTAGTTAAGTAAAGAACAAAACATATTATTGATTTATCCTCATTATCAATTTTCACAATACTATCAATATGGGAGATGCAACTCAGATGGTAGAGCATTCGCTTAGCATGTGAGAGGTACGAGGATTGATACCCTGCATCTCCATTAGTCATATTTTTAAAATAAATATTCAATTTAAATTTTAAATGATCACTCTTTTACTAATTTATTCATATTTATTTGAAAACTTTTGTACTTTATTAAAAATAAAGATATATATTCTCTTGTGTTAACATTTATTTTTCTATGCATATTTTTAGAAAAAAAATGTTTAAACTCACTTAAAGTATGTAACTAGAGAAAAAACTCACTTTTTAAATTATTTTACACTATATTACTTAGTTAAACTATTAAAACTATTTACATGTTTATTCATTTTTTTCCCGTAGATTGCAATTTTCATTTCGAGATCAAGTGTTTGTAATTAAGCAAAGAATAAAATATATTATTAATTTATCCTCATTATCAATTTTCACAATAGAATCAATATGGGGGACGTATCTCAGATGGTAGAAAGCTCATTTAGCATGTGAGAGGTTCGTGGATTGATACCCTGCATCTCCATTAGCTATATTTCAAAAATAAATATTCAATTTAGGTTTTAAATGATCACTCTTTTACTAATTTATTCATACTTATTATTTTTTATTCGAAAACTTTTGTAATTTATTAAAAAAAGAAGATATATATTCTCTTGTGTTGACAATTATTTTTCTATGCATATTTTTAGAAAAAAATGTTTAAATTCACTCAAAGTATGTAACTAGAGAAAAAACCCATTTTTAAATTATTTTACACTACATTACTTACTCAAACTATTAAAACTATTTACATGTTTATTCATTTTTTCATAGATGTGCAACTTTCATTTCGAGATCAAGTGTTTGTAGTTAAGCAAATAACATCTAGACTCAGATGATACCGTCCAATGTACATAAACGTTATTTACAAATCTTTTCTAGACCATTTCCAACAATGTTGACATGCTTCCTGATGCAAGAACACTAAAATTCACAGCTAGAATCGGATGATACCGTCCAATGTACATAAACACTATTTCCTAGTTTTGACATCATACAAAATATATCTAAACAGAAAGTTGCACTCACACCTGAGACTCAACAGAGTTTATGCACATGGAATTTATTGCAGAACGAAATCAGACACCTTAAAAACTTGATGATGGGAGGAGTTTTTTAAAGAGATTTCAAAAGGCACATGTTTGAATTTGATGATGAAGCGGATTTTCAGATAGCTTGACCAGTTTAGTTTCATAACATTTTTTATGACAAATTAACATGTATTGTATTTAAACGAAAATTATCATTATATTTATATTTATCATGATGTTAATTAGTTATTTTATACTATTTATATGTTCTTAAATGAAACAAATATTTCAATATTATATTAATTGAAGAAAAATCAAAATTATAACACCCACTAGTCATATATCTAGAATAACAACTAATATTATTATTAATTGGTACTAGATACACCAACGTAAGTATCTGAAAAAATGGACCAGACTAAAATTTTACAATAAAACATCATAATAACTAAAGCTTCATCTATTAGATGAATTCTTCAACACAAGGGAAAGTCGCTCCATCGAGTCCTTAGTCCCAAGTTCAAAGCTGCGAGTGCAATCTGAATCTTGCTTACTTGAAAATATTATAACAACATGGGGTGAGATACTAATCTTAGTGAGCTTCCCGATCTAAACCATTGAATCACTCTCTACACTCCTACCATAATTAGGCATACTTGAACATTCCATCGAGGTATCTTATACCCTTCCCACATAATATATTGAGTCGCCAATAATTTATGTACAACATTCTTACACTAACTTCTATTATATCACGAAGTCGAACGTAATACGAGATATAATTCTCTAGTTATATCATATTCCCTTTACTTTAATCTCTTTCCTTATCTTACTCAGTTGATAATATCCACAAAGGAAATATAGGACTATATCTCGATAAATTCTAGTAGGCTAACAAGTTGCCTATTAAGGATGTACTGTGGACACTCTAATCCTAGATCCTTTATATTAATTATACCATTTATCTATCTCTTTGTACTATGAATCCTCTAATGTTTTCAAACGGTTCTTAGTCATTGTTTATCTAATCTCCCGACACCTAGCATAATCATATGATCTTACATAGGATTAGATAAACCATGACTAGACTAGGATAAGATTTACTGCACTATGTATATTCATTCACCTCAACTGTCGCCTAGCGTAGTTTTAGGACGTAGGCAGGTTGAAGCAGTCAAGGAAATACCGTAGCGTACCTCGTTCGCTTCTAATTTATAAGTATGATGCTATAAAATAACCATTAGTTACTATTGAAATAATTGTCAAGCGCCTAGCATAACTCTACGGTCTTATTTGCGATTAGTTGAACCATAACTAGCATATGATAAGATTTATTGCACTTCACATATTCATTCACCTCAACTAT
Source organism: Lathyrus oleraceus (assembly GCF_024323335.1). Taxonomy (NCBI): domain Eukaryota; kingdom Viridiplantae; phylum Streptophyta; class Magnoliopsida; order Fabales; family Fabaceae; genus Lathyrus; species Lathyrus oleraceus. The sequence goes on along the minus strand of NC_066583.1, from coordinate 584,942,562 downwards.
AACCCAGTGTAGTTCTAAGACATTCGCAGGCTAGAACAAATAAGGAAGTGCAATTGCCTACTCTGTTCGTCGTCTTACTCATGATAACCAGGATTTACCTAAACTGAATATAAATAATTCAGGTTTACCCTACAATAATCTTCTCTTCGTCTTACTCGTTCTACATAACTTACATGCATACATATACAAACATAAACCTCTATGCATTGTCCATCTCGCAGACGTGGGTAAATCCAATGAGAGTCTAGCTGATGACGCTCTATCATTACGTAACTTTGATAAGTATTTGTTATTTATTTGAAGTTTTTTTGAGTTAAATTAGAGAAAATTAGAGAAGAATTTACCAAGAGTTGATCAAGTGAAGAGTAGAAACAAATAAAAAAGAAAAAATGCAAAACGCTTCAAGCAAAAATCCAATTAGTACTTTAAAATTCGTTTGGAAATCATGTGGCATCGTGCACACGATGAGAGCATTGAAAAAGCATCGCGTGCATGATAGAATGCATTGTATGCACAATGGGGCAGGGATCATGTACACGATATGGAGCACCGTGTGCATGATGGATGACTTTTGGCCCATATTTTAGCTGTTAAAAGGAGAAAAAAAGACTTTTGTAAGGGTTTGGATTTTGGGGGATACAAGAAAGTGACGACCAGGAGAACCAGAGTACAAATTTGGAGAGTGTGGAAGCGATTAAAGATAAATTCCTTCTTGGATTTTCATGTATTCTTCATATAAACTCATAGTATTTCTTTGTTACAAAATGAGTAGCTAAATCCTTTTGATTAGGTCTTAAATATGAAACTGATTTTACTTTATTGGATCATATGAATGTTTGATTCTTTTTGAATGTCTTTATTTTATCATTATTATTTAATTATTCTTATTCTTAATGCTTTTTGTGTGTTGACGATCTCGCAAAGTGAAATTAGATGAGTAGAGAATTATAAGTCGTGACTAGAGAATTAACACACATAGAACGCCTAGTTTACAATTTATCTAAGGAATTAGAGAGTTGTAGTTAAATTAATGAGTCGTATACCATGGAATTGGGTACAATGGTATTGTTAATTCGCCATATTATGATAGAGTAAATTTCATTCAAGTAGTGCATATTCATCAATAATGGACAATTGGGGGATTCGAAAAAGATCTAATTGCCTTTGCATTATCATGTCTTTTATCATTTCTATCCGTGTGTCTTATTTTCCACAAACCAACTCGAAAACCCCCCTTATTTTATTCAAATTACACAATTACAATCTTTTTTAATTTCTCAATATCCGTGGAGACAAATTAATTTTATTACTTCGACCAAATTAATACATTTGCTAAGAAAGTCAACACTAGCCCACTGAAGTCAAATGCAAACTACCATCCCAATTATTCGACTATAATACTCTCCTGGACTTATAAATTAAATCCTCTTCCACTATGTGATGTTGTGATATATAAATTGATATCACAATCTTCTTATATACAATAATATATGTATATATAAACATACACATGCATGGCAAAAGACTCAAACATCAATTACACAATGCCTTCGGTATAACTACCATTACCACTTACTCTAAGTAATGTCATGTTATTCACATATTTATACTAGAAAATCATAGCATAAAAGTATAATATTTCTTTACTATAATATAATTTGTTGAACTATCTTTACAACGCAACTGGCCGCATCTCAATTGGATTTAATAACTCAAGTTATAATGAAAATAGGGATTTACACAAAATCTGCCTCCATGATTTGAATCATAGAACTAACGATTCAAATCATGCCCACCATAAATGACTTTTTTTATCAAGTTTAATCCCGTAATTCGAATCACATGTCTCATAACTCGAATTAAACTGACCAGAACTGAAATTCTGCTCAAAATTTAGCCCTTGACTCGAATCATAGCTCCCCTGATTCGAATCAAATCACACATAGTTCACATTTTCACTTATTTCTCATATTTTCTCAATCTAAACACTGTAAGAACAAAAATTGTTCTACAACAGATTCCTTGATTTTGATGATAACAAAGGATGAAACCAAAAATGGCACCCTAACGAAAAGTTCTAAGTGTGCAGGGTTCTAAAGAAAGAAGAAATGAATCTGATGATGTCATCAGATGCACAACAAGATCAGATACAAATTCTCAAGTATCAGAAGCATCTGAAGTGGAATCTCGTTCAAGAAAGTCTGACTCTGGACAAAACTACAAAGTATCAGAAGCATCTGAACATGAAGTAAAGTCTAGAAGCTCTGACTCTGGACAACGTTATCTGTATATTCTGAAAGTTATCAGCGCCATCTGAACTCTCAAGAGATCAACATCAGAAGCTAGACTTCAAGATTCTCCAGAAACACAAATACTCTGATTATGGATTTGTTAATCATGATGAAGTAACGTTTAAGCCAAGTTAAAGTTCTGCAAATGGATTTCCTCAATTAGAAAGAGACGTTAATCTCCTCTTCCAAGAGAGAAGATACTACTTGTGGTAAGTAGTCACTTCTAAAAGAAAAAGTCTCCTGCAGAAGCTATTTATGGAATGGCGTAATTACATCTCATTATCCAGCAGATTTAACTCTACTTCAACTCTATTTCAACACTACTTCAACTCCTATATAAATAGAGAAGAAATCAACTTTCAGTAAGTAAGAAATCAACTAGCCAAAGCTATACTGAATTATTTCACGCTCAAGAAAATCATCTTTGCTCTCAAAGAATTTCACTAAGCTTTTGCTTATTAAGTGAAAAATCTGTTCTTAAGTTTGTAATACTTGCTTTACTAGAAGCACTCTAGATTACATATCTTGTATCTTTTATTTGTTTGATTTCCTCAAGTGACTCTTTGTAGTCTGTAGACTTGAGAGGACTAAGAGATTTTCTTCTCTCTTAGGGGTTGTTTGTAATCTTTCAAGATTAGTGGATTAAGTCCTTGTTGAAGGCGAAATCACCTTGGCCGGGTGGACTGGAGTAGCTTTGTGTTATAAGCGAACCAGTATAAAATCATTGTGTGATTTTCATTTTGGAAAAGCGCTTATTTTTCAAACAATTCAAACCCCCCCTTTCTTGTTTTTCTCACCTTCAGTTGGTATCAGAGCTCCGGCTCTGTTATTGATTTTCTAATCAAACACTTAACCGTGTAGAGAGATCCAGTACGAGAAAAACAATGGCCCACTCAAATGAGAAAGATTCTTACAATGCCAAGCCTCCTGTTTTTGATGGAGAAAAGTTTGATTACTGGAAAGATAGAATCGAAAGTTTCTTTCTGGGTTATGATGCTGACCTCTGGGACATTGTCACAGATGGATACAAACCTCCAATCTTAAATGGGGCTGAAGTTCCCAGAAGCAAAATGTCAGAAGATCAGAAACGTGTTTTCAAAAATCACCACAAGGCCAGAACAATACTTCTAAATGCTATATCATACAATGAATATGAAAAGATCACCAACAGAGAGACTGTCAAAGATATTCTTGACTCTCTGAAGATGACCCATGAAGGAAACTCCCAAGTCAAGGAGACGAAGGCTCTGGCGCTTATCCAGAAGTATGAAGCCTTCAAGATGGAAGATGATGAAGCTATAGAAGCTATGTTTTCCAGATTTCAAACTCTTATTGCAGGTCTTAAAGTGCTAGACAAAGGATACACGACTGCAGATCATGTTAAGAAGATAGTCAGAAGTCTGCCAAAGAAATGAAGACCAATGGTTACTGCTCTGAAGTTATCAAAGGATCTGAACAATATCAGCCTTGAAGAACTTGTTAGTTCTCTCAGAAGCCATGAGATAGAACTAGAGGAGGATGAGCCTCAGAAAAGGAACAAGTCAGTGGCGCTGAAGTCCAGACCTGAAAGACGGAAGTCAGACAGAACCAAAGCTCTCCAGGCAGAAACTGCAGATACTGACGACTCTGAACCTGAAGACTCTGATGATGAAGAAGAACTGTCCTTACTAACCAGAAGAGTTAAGCAACTCTGGAAAAGAAGGAACAACAACAACTTCAGAAGATCAAGACCCAGAGGGGATCGATCAGAGTCAACTTCAAAAGGTAAACCTAATAAAGATATTACCTGTTTTGAATGTAAAGAAACAGGTCATTACAGAAATGAATGCCCCAAGCTGAAGAAAGACAACCCTAGAAAAGAAAGCTTCAAGAAGAATACCTTCAGAACAAAGAAAGGATTAATGGCCACCTGGGACGATAGTGAATCAGGATCATCAGAATCTGACTCTGATGAACAAGCCAACGTAGCACTTATGGCTATCACATCCAGCAGCTCAGATGAAGAATCTGAAGAGGTATTTTCTGAACTTTCTAGATCTGACTTAGAATCATGTTTATCAGAAACTCTTACCTCTCTTCAGAAATTAAAACAAAAAGTTAAAAGCATTAAAGGCCTTCTTAAAGCAAAATCTGAAGAATGTAGTAAACTTGAGACAACAATTCTAGCACAAGAAGATACTATCAGATCTTTAACGTTAGAAAGAGATGGAGCTAAAACAAAAGGCTTAGAATTAGAAGAAGCGTTGTCTCAAGCACCACAAACTTCAAATGAAATTATTTATAAATATGAAGAAGCCTTTCAAAAATTTCTGAAGAATGGAATAGATAGGAGTATTATGGCATCCATGATTTATGGAGTAAGTCAGAATAATAAAAGGGGAATTGGGTATGATTCTGAGGAACATAAAACCTCTACCAGTAACCAAATTAAATCGCCTTTTTCATATCATTACACACACACACAAGAACACAAATTTAAAAATGCTAGAAGACCCAAAGTTGTAAGAAACTCTGGGAAAACTAATCTGAAAGGACCCAAGAGATTCTGGGTACCGAAAGATAAGATCATCTATGTTGCAGATATCCTATGCAGCAAAGTTCAGACACCAATCATGGTACCTGGACTCTGGATGCTCGCGACATATGACGGGAAGAAAGTCTATGTTCCAAAGCCTGGAACTTAAAGACGCTGGATTTGTAGGCTTCGGAGGAGATCAGAAAGGAAGGATCAGAGGCTCCGGAACTATTGGTAATGGTACTCTTCCCTCTATATCTGATGTTCTTTATGTAGAAGGATTAATGCATAACTTGTTATCCATAAGTCAATTAAGTGATAACGGTTATGATGTAATCTTTAATCAAAAAACGTGTAAAGCCATTAGTCAGAACGATGGCTCTGTCCTTTTCACAGGCAAGAGGAAAAACAACATTTATAAAATAAATCTTTCTGATTTAAAAGATCAAAATGTTAAATGTTTAATGTCAGTTCACGAAGAGCAATGGGTATGGCATAGATGCTTAGGCCACATTAGCATGAGAAAACTTTCTCAGCTAACTAAACTTGAGTTAGTCAGAGGCCTGCCTAAACTGAAGTTTTCTTCAGATGCTCTGTGTGAAGCTTGTCAGAAAGGAAAGTTTTCAAAAACATCTTTTAAAAAGAAAAATGTTGTTTCTACCTCTAAGCCTCTGGAGCTTCTTCACATTGACTTATTTGGCCCTGTGAAAACAGCATCAGTCAATGGAAAGAAGTATGGACTAGTAATCGTTGATGATTACAGCCGCTGGACATGGGTAAAATTCCTAAAGCACAAGAGTGAGTCTCACTCTGTATTCACCAGTTTCTGTTCTAAAGTGCAAAAAGAATTTGACTCTAAAATTGTTAGAGTCAGAAGTGATCATGGTGGAGAATTTGAAAATAAAGATTTTGAAGAATTATTTGACTCTAATGGAATATCCCATGATTTCTCCTGCCCTAGAACTCCACAACAAAATGGAGTTGTAGAGAGGAAGAATAGGACACTCCAAGAGATGGCCAGAACCATGATCAATGAAACCAATGTAGCAAAGCACTTTTGGGCAGAAGCTGTAAATACAGCGTGTTACATTCAGAATAGAATCTCTATTAGACCTATTCTGGAAAAGACTCCCTATGAACTGTGTAAGGGAAGAAAACCCAACATCTCATATTTTCATCCTTTTGGATGCATTTGTTTTATATTAAATACTAAAGAACATCTGAACAAGTTTGATTCCAAAGCACAGAAAGGTATTATGTTAGGATACTCAGAACGCTCTAAAGGCTATAGAGTATACAACACAGAAACCAAAATTGTGGAGGAATCAATTCATGTTAGATTTGATGATAAGCTTGACCCTGAAAAGTCAAAGCTAGTTGAAAAGTTTGCAGATTTAGAGATCACTCTGGTAGAATCTGAGAAAACTCCAGAAGCAACTGTCACTCCAGACTCTGAAGAAATTAAATCTCCAGAAATTCCAAGGAAAGTTAAAAGTCGTATTAACGTATCTGAAGATTTGATTTTGGGAAACAAAGATGAACCTGTTAGAACCAGATCTACCTTCAGAACTTCTGAAGATATTCCTCTGGGACTAGTGTCTCTGATTGAGCCTACGTCCTGTGATGAAGCTCTTCAAGATAACGATTGGGTGGCAGCTATGCAAGAAGAGTTAGATCAATTCTCCAAGAATGATGTCTGGGATCTCGTTCCTAAACCCAGAGGCACTCATGTCATTGGAACCAGATGGGTTTTCAGAAACAAACTGAACGAGAAAGGAGAAGTTGTCAGAAACAAGGCTCGACTGGTAGCTCAAGGTTATAGTCAACAAGAAGGTATTGATTATAATGAAACTTTTGCTCCAGTCGCGAGGTTAGAATCTATTCGTCTTCTTGTATCTTTTGCTATTAATCATTCTATCAAATTATACCAAATGGATGTCAAGAGTGCATTTCTTAATGGGTATATTTCAGAAGAAGTGTATGTCAATCAACCTCCAGGTTTTGAAAATTCAAACTTTCCAGAACATGTTTTTAAACTTAAGAAATCCTTATATGGACTTAAACAAGCTCCCAGAGCTTGGTATGAACGCTTAAGCAATTTTCTTCTGGAACAAAATTTTATCAGAGGGAAAGTTGACTCTACACTCTTCTGTAAAAACCTTAATAATGATCTCATGATATGCCAGATTTATGTTGATGATATTATTTTTGGTTCTGCTAATATCTCTGTTTGCAAAGAATTTTCTAAGTTGATGCAGGCTGAGTTTGAAATGAGTTTGATGCAAGAACTAAAGTTCTTTCTGGGAATTCAAATCAATCAAACTCCAGAAGTCACGTACGTCCATCAAAGTAAATACATTAAAGACGTTCTGAAGAAGTTTGACATGACTGAATGCAACTCTGCAAAAACTCCTATGCACCCAACTTGCATTCTGGAAAAGGAAGAGGTAAGCAACAAGGTTTGTCAGAAGCTCTATCGAGGTATGATAGGCTCTCTTCTCTATCTGACTGCTACTCGTCCTGATATTCTCTTTAGTGTCTGTCTTTGTGCCAGATTCCAATCAGATCCTAGAGAATCTCATTTAACAGCTGTTAATAGAATTCTTAAGTATCTGAAAGGAACTCCTAACCTGGGCCTGATGTATGAGAAAACATCAGAGTATAGGCTTTCTGGTTATTGTGATGCAGATTATGCAGGAGATAGAATAGAACGAAAAAGCACATCTGGAAATTGCCAGCTTCTGGGAAACAATCTAATCTCCTGGGCTAGCAAAAGACAGTCAACTATCGCTCTATCAACTGCAGAAGCAGAATATATCTCAGCATCACTGTGCACAACTCAGATGCTCTGGATGAAGCATCAGCTAGAAGATCTTCAGATATTTGAGAGTAACATTCCTATCCTTTGTGATAATACTGCTGCTATTTGTTTGAGTAAGAATCCTATTTTACATTCCAGAGCCAAACACATAGAAATTAAACATCATTTTATTAGAGACTATGTTCAGAAAGGGATAGTAACGCTGAAGTTCATTGATACAAAACATCAATGGGCAGATATCTTTACTAAGCCTCTAGCTGAAGATAGATTTCTTTTCATCTTAGAAAATCTGAACATTAAAAATTGTCCTGAATGAAGTATGGCTCTGAAAAATATAAAATAAGATTCTGATAAAAACAAATATGATTCTGCCTCTGACTCTGATACTTCTACATTGTTAAGAAGATATCTGAGTTAGAAATCTTCAGAACCAATCTCTTGGTATTCCTGAAGATCAGATACATTAAACACGTGGAGCTCTGAGCGTCAAACCTTAGAACTTCTAGACAGCTGTCAAGAAATTCAAAAGGCAGACGTTTGAGTTTTCCTCGAGCAGTGTGCAAACTGTGGGATTAGACATTCATTTATGAGCTGTAATCATTTTTCCCCCCAAGCGTGCCATTTTGAGTTTTGTGTCTAACGCTTTCTGAGGTGTCGTTTTGCATGTGTTTACTTAGAGTATATAAACACTTTTCCCTCACATTTCACACTTATCACTCTCACTCACTCTAAAACCCTAAACCCTCTCTCGAAGTTTTCTCTGCAACTCTTTCAAATCTTCATCTTCTTCATCTCAATGGATGCTCAACAACAACAACTGTTCAACTACTCACAGCAAATGGAGTCAAGTTCCACCGCTCAAACATCTTCTGTTCCAACTCCAACCGTCACCGGTGTTTCTATAACCCCCGTTTATCAAGAACCTCACATTTTGGACCGTGAACGCCACATTCATCTTGCGACCCCCTTTGAAAGTTTGGATGTACTGTGTGAATCGCTGGTAGATTTTGAAAACTTGAGAAGAAACGGTGTTGATCTTACTGAAGATCTTCGCAAGCAAGGTTGGGAGAACTACTTCAACAGGCTTTATGGTCCCATTTACCCTCTTCTTGTCAAAGAATTCTGGAGACATGCAGATGCAGATGACCAGTTCATTGTTTCTTTTGTTCTGGGAGTGAAGATTGTTATCACTGAAGCTTCAATTGCCTCCCTGCTGAACATGGAGACAACTGGAGGAAAGAGGATTTACAACATTCCTCCTAGGTCAAAACGCATCACTGAGGTTATCAACCCAACTATCTTCAAACCAAACGCTGAGGGAAACCCTTCTAAGAACAAGGAATTGCATCAGAACCTCCGAGTGTGGTTGAAAATAATTCTGGGAACCATTCACCATCGCCCAGCCTCCAACTCCTCTGACTATATAAATGCTGATCAGAAATGCATTTTATATTGCATTCAGAAGGGTATCAAGATCAATCTCCCTGTTCTTCTTTTCAAATATCTGAGGGATTCTGTCAAAGACACCAGAAATAGTTTGAAGCCAAGATCTTACATTCCTTTGGGGAGATTGCTTTCTGATGTTTTCATCGAGCATGGATTGGTTGACCAGCTGGAGAAGACCAGATGTATGGATGATCTGGCTATAGAAACTGGAAAGCCTCTGAATGCCAGAAACCTCAAGAGCATGGGAATCATCAAAGATATTAGAGTCAAGCCCACTCTGGATGTATCCTGGGAATCTCTAAAAGATCAGAGGAAGATGCCTCATGGCCTTGACAGGTTCTTCAAGAATGAACCCAGAGATGCCATTGCTATCTACCTTCAGCGTCTGCTGGATGAAGGTATTGATGTTTCTGACTTCAGAATTGAAGACTGTCTGGATTCAGAAAAAGATCTTGTCAGATACAAGAGAGGTCTTTCTGAGAGGAAGATAGCTGATGAAGCAAGAAAGGCAAAGAAAGCCAGACTTGGAGAAACCTCTGGAACCAAATCTCCAGCTCCTCTGCAAATCTTCTCTTCTGGTAAGTCTTTTCCTCCCGCTACTTCTGTACCTATAATGGCTTCTTCTACTCCTCTCCCAACACCTCCCATCTTTACAACCTCTGACATTCCTCCTTCAACCATCAGAACCTCACAACCTCTACCTGTTTTAAAAATTGCACGTAATTTCATACCACCCTCTGAACCTAAACAACTATATCACCACAGCCCTTCCTCTTCATCATCCTCAGCACCAGAATCACCCCCATACATTAGTGTTTCATTATCATCATCAGAACCCTCTGACCCTAAATCCCCAACAATAGCTGAAATTTATGCTAGAAAATTCGCCCCACAAACTCAAACACAATCTGAAGTAACCTCAACCCTCCGAACTTCTCTTCCACAACAAACAACCACCATCTCCTTTGAAAATCAAACTTCCCTTCCACCACAAACAACCACCATACCCTCTGAAACTCAACCACCTACAAATCGACTATCTGATCCCTTCACCTATGGTATCACACCACCAATTCTTCCGCCTGTATCTTCACCAGAACCTGAACCCTTAGATGTCAATCCCCTCTATGCTTCATCCCCAGATTCTGAACTTCAAGCAGAATCTGAACCTCAACCAGAATCAGAAACTGAACCTCCCTCTCTAAATCTCAGCCCTCAAAACTCTCCACCTCATTCACCTGAACCTGAACCTGATCTTACCATACCTACCCTTGAGGAGGCCATTATACAGGTTGCAGAAGCTTCAGTCCAGAAGGTCAAGTCTCTGGCTAAAAACTCTGAAGTTAGTGATGATCCTAAATCTGTTAGGACACACTGGAACAGAGTCATTAGTTGGATGACCTCTGAGTCTTATAGGCTGAAGAGTATCTCTGAACAAGTCAGAAATGGCTACATCAGAGATGCTGAGGAACGGCTCCAAGAGAGATTGGCCAGAGAAGCTGAGGCCAGAAGATTAGAGGAGGAAAGATTGGCTAGGGAAGCTGAAGAAGAAGCAAGAAGGTTAGAAGAAGAAAGACTGGCAAAGGAAGCAGAACTTCTAAGGATTAAGGAAGCTGAAGCCAAGGCTCAGGCGGATGCAGAAGCCCAAGCTGCTGCTGAAGCTGAAGCTCAGCAGGCTCTGACTCAGGGGGAGTCTTCCTCTGCGATCCCTATGATTCTTCATGCTCTGAAAGAGATCAAGCAAGATCAGAAAGAAATCAAGCAAGATCAGAATGAGCTCCGTGCCAGGATGGACAAGCAAGATGCTTTGAATGAAAACATCCAGAACATGTTTGCCATGTTGCTTCAGAGACTTCCTCAACCTCCAAACCCTTAGGCACTTAGGATTTCTTTTGTTTGCTTGCCTAGTGTCTTTGCTTCTGTCTTCTTTAGCTCTGATATTCTCTTGGATCTGATGTTTTGAATGCCTTTGTGCCTTTGTGCTTCTGATTAATGAAATGTTTTTCTCTTTATTATCTTGTTATTTTTTTTTATATCTACCTTTTTGATTCTGACAAAAAGGGGGAGAAATCATTAAATAGCTCTGATGAAAATTGTCTAAAAACCTTAAGCACTCTGCAACAATTGTAGAAATAGCTCTGATAAAAATAGCTCTGATTAAATAGCTCTAACATTAAATTTAAGAAATTGCAGAAAGTTTTCAGAAATCTCATTACTTGGAAAGCTCTGGTAAGAACTTCTGAACTCCCTAGCACTAACTCAGGGGGAGCTTCTGTCTATCTGATCTTATTTCATTCATGTTTCATCTGCTATTTTAAGTTGTTTTGTCATCATCAAAAAGGGGGAGATTGTAAAAACAAAAATTGTTCTACAACAGATTCCTTGATTTTGATGATAACAAAGGATGAAACCAAAAATGGCACCCTAACGAAAAGTTCTAAGTGTGCAGGGTTCTAAAGAAAGAAGAAATGAATCTGATGATGTCATCAGATGCACAACAAGATCAGATACAAATTCTCAAGTATCAGAAGCATCTGAAGTGGAATCTCGTTCAAGAAAGTCTGACTCTGGACAAAACTACAAAGTATCAGAAGCATCTGAACATGAAGTAAAGTCTAGAAGCTCTGACTCTGGACAACGTTATCTGTATATTCTGAAAGTTATCAGCGCCATCTGAACTCTCAAGAGATCAACATCAGAAGCTAGACTTCAAGATTCTCCAGAAACACAAATACTCTGATTATGGATTTGTTAATCATGATGAAGTAACGTTTAAGCCAAGTTAAAGTTCTGCAAATGGATTTCCTCAATTAGAAAGAGACGTTAATCTCCTCTTCCAAGAGAGAAGATACTACTTGTGGTAAGTAGTCACTTCTAAAAGAAAAAGTCTCCTGCAGAAGCTATTTATGGAATGGCGTAATTACATCTCATTATCCAGCAGATTTAACTCTACTTCAACTCTATTTCAACACTACTTCAACTCCTATATAAATAGAGAAGAAATCAACTTTCAGTAAGTAAGAAATCAACTAGCCAAAGCTATACTGAATTATTTCACGCTCAAGAAAATCATCTTTGCTCTCAAAGAATTTCACTAAGCTTTTGCTTATTAAGTGAAAAATCTGTTCTTAAGTTTGTAATACTTGCTTTACTAGAAGCACTCTAGATTACATATCTTGTATCTTTTATTTGTTTGATTTCCTCAAGTGACTCTTTGTAGTCTGTAGACTTGAGAGGACTAAGAGATTTTCTTCTCTCTTAGGGGTTGTTTGTAATCTTTCAAGATTAGTGGATTAAGTCCTTGTTGAAGGCGAAATCACCTTGGCCGGGTGGACTGGAGTAGCTTTGTGTTATAAGCGAACCAGTATAAAATCATTGTGTGATTTTCATTTTGGAAAAGCGCTTATTTTTCAAACAATTCAAACCCCCCCCTTTCTTGTTTTTCTCACCTTCAAACACATGGTAAACACATACTATCATATATTGAAGGTTAATAAACACTTCATACAACGCCTATATCAAATTTCTAACATAATCATAGAAATCAAATAACTTTTTATCATGCAAGTGACAAACCAACATAACATTCATGATTCATATCCCAACCCTTTAAGCATTTGACTTAAGAGTGATAATCTCAATTTAGTCCTAAGATTCTAACATGCATTCCATTCATTAGGATATAGGGTTCAAGGAAAGATCAATCAAAGCTTAAGGGAGGGGAAATTCATCTTTCTCATAATTGAAGATGATATGGCGATGATGATCTTTTTTCCATTATTGTCCCATGCATGCTCAATCTAGATCCTTGTCATCCTCCAATTCTTGAGGCCAAATCTCCAACTTTTATTATGAGGTTTTGATAATAAATCATGGATAATAAAAGGGTTGTTAGAAGAGAGGTAGATAAGAGAAGAGAAAGATGATGAAGAAAGTTAGGATTGATTACCATTTATGAGTTAGATTGAGAGTCAATTTTTGCTCTCCTCAAAGGCTTATTATTTCTCGAGAAATGGAAGATGATTCTGAATGAAATGTTCCATATCCTTTGATTCCATGGGATGGAGAGAAATTCTGATTTTTCTTTTCTTTAAGAGTCCACAAACATACTCATATAGCAAATATTCAAAAGACTAATTTGCCCTTCATTAGAATTGTGAAAGCTCTATTTCACCCTTAGTCTCATAATTCCATTAAGGTGCAATAAGTGGGTTCCTAATCAATATTCTAAATCAGAATATTACAAAAATCTTGTATATATTAAAAATAAAGTTTGACTAAAAACAATATTATTAGTTGATTTTATAAAAATAAAATAAAATAAATATTAAAATATAATATGATATTAGATTATGTTTACTTACATCAACACAACAAACTTAATTTTAATGCAAATCGATTTCGTCTTGAGGTCTAAAAGAGCTTTTTACTGCGAGGTCTTTAAAATAAATATTAAAAAAAAATATTGCCGAGAGTTAAAATCCAAAATAAAATAATCAACTCAAAAAATAAAAATATATAAAAAATATTAAAATGCATTTTTTGGTTTCTCTATTTTAATTTTTTTAAATATTTTTAAATATTTTTAATAAACTCAATTTTTTTTATTACCACTAGCGTCCAGACGGTCACTGTGCCCATCTATCCGTTTTTTTAATAAACACACGTGAAACCATATGCAAAACAAGCAAACAAACATGGTATTCAATTAAATCAGTTAAACTACCTAGTTACTGACTAAAGATAAAATGTTATTTTATGGTTCAAATCATGTTCATCAACCTTAGTTGTATCTTTTATTTTAAATTTTAATTAAAACAGTTAAACTACCTAGTTGTATATTTTAAATTTTTATCTTTTAATTGTATCTTTAATTAATACTCATAATTTATTAATTTACTATTTATCTCATTTTATATTAATAATAATTAAAATACACTAATAAACAACAAGAAATTTAATATATTTTTTTATCAATTTTCTTTTATTTATCATATTTTTTTAATCTATATGAAAGTATATACTATAACATTTATTTTAAAATTGAGGTAGTACATTACATAAAAGAAAATTATAGAAAAATAAGAGAGAAAACATGATTTACCTTACATTCCATTCCATGAGAGAGTAAGAAAACTGTAGATAGCAAGATGCAAGATGCTGAATGGTGCAGATAGCAAAACATTCTCCCATTTTGCAAGATAACGTGAGTTTGAATTCCACCTTCTCCAAAAATAACTATCTTCAAAATTAACCATTGATTTAATGACACGTGGAACCTTAAATTATTTAATTAATATTATTTAATTTATAATTATCAATTATATTAAATAATTAAATATAAAAATTTAATTGAAATACATTGACGGTGTAAAAGGATTTTGCAGCATCAGTTAATCCTAGACGTTGAATATTAAAATATATTTGACTTTTATTTTTAAAAATCTATAAAGTAATGCAAACGGGTGATGATGATGCATTGACAGTGTAAAAGATTTACACTGACAGTACATATTAATTAATCTCTTAAATATATTATAAACTTAATTGTTTATTATAAAAATGTGATATAATAAATATTTTATTATGTAACGCTACATGCGCATTCTCATATCATGTGCATGTCATAAGTTAAATTACAATAAGATAAATTTAAAGAGGAAAAAAATTAATTTGTTAATTTTATTAATTTGCATGTTCTTCTTTTAAAGAAAAATTAATTTGTCCAAAGCTCATCGAATGGATTTGAAGTTGACTCATCATAAAATTTTACATTTTGGGAATCTGAATTTTTGCTTTTCAAGTTCTTAACTGTATATAAATATTGAAATGAATTGGATAACCACTCCGCTATCGTTTTTTATATTAATTAAGAATATATAATATTCATAAGCATATGAAAAGTTTGTGGTGCTAATCACTTGAACTAATTACATAATGTTTTTAGCATAATAAACATCATTGTCAACAATTGGATTATATATATTTTTTGGAATTACATCAAGCATATGCTTCTCAAACCTCATAGTTCTTGGATTATTAGCTTGCAACAAATGTGGACCTAAGCTGGACATTTTAAGTTAAAGCTTAATTGACTTCTAAAAACTTTTCACCATTTTCCTCTCTTTTTCTATAATACTTTCATCAATTATTTAATATCTATAAAGCTTAGAAATAAAGCGTTTAGTCTTTGACATATATAGTTCAATTGAGTACGACTATATATTAGTTCATTCGAAAGCAGCTTTTATTCTATTAGGAAAATTGAAAGGATTGAAGAGAGTTTAAAAATCTGGAACCGGAAGTTTTTGGTTTTTTAACCTTCGACCTGGACAAGACAGTTTTGAAAATCAATGAATTAGATCACATGGTTTCTATAAGCTCCTCAAGTTCTAATGACCTTTTAGTTCAAATTAGGATGGAGGCTAAAAACCTTTTTAAGGCTCAAGGAAAGATCAGGTGGAGGAAGTTAGGGTGGCGGTTAAAAACTTCTTTGAGGGTTTGTTTACGGAACCTTCCAGAAAGAGACCTCAGGTAGTAGGTGTTGATTTCAAACAATTGTCTATTTAGGATATATACTCTCTTGAAACTTCTTTTTAAGGAGTTGGTGTGGTCTAATGCTAAAGGTAAAAGTTCAGGATCAAATGAGTTTAACCTTAATTTTTTTAAGGAGTGTTGGGAGATCCTCAAAGTGGCTATCATTGACTTTGTTAATGAATTTCATTCTAATGCTAGACTCACAAAAGTCGTTACAACTTCTTTCATTGCCTTGATCCCCAAGACTGATAATCCCCTAAGAGCTAGAGGAATGTATGCCAATTTTTTTGATTGAAAGCCTTTATAAGATCTTAGCAAGGATTTTAGACTCAAGACTTAAGAAGGTTGTGGTTAAGTTGGTTTCTCAGAGCCAATCAACCTTCATAGCTCAAAGGCATACACAAGATGATGTTCATAGCTCAAAGGCATACACAGGATGATGTCCTAATACTAAATAAGATATTGGACTATGCCAAAAGATTTAAGAAAGAGTGCTCAGTGGTTAAGGTGGAATTTCACAAAGCTTATGATTACTTACCTGGGAATACATAAGCTATGTTTTAAAGAGAATAAACTTTAGGTCTAAATGGATGTTGTCGCGGCTGGAAAATTTACAGAGTCGCCACCATCTTTCATTCGTTCTTAAGAAACAGGAAAATAATGATAAAACCTAAAGTTAAGGGTGAGACACTAGGATTCAGAAGTCGGTTAAGTAAGAGGAAGATATTATGCATCCCTCACTTCCATTGTACTCAATGAGAGCCTTCTCTAGTTCTAGGGTTAAACTTGTTTGTCTAAGAGATGTTTGCTCATATTATTCATTCTTTATATATTAACAGAGAATTAGATAATTTTGAGAAAATTATTTTAATAACAAAAGGACACATAAAATGTTTTTGGTTATAGTACTCGCTAGAGTACTACGACTCTATGCCTACGTACCCTCACGTTTAATGAAGGATCATAACATCGTAGTTCTTCTAGAAAATATTTGTTTGTATTATTAATTTTAGATTTTGAAAAATTCTCAATACATCGGGGACAGAGAGATGTTTGATTTGAAAAATTACTCAATGCACAAGGGCATATGACTTTATAGTTTGAATGTGTGAAGTTGATTTTAGTTGACTTGTTAATTGCAAAATATTATAGTTAATTTGATTTAAAAATTAGATTAGATGTTATATCTACATAGTTGAGAAAATATCAAACAAGTTAAATAAAAATTAATATTGTATTTCAATTATATTAATTCTAATTCTTAATTATAATTAGATCAATCCAAACCCTAGTACTACCTTAAAATTAACCATAATCTTAATTGTCCTATAATTGTCTTAATCAACCCTAACTAATTAACATTAACTAATTACTTAATTTTTTTGTCTTTTTATATTAAATATAAAGTAAAAAATATAATAGTCTAATTGTTGTTAAATTATCCCTAATTATGCTTAAGTACTCTAATTTTATAAAATTAACTTTACCTATTACTTAAAACCCTAATTAAATACTTAATTATATATATTTTTGATATATTTTTTATATATATTATGCTAATAAATAAATAATCACTAAATTATTACTCACTTAATCTTAATTATTCAATTAATAAAACAAATAGAAAATAATTAAATAAGAAAATAAAAAACAAAACCTAGGGGGTGTAAACTGAACTACACTAACAATGAGCTTTTAACTGAGGTGTTTGAATATCAAAGGATCTAGGTCCATTTGCTTGATGAGGCCCACATTGGAGGGAGTCTACAGAGGGAGAGAGTCAACAAACGACTCTCTCTAAACCTCTTGATCAAGATCAGATGAATCTGATAGGATGAGATCATGACCTTTGTTTTGAATTACTGGTCAAGGTATGTGGAATGTGTGCTTAGGATGCAAAAAAAAACATAGACTCATTGTGTACGTGCGTGCATAATGGATAGGTTGAGTCAGCCAATTGGTTGGTTGAAGGAGTGCCACTTCAACATGTTGTATATGTGTTCAGGGGGTATATAAGCGTGATACTTTTCTTTCTTTCTCTTTGCTCTCTCTCTCTCTCTCCCCACCTCTCTCTCTCTCTCTCTCCCTCTGTGTGCGTGTGTGTGTGTGTGACTCCTATGGACTCCGACCACCCTTCTTCATGATCACCACCACCCCAGTTCCTAGTTGAAGTTCAACCGGGAACTTCAAACATTCAACCTCAACTCCCCAAATCTTCAACCTTACCCAGAAACCCTCATAAGAACCCTAACCCTAAAGATGAACCCTAGGGTTCTTCTAATGAACCCTAACAATCCCAAACCCAGAACCCAAAAGCCTTAACCCTAAGATTATTCCCCAAAACCTTCAATTCTACCCAGATCAAACCATAAACTACAAATTAACCCTTCCTAAAACACAATTAACCTATTCTAAACCCAAATCAAACACAAACAAACTCCAAATCTATAAGTCGACATCAAACAAAATTCATCAACAAGATCCAAACACAAATGCAAAGCAAGTAATCATAATCAAGCAAGAAAAAGGGTGTCTACAACCAACCTATGAAGAGGTGAAGTTTTCCAGTCAACACAAAGGTAACAACTTTCCCTTTTTTTCCTTAATGCTTTTCTGATTTCTTCCCCTTTTCTTTCCTTCTTCTAACTTCTGCTCCTTCTTTGCATGCGAGGTGTTCTGACCTAGGATAGAGGCTTTGAGCTTAAGTGTGTTAGGGGTTCAGTGTGAAACCCTAACCGCTTCAAATCAGAGCTTTAGATGGAGAGTTTGGGAGTTTCATAAGAGATTAGCCTTTAGGGTTTTTATTTTTCCTTAATTCTGTTTTGGATTTAGGTATTTATAGAATTAGAATTAGGTTTAGAATTTAAGTTAGATTGATTGTTTTAGGAAGTTTTGTATCTAATTGATTGTAATTAGAGATATGATTTAATTAGGGGTTTTATAATCTGATGTATCTGGACGATTTTCTTTGTAATTTGTACCATATATTGAATATATGAATTTGGAAGGTTCTGATTAATTTGAATTGCAAGTTTTTGATCTATTTGATTCCATTGATTGCGCATGTTTAGGGTTTATGAGACTAGGGAAATTTGGGGATGGACCCGGGTCATGAGTTTGACCCGGTTTGGGTGATGGTCTTGGGTCATGCGCTTGGCCTAATTGAATTATGGGTTTGGACTTGATCTGATCAATATTTTAACCAACCTCATACAAGGATACTTAATCATATCCCTGAAGTAGCGATATAATCTAAATAATATTTTTTAATTTAACAGCTAAACACAATATTTAAGTACTGATAATAATATAACTATAGATCTTAACAAAAAACACTTATAATGACAATTATTTAAATTAAACCTAATGATTTAACAAAGATTTAATCTTAACAACTAACCACTAATAATACTAATAATTCATAACAAAATAATTTAAACCAAATTTCTAATATTCTAAATAAATCAAGTTATACCCCTATAATTTACTAATAATAGACCTACTAAATTAATCCCAACTTCTAATTAGATGTTAAATAATTTAGACCACTATGGATCGCTAAAGTAGCAACCCAAAATCCTTAATGAAAGAACAAACTTCTTAAAGGGAGAATCAAAAGTCAAAAAGGGTATCCGTTTGATTTTTTAAGTCATTGGGGTTGACCAGATGACTTGTAAGGCTCTAGACATGTTAGTAATCTGAATCCTAAGTAAGCAAAAAATGAAAAGAAAGGGTGGTCAAAATTTGGGGTACGACGGATGTCCCTATTTAATCAGCTTCAAACCGGGAGAATAAGGATATTAGGCCTTCATCCTCTTGGGGAGGACATGATTAAATATAGAGAGGGACCCTAGTTTTGATTACGTAGTTAGTAGATTATAGGGGTATGCAAGAATTGAACAATCCTTGGCACTCTGTTGGTATCCAAACCAACCTTTGATGGAACCCTGGGGATACTCTGTTGATTAACTTTAGCCCATTTGGGTGAAAGCTTGCATATGATTCCTACGATCGTCCGATTGTTTTACGGGAATCAGATATGACCATGATGATCCTCCGGTCGTTGTAATTCCTACGATTATTTGATCATTTATAATGTTGATAGGACTCCGACAATCCTCCGGTCTTTGCAATTCCTATGATCATCTGATCATTTGGAATCTTGATAGGACTCTGACGATCCTTCGGTCATTGCAATTTACATTATCATCCGATCATTTGGAATCTTGGTAGGACTCTGACGATCCTCCGGTCGTTGCAATTCCTATGGTCATCTGATCATTTAGAATCTTGGTAGGACTCTGACGATCCTCGGGTTGTTGCAATTTCTATGATCATCCGATCATTTGGAATCTTGGTAGGACTCTAATAATCCTCCGGTTGTTGCAATTCCTATGATTAACTGATCATTTGGAACTCGGTAGGACTCTGACGATCATCCGGTCATTGCAATTCCTATGATTAACCGATCATTCAGAATTTTGGTAGAACTCTAACGATCCTTAGGTCGTTACAATTCTTATGATCATTCAATCATTTTAGAATTTTGGTAAGACTATGACGATCCTCCGGTTGTTGCAATTCCTATGATCATCCAATCATTTTATAATTTTCGTAGGACTCTGACGATCCTCCGGTCGTTGCAATTCCTATGATCATCCGATCATTTTTGAATTTCGGTAGGACTCTGACGATGCTCCGGTCGTTGTAAATCATATGATCATCCGATCATTTTGGAATTTTGTTAGGACTCTGACGATCCTCCGGTCATTGCAATTCCTATGATCATCCGATCATTTTGGAATTTTTGTAGGACTCTGATGATCCTCCGGTCGTTGTAATTCATATGATCATCTGATCATTTTGGAATTTTGGTAGGATTCTGACGATCCTCTAGTCGTTACAATTCGTATGATCATTGATCATTTTGGAATTTTGGTAGAACTCTGACGATCCTTCAGTCGTTGCAATTTCTATGATCATCCGATCATTTTCCAGAATTTTGGTATGACTCTGACGATTCTCTGGTCTTTATGATTCCCATGATCATCCTACCATTTTATGGAATCGAGGTAGGACTCTGAAGATCCTCCGGTTGTTATTTAATGAAACCCTAGTGGAACCCTGTGTACTTGATGAAACTTATCTCATGTGTGGGATAGGTTGCCAAGTCGGGGATGTGAGAGATAAACACTTGCTCATTGGTTGATAACGATCATTTAGGATGACCTATTTAATGGATGTGTTCTTTTGGAAGAATCACGGTGAGTGAGCTTGCTAGGGAAATCCTTCACTGAAAAGGTGCTTATGGAAGTGTTACTTACTGGGGAAGGTCAACAAGTGTCCCTACTTGAGGGACTGTACTGGTATAGTTGGAGATTGGACTTAAATCGTCGTCAGTGTAAGAATCGATGCTAAATAAATCATCATTAGCAAGAAAATTGGGGTAAGAACCAAGAGTAGTGACTGTGGTATAAGACTCGAAAGAAATAACAACAATATAAGAACCGTAATCAAGATGACAAATGGTGTAAGAACTGTAAAATAAAATGACAAACGGTGTAAGAACCGTAACATGAAATGATAAACGATGTAAGAACCGTAAAATAAAAACCAAAGGTATAAGAACCAAAGTGAACGATGGTGTAAGACCCAGAAATAACGGTGTAAGAACTGAAGTAGTGACTGTGAGTGCAACTTCCGCTAGATGTGTTTTGTATGATGTCAAAACTAGGATAATTTAGCGTTAATGTATATTGGACGATATCCTCTGAATCTCTATGTGCATCTTAGTATTAGGAAGCATAAAAGTATTTGGAAATAATATGGAAAAGGTCTTATGCATTAAACATACATGAAAAATCATTTTTTGTGAAAAATAGCAATACAGGTCAACCTATGGAATTTTTTTCCTGGATATAGGTCAACACTTAAAGTCTATAGGTCGACACATATGTTGCTGTATTAAAGCCCGTGGCTTCTGTTTTATGTGTCGAGTCTTTAAGTCAACACATTGGGAGCACATAACAGTCATATGTCGACACATGACTTTGGACAGGTCGACCTATGCATAGAATAGGTCGACACATAACCTCTATAGGTCGACCTATCCGATGTATTTTTTAAAAATTCATATTTTTGTCAAGTCCTTTGCATTTCCTTTTGCCCCAAATCACCCATGCATATAAATACTTCATACATGCATCATTCTCTAGTAAGGTTTCTAGAGTGAGTAAAACCTACATGAATCCAGGATTTCAAAGCATCTCATCATCTTCAATTCAATCTATGCATACACACAATCAAACTACACATAATCATTTTTTGATTGGGTGCCATCTAGATTAGGATTGATAACATCCAATTAGGTTTGTTGTACCGAGAATATTGGGTTGTGATCTTTGAGGGATTCAAATAAGAAAACTGAGGTGGGATTTTCCTTTAAGATCTTTAGGGTTTGAAGGTTTTGGACAAGATTGTGCAATTCAAATCCGATCGAGTGAAAGCCTTGAGACTAGGTGTGTCGGCAAGCGAGTAGCGTGAAACGGTGGACCGCGTTGACAAATCTTGGGTTCAGCAAGTGTGCGCTTGGGATTAATTCAGCCGCGTGAAAGCTTTGATACAAGGAGGCCGTGCAAGGAAGTAGCAACAATAGGTGAATTGAAGCGACATTGTTGGTGACTTGATCATATTTGATCAAGGTTTTTGGAGATGCTAGAGTCAAGAAAAAACTTAGGGTTTGTGGGATTTTATTTCTCATCTCTTGTATACATACATTTGCAAAGTAAGATTTATTATATGAATATCTCAATTCGAATTTGAATTCAGGGCAGGTGTACTCATAACGAGGTCGATTGGGGAACTTCATAAACAAATCATTGCATACTCTCTCTCTCTCTCTCTCTCTCTCTATATATATATATATATATATATATATATATATATATATATATATATATATATATATATATATATATATATATATATATATATATATATATATATATATATATATTCGGTTCGCAAATTATTGATTACTTTGATCTCTTGATTAAAATTGTTTGGATAATAACTTTTGAACTCTTTGTTAAATTTGTGTTGCTGTAGTATTCACATATCATTTGGTAGTGATTGAATTTCTAAGAACTACAAACACTATACTAATATCCAAACTTTATTGATTGCATGCAAAGTGTTCGACAAATTGTTTCAAGTAGTTTTTCGTGTGTTGTTATCATTAGAGATAAACCGTTACTATGGTAGATTATTCAATTTAGTATTTAAAGTATTGATTAATCAACTTATGGATTATTATCATACCATTGATACTCATACTTATATCCGGGCTTTTCAATAGTAGGTTCGGTTAGACGATTTTTGATCCGGAAAATATTTGAAATTTGCTTCCGCGCCATAAATTTTTATAAATCAAATTTTCGAATAAATTTTAACTTGGGATCTATTCACCCCCTCTAGACCCATGCCTATCTTCTAACAAGTGGTATCACGAACTCTGGTTGTTTTCGGTATTAAGATTTTCTTATTAGATAATGGCTACCGAACCTAAAGGGGTGTATAATAGAGCATATATTTTCATCGACAAAAAATATAGCTATTGGAAAGCTTGTATGCGTATCCATATCAACTTCATGGTAAGGGTGTATGGGACGTCATTGCCAATGGTCCTAATGAAATTACAATGGCCAATGGTGAAGGCACCCTCATACAAAAATCAGAAAATCAATGGAATGATAATGATAGGAAGTTGTGGTCCCATAATTGGGAAGCACACAATATTCTCATATTCGCTTTAGGTGTTGATGAGTATTGTCGTGTCTCTCATTGTGAAACCCCCAAGCTATGTAAGCCACATTAGAAGTTTCCCATGAGGGAACTAATAAAGTCAAATAAGCTAGGATCAACATATTAAACCAAGAGTTTGAACTCTTTCGTATGAAGCATGGTGAAACCATTGCCAATATGTAAAAGAGATTCACACATCTTATTAATAGATTGAATACTCTAGGTAATCCTATCTCCAATGCTATTTCTACTAACAAGATTTTAAGATGTCTTAACAGGGAATGACAACCCAAGATCACCACGATTAAAGAAGAGAATTATCTTAAAGCACTTGATATGTCTTCTTCTTCTTTCTAGTCAAGGATGCACCTGCATCTTCTTCTTCTTCCTCTTTTTCCAACTTTACCAATTTCCTTAGTCTCTTCTTCCTTCTAGGTCCTTCTGATATGACAAACACAAAAGCAAAATTTTGAGGAGACCTTCCACTCCTAGTCTTAGAGGGCATTATTTCAGTAGCAACAACTACTTCCTCAAGGTTTGGTTTATAAACCATAACCATAAAAATTGATTGGATCATAATAATTTGTTACCCATGCACACCCCTAAGGAAAAGTACCATTGGTACATGTCACTTACTTGGGAACTCGCTTGTCTCATGGCATGGCAAAAAATAAGCAAGTGTTGCATTATCCACAAGTGAGACAAAATACATTGTTGGATGAAACAACAACTCAGTGATTACGGTGTTAATCTTGGATTTGTCACGATAAGATGTGACAATACTAGTGTCATAAACCTCACAAAAACCCTATCCTTCACTCTGAGGCTAAACACATTGAAGTTAGACACCATTTTATTATAGACCATGTTGAAAAAGGGAAATGCGTACTTGAGTTTGTAACTTCATCTGATCAGCTGGCAAATGTTTTTACTAAACCACTCATTTTGGAAAACTTCTTTTTCATAAGAACTGAGCTAGGAATATTAAACAATTCATGCATTTATTAATATGCCTATATGTTTTCATCTCAAATGCAATATGATCTATATGGTTATATTTGCATATCTTACTTCTTGCAATGAATAGTTTTATCACCTTTTTTATTTTGACAAATGGGGATAAGTATACTCTCTACCTAGTTGGGGGGGGGGGAGTTTAACTACTCCAAATATATTTTTTGTTTATTTCTTTTACCACCTCCTTGAGAGATGTGTTGCCATCATTAAAAAGGGGGAGAATATGGATCTATGTGCTTGTAGGTATAAAGTTGATAACTCCACAAAAGATCATATATGAAGTTTTGATGACGGCAACGTAAATAGTTGTGATATTGAAGCCGGTGGCAATAGCATTAAACACTCTGATAATGGTGATCTCAAAACCTCATCAAGAAAATAGACTCAAGACTAAAGTGCTTATATAATCGATGCATCCAACAAAGAATCTTGAAATCTCAAATAAAATGTGAAAGTTTGTCAAATTTTGTCTGTCTGAGTGACTAGAGTTTTGTAAAAGTAAGGAAGTAGCTCTTAAGATCTAAGACAACTCACACACACTTAAAAGAATTTTTCTAATCTTTTTATATCTTAAAAATATTTTCAAAACCAAATCAAGTGATTAAGAAGTTGTCCACAATCATTTAAAAGGATTTTTAAACTAACCAATCGATTGGGAACTCAAGTCAATAGATTGGGAAACTCTTTTGAGTTTTTCAGTCGATTCGAATATTAAGTCAATTGATTGGAGAATGTCTAATAGATGAACCAAGCTATTAAAACAACACCTTAATGATTTGTAACGACTCTATATAAGATATTTTCATGTCAGACAAGGTAATCGATTAAAAAAGATTAATCCAATCGATTAGCTCATCAATTCTGCCCATGGATTATTTCTTTTTATTTTATTTTTCCAACTCTTATATAAAGGAGGCTCACCTATTATTCATTTGACGCCACTTTCTAAAACTTTATATTTTCTTTGAAATTTATCTCTCTAACTTCTCTCCCATCTTTCTAGAAAATATTTCTTTCACTTATAGACTCCTTAGTGATTGTGAGAAAGAGTTTTGTAAGTGGTTGTGCTGCTTATTTAATTCTTGGGAGTGCGATACTCTTGAGAAAATTGAATTTGTTTCTTGAAATAAATCAATCATAAAATCTCTTTTTTGGTTTATTGAACTTTGCTGAAAGAAATTTTGTTTTTTTGGTTATTGAGATAAACCTAAAAATCTCTAAGGTTCGTTAGCTTAATCTATGATAAAAGTTATATTTGGTTGCGAATAAGCATGTTAAAATCTCAAAATCAAATTGTACAAAGGTTTTGTGGGAATAACCTTCAAAAGCTCAAAGTTTATAGTCAAACTCTCAAAAAGACCTCTTTAGGAAAGGAATAAACCAATGTTCAGGCAAACCGATATAAATCTCTGGTGTAATCTCTCTAACTCTATCATTTTAATTTTCGCTACCGTTTACTCTTAAAAAACTACTAACACAATTTTAAATTTAATAAAAAATAAAATAAAAATAATTATGAATTTTAAATACCACGATTCATCCTCTCTTATATTTAAAATCTGTTGTCCAATAATTGCTTATTCTCACTCTACTCATGTTTGGAGAATTAGTCACACAAAAATGCCTACCGATGACAATATGTCAATTTGACGCCACCCTTTGTAATCTTTCCTCTGAATCTGCAGTGCACTTATTTGTGTTATGTCCTTTTCATTTTCATTGATGCAGAACCCTATAAATCAGGCCATAGATTTCACCACTTTTTCTACTATGCTATGTGTCTGTAAGAAAGGGTGGAGCCCTCAATGCTCTCTAGTTATTTATGCATCAATCATTGTCACTTTTAATGTAATTTTTGACAATGCATGAAAAATATCAGATTCAAAAACCTTACTGCTCTCAGAATACAATTATATCCAAAATCTTTGCCTGAACTTCTATCACATGTAATACTACAAGTTAGGCAAACTTAACTTTAGATTTTGCTAATCTGCTTTATTCTTTGTTTTCTTGTGGGTGAGGCCTAGCCCCTTCATCATGTAATATATTTTTTTTATGAGGATTATATAAAAAAATTATCAAATTTATAATCCAAAAATGTAACTAATGTAATATTACAAATAGTAATTTTTTCTCCTATTCCATTTTCTTTTATTTGACCACAACTATATAATAAGAAAATTGAGTGGAACATAAAGGAGAGAAAATAAAATATTCACTAAGCATTGTCGTTCTAGAATCCTTGCAAAGCTTCCTATTGTGAACAAACAACTGATGTGAATCTTGTGTTGCTTCATTTGACCCTTGATATATGTTCATGTTCCCATAGACAACAACCTTGTTTCTATTACTATTTTGATGTTCACAATATTGATAACCATTCATCAGAATCAACGAATTCGAACCATGTTGTACAGCTTTAACATCCTCAAAATTGGTCACTTTGTTGAGTTTTTCTGACCATTTTGGTTTCTTGTTAACTAGCCCAATTGCCTTATTAACCGCTAATTCTAAACTAAGAGCACACGGTTGCTCTGTCACAGTCTCATTTTCATCATGGATTTCTTCATCATCATGATTAGCAAACGTGAGGATAAGGCGACCGTTCTGTCGCGTAGCGGCGAAGCTGTTGCGTGAAGGAACCGACGCAACTTGTAGGAACAAAAACAATCTTCCATTGTCGCGGTGGGGCCTCATATGAAGTTGTTGAGTTTGAGTAGTGAGTGAAGAAAGTGGAGGAGGAAAACAGCGAGGCTTCTTCACCATGTTCGCTGTTTCTTTCAATTTTTCATCATCCTCAGATGATGATGATGTGTAAGAAGAAGAGAAACCATCTGAACCGGTTTCTGATCCAAGGCTCTCGGTGCAAATTTCAAGACTCTTTTCACTTAAATAACTTTTTGTTTTTTTCACAAGTGGGTGAATATATGGAGTGGTGTTTGATTGTGAAGCTTCATCTTTGTTATTTTGTTCCAAAATTGAACTCCATATATCCAAGTTTGAGAGTTCTTGGGAGGAAACGGTTTTTGTCATTGAAAGTGATAGAGTTGCAAAAGAGGAAGAAAAACTGAGGAATGGTGGATGGTAGTGAAGTGGTAGAAATGAAGAGTATTTATAAGCTGCCAAAAAGCTGCTTCACCTGTCTCAAGATTCCATTTGTTGATTTCCACTATGTTTGTTATATTCACTTAACAAAAGGTACCACAAAACCAAAATAAGGTTTTAAATTTTATACTAGGCTAAAGGGAGGTCTCTTGTTGGTGCACTTTAGCTTTTAGACACAATTTTGAAATGTTTCATTTATATGTTTATTTTTCAAATGTGAATTAGTAGTCTCACTTTAAATTAAAAAGTGAGTGTTAAACAACACATTAATAAGAATATATATATATATATATATATATATATAATATATATATATATATATATATATATATATATATATATATATAATATATATATATATATATATATATATATATATATATATATATATATATATATATATATATATATATAAAAATCGATGCTAATTTTAAGTAAGTCAGATCAATTAGTGTGTTTAATTAATTTAAATGAAGGTTGAATATTGGTTTAATATATATTTTTTTATGTATCTTGTACTTAGGGTTCATTTTCACCCCATAACTATTAAAAAGACTATTTTGTTTCCTGAGTTTTTCAAAACCTATCACGTTAGTCATTTTCATCCAAATGTTCGTAACAACATCAATTTTCGCTTGTGACTGATTTAGCGATGGAAAACCCGTCACTGAAAGAGTTTTTTTTTTAGTTTTTAATATCTTCTTCATTAAATCAACTTTTATGTCAAATCTAAATAGAAATTTTAATCCGAAAACATAATCCTCACAATTTTGCATTGAATGTTATTTATATTCTTCTTTCACTACTATAAATAATATATTTTATGACGAAACTTTCACATCACCGAAAAAAAACTGAGATGAAACCATATATGCGTCACATTTTTTTTAAATACCATATATTCCATTGGTTTAGCTGAAAACCGAGGGGTAAAATATTTAGAAGACACACATTCAAATCTCAGCAATTACATTTTAGCACATTTTAATTTTTAATTTTTTTTTATGACATATTATCCCAATTTTGCTTAAAACCGAGGAATAAAGTATTTAATGGACACGTCTTCGAATATTAAAAACTATATTTTATCACCTTTTAATTTTGTTAAATTTATTTTATGACATATTAGCTCGGTTTTGCTGAAAACCGAGAGGTAAAGTATTTAGAGGACACGTCTTCGAATCCCAACAACTAAACTTTATCACCTTTTAATTTTTTTTTAAAATTATGACAATTACCTCGGTTTATCTGAAAACCGAAGGGTAAAGTAACTTATTTTTATTTTTTATTTTATTTATTTATGATAAATTTGATGAAGCAATTAAATAGCGAATCTTTGTTGTCCATTTATAAAGTAACAATGGTCAATATATTGTCAAATCATCAATCCACATGAAACTTTAGTGATCCGCATGAAACTCTCACTAGCCAACCAAAATGTTAATGCCACAACTATCCATCTTGGATGCAAAGTGTTGAAATTTAAACTTAATATATTAAAAACAATGATAATGAAAGCAAGATCAGAAAAATATTTCATGGTTAGTTTGTTAACGTAATATTTTCTCTAGTAATTCTTGCTAAAAATGTTTAATGTTTTTTGGAAAATATGAAAGTAACTTATTAATGTTAGTTGTAGTTGTATCAAGTAAAATATTTAATATTATTGTTCTTGTTGAAATTTAGTATTTAACGATTCTATGGATTTTGTTTATTTGTTGTTGCTGTTGAGATTTAATGTTTAAAGATTCCATAAATTTTGTTGTTGTTGTTGTTGAGATTTAATGTTTAAGGATTTTATTGATTTTGTTTTTGTTGCTGTTATTGGTGTTATGGTAGATGATGATGAATAAGAATTAGAATTTGTCAATAAATTTGATGCTCCGTATATTAAAAAAAAAACAGGTTAAAAACAAAATTTTGTAAACAGGACGTTTCCCCTCGATTATTGTTAAAACACGAGGTAAAGAGTAGCGCAATTTTGAAAATAGTCGAACCCATGACCAGTGTCACTTTCCCCCTCGGTTACTCAAAAATCGAGGGGTAAAGTGGCAGGTTTTCATATCGCCTTTCGTTACCTCGCTTATGTAACCGAGGTTATATTCCATTCGTGTCTGAGGTGAAATGGAGTTATTTGTAGTAGTGTTTCCTTTTCTGCACCTTCCCTTTCCCTTCATAATTTCTAATTAGGGTTTTTAGAAGCACCTTTTCCCCTTCTCTTTAATCAAAGGGTGAAAATTAAAGGTTTTCTTCAATTAATTTTTGTTTCTTCTACTATGAGATTGTGTCTGCTGTATGGTATGGTGTCCGCCAATGTACTCTTCATGATGAACCCTTCCTTTGGCCACTATTTATGGTATTGTGTCCACCTTGATTAAAAATTTTAAATCGTTGCTCTCAACATCATTGATAACAATGAAGGCGATGATGATGACCATAATTCACATCCTTGCTCCGATTTTGGTATGTCCCTCTTTACGAATTTGGAATTAGGTGAAGTTATTTGATTGGTAAAAATTATTTGTTAGGAAGTCTTCCATCTTTGATACGCGGTTATCTTCCTTTTTCATTTTCAAGGTTTGAAAAAAATTAAGGATTTTGAATTTGAGGTTTAATAAAATTGTTGGAGTGACCACTAATGTTTTATCTTCTCTTGATAGTTCAGATGTTTTAATGAGTGGTTACAATCCTTGTTTTATTGGGTTAAAAAGGGTATATTTTTCTTTTAATCAATTAAGTGAAGTTATTCCCGAGGAGAGATTGGTAAGACTTGTGGGAAGCTTGAGCATTTGGATTTGTCTTTTGATGAAGAAGACGAAGATCAATGAAAACTCATAAAATATTTGTAGTAACATATTTTTTGGTCACTAAATCAGACATAAAATTGGTATAACTCATATGACATTTCATGTTAGTGCAACATAGTCTTATTGATTGACTTTGACTAATGGAATTGATAAAAAGAACTTATATGATTCAGGTTGTATAGTTAATGGACTTAAATGATAGTTGTATTTAGTTAACGGGCCAAAATGAATCCCAAATACAAGATATGAGATAAAAAAGAGTATTAAGCTCCAAATATTATATTTAGAAGAAACATATTTAATAAATATTCTTATATTTAAATTTTTGTAATATGAGGATGTAGCTTAGATGGTAGAGTGCTTGCTTAGCATGCAAAAGGTATGGGGATTGATACCTTGCATCTCCATAATCAAAATATGTTTTTATTTATTTAAAAAATGATATATTTCCTTATATATATTGTTTTTAATGAGATGAAAATGATGCATAGGATAATTTTTTTAGAAAATTTTGTTTAAACTCATTTATTTAATACATCAAAATATGTTACAACAATTTATTTTTTACTTATAACAACGTCAGTAAATATATTTTGTTATTTAGGATAATTTTTTTAGAAAATTTTGTTTAAACTCATTTATTTAATACATCAAAATATGTTACAACAATTTATTTTTTACTTATAACAACGTCAGTAAATATATTTTGTTATTTATCAGATACCTCATCTTAATCAGATACGTCATTTATTTAATAAATCTAAATTTGATATATTTACTGACTAAGATGAGATAATGACTAGAGACCCTGGTTAAAGTGAGACAAGCGACTTAGCATGATTTATGCACATGACACTTGTTGTAGAATGAAATCAAATACCTAGGAAATTTGATGAGGGAGGGATTTTTTTTATAGAGGTTTCAAGAAGCTCATGTTTGAATATGATTATGAAGCGGATTTTTTAGATAACATGGACTGATTTGGTCGGTCAATATAATCTTCACGAAAATAATTGGATTAAATCAATTTAAGCTATCAAAAGAAAATGAGATTCGTGCTACATGAAGAAATTCACATTTGACATGCAAAATAACCAAGTAAGTGAAAGTATGGATGCTTACTTCAAATCTTATATAAAACTAAATATAGATAACCTACATTTCTTCAAATGTTTTGAGCAAATTATTGAGGAGAAGAAAGAATATAAATTGAGTTGTGTGTATGCATTCTCACATAAGCTTTCGAAGTTAAAATATAATATGTCACCCCCTAATATTACACATGTAAAAAGCACACACATGCAAGCGCGCACACACATACACAAAGAGAATAAAGAATGAGATGACTTAAAGAGACAAAAGCAATGTTAAACGATAACATGCTAAACAAATAAGAGCCTTGCCTAAAGGAAAGCCACAAAATCAAGTATCTCACGTATTTAAGTCAATATGGATATACAGTGTTAATTTAAAAAGTCTTGAAGATTTTAAGACTTTTGAGGAGTGTATTGACTTTTTCTATTTTTTTTTAAAGATTGTTTACTGTCACTATTTTTCAGTAGATTTCAAAGAATTATAGTTGCGATTTTTAAGATTTTACAGTACTTTATGGATTTTTAAGATTTAAACGGAATCAACGAATTTCAAAAAAAAAATAATGAGTAAATAAAAATGGTAATAAATAAATTCTAAAATTAATACAAATGTTAATTCTTTTAATAATAAAATGTTTTGTTTTTAAATTAACAAAAGTGATTTTAACTTCATATTATCTTAAATAATATTTCTCTATATATTTAAGGATATATTGGTCCTCCATAAATTCACATCTTATTGTTCACACTTTTGCGTCTGAAAACATATTAATAAATAAGGTTTTGTGATTGAGAGTTGGATTAGAGTAACTCTAAGATGAGGAATTATTGTAAATCTAAGAGGGTCACAAACTCAAACTAAAAATATAGGAAACCGAAGTAATTTTTTTAATCATTTCACCTCTACCCGATCTCGTGCTCAGTGCTCAGGGGGTAAGTGGATCAGAGTAAACCTAAAAAGGTAATAAGTCAGGAATGAGGAGGATTGAATGAACATGGACTTAGAATCAATGCTCATGATCCAAAAGACCACATTAGGTAGGAGAGTAGGGGAAAGAGTAATTGTTAGTCATAGTGGGCTTAAAACCCGACTCCAACCATAACTCTATCGTGTAAACAAGAGGAAGAATGGTGGTCTTCCTACCGATGGTCACTTCCATGTTACACCATGTTAGAGTAAGAAACAACCATATCATAAGTATAGGGTTCAAAAAAGAACCTTGACCATACCATTCTTTGTTTATGGTTAGCATACGCTCCACACCCGAATGAAATCATACACCTTAAGTCCTAGTCTCTAGCCCACTGTTGTTGGGGTGTGAATATGGAAGTAGAAAAATACTCTAAAGGGGGGGGGGGGGGGGGGTGAATAGACCTAATTTAAAATTCAACCACCATTTTCAAAATCAGAGTGTTTTCAAAAGTAATTGCAAGCCGAAGGTTTGATCAGAAAATGTGAATATTATACTGTTTGAATTTTGATCAACTTAACACAGATCGTTTCACAAATATCAAAGATGAATATGATGAAATATTAGGTGTCAATTGATTCAATTATGTAATTCACAGGAAGTGTTTACACAATGATTCAATGAATGAAATTCTAATTTCAATTTGTTTCTTAAAAAAATTAATAACCAATATAGGTTAAGAAGTTATCCAATTCCAAAAAAAACTAATGTTTATGTAATAAATCACTATCAATAAATAAACGATAAACTACGAAGAAATTGAAAAACCTAAGCAAGTAAATACTACGAAATTAAGTGCAAGATTGTGTGTGTGTGTGTGAGATATATATATATATATATATATATATATATATATATATATATATATATATATATATATATATATATATATATATAGAGAGAGAGAGAGAGAGAGAGAGAGAGAAAGAGAGAGAGAGAGAGAGAGAGAGAGAGAGAGAGAGAGAGATGGCATCGAGATTTATAATACTTCAACATTCGTTCTCATGTTGCCTATGTGCACTCTTCAATGATTTCCCAGAGGAACCTCCATAGTTCCTTGTTATTTGACAAATGTTTCCAAGAGTTCATACAATCACCAATCCACAATGCAATTGAGATAATAAATCTCCTATTTGGATCTTTACTTACATACAACACACAACCAAACTCATCTATGTAATCTTTACTCGAATTACATTTCTTGAATCTTCCAATATCACCAATCTGCTCTAAGCCTTTGTGTGTAACAATCAATCTATTGATCCTACCAATTCCTTGAGAGATGAATTGTCCGAAGCCCTGAGAAGAACTTCGGCTTATCCGTAGCCTTTCATACACTCACTACTAAGGCAATACTGGAGAGAAGAACCTACTTCTTTTCAATGGAATTAGTCACCACCAATGACAATCACCTCAATATTGCTGCATCCTAAAAAACTCAACAAGATCTCCAAGAACGATTAGTTTCAAGGAGGCATCTCTTTCGATCAATTACAAATCTCTCTTTATCAAGATCTGAATCAAAATGAAGTTGAAGATGCAAGAATTTCGTTGCAATACTTTGAACACTCAAAATAGAGGAAATTATTTTTTTCACTAAAATCACAATGAAAAATATGATCATAATGATAAATGTTATGTGAGAAATGATGACAAAAAGATTTTATATTTGCTTGAGATTAAGCACAAAAAAATGATTGAAAAAGTCACTTAGATTTGAATCAAGAGAAATCTATGATTTGAATCAAATGAGAAAGTAAAGTGGAAAAAAAGGAAAATAGAATTTTGAAAATATGTCAGTTGATTCGAATAAGGTGAAAGTGTGATTCAAATCATGCGCCACGTGATTCGAATCATGTACAAAAATGAATTAGATCTATTGTAATAACCCTTACTAGAAAATGTTGAAAAAGTGTGTGATTTGAATCATGTTATAAATTTGATTCAAATTAAATCAAATAGAAGTTGACATCATGAAATTGATTTGAATCAAGTGTAAAATATGATTCAAATCAAACGATCCAGTTTTGCCTATGTCCAACTTGATTAGAATCATAAAATGTGTTGGAAATCTATGATTTCAATCAAACACATAAAATCTCAAATTTGTATGGTTTTAAAAGAACTTTGAGATTTTACTTTGAATCAAACTCAAATCATAAACATAAAAGGTTTTCATTCCACTTACTCATGCAATTGATAAAAAAAATATCATGATCAAGATCAAATCTAACCAAAGCTTTATGCATGCTAAAAGTGAATTTTTTCAAACTGGATTCCGAGAATTGTAATCATGAAGGAGACTCAACAAACTGAAATTAAATCAAAGAAGAAAGCGATAAGACAAGCAACAAAATAAAACTGGATATAGGTGCTCCCACTAAATGAACTAGGGGCATGCAACTACAATCTCTCCCTTTTTGAGGCTTAGCAAGCTTTTAGTTGGAATTGAGTTGACTTTAAGTATAACACATAAAACACTTATGATCCCCTCTAAAATATTATACACAAACCAGTCACAGCATAAAAACGCATAAAAAAAATTCTAGACTCACTACAACTTCTCCCCATTTGACAATATCAAAAAGAGATAGATCGAAATGTTTCTAATTCCAAGTAAACAACCACCAACAAATAATTCTAATGAACATATGAGATAAACAACTAAGAAGCATATACAACAACAATGATCTTATATTAAACACGAAGATATACATGCCACGAGAAACGAAATGCAAATAGACACGCAACACCAACATTCAACAGCTAACAATTAAGTGATCAAACTTGTATGTCAAGGTATGCACTAACAATCATAAATAATGCATGAATAACTATACAAATCCTCAAATGCACATAGTTAGCAACACAAATTTAAAAGACTTAAATGTAAATAAGAACAATCGAAGACATAAGCTAGAGATGAATGAGTAAGATATGGAGGAAATAAGAAAACCAATGCATAACTCTAGAACAAATACATAAAATGATGTAAACTGGATACAAGGGTTATAGAGACATACCATTGTAGTTGTGTAAAATCTATAATTTGCTATAAAATAGTGTTAGTCAAAACAAAACATATATAGCAAATGAAACTTAACAAAATCCTCATTCTATTTAATGTATGAAGAGTCTAAGACTCCTAAATCCCTACAAATATTGTGAAAGGAATCTAATGACAATGGTTTTGTAAAAATATTAGCAAGCTGACTTTTAGTGTAAACATATTCAAAAATAACATCCCTTTTTTCCGCATGATCTTTAAGGAAATTGTCTTGGATATCAATGTTTTTTGTCTACGAATGAAGTACCAGATTCTTAGTGAGGCTTATGGCACTAGTATTGTCGCACTTAATCGGAACGGGACCAAGTTTTAAATCATAGTCTAATAATTGTTTATTTAGCCATAAAACTTGTGCACAACAACTACTTGTTGCTAAATATTCAACCTCGGAGGTAGAAAGAGCAACACTATGCTAAGAAACTAAACAACTTCCAAATATGTGACGTGTACCATTGTTGCTTTTTCTATCCGACTTACAACTCGTGAAATCAGAATCAAAATAGCCTACTAAGTTACAAGTACTACCTTTAGGATACCAAATATAGTAATGTGAGGTTCTGTTAAGATACCTCAAAATACGATTTACGATCTTAAAGTGGGAATCCTAATGATGCTTGATATCTAGCCCACATACACACACTAAACATGATATCTGGCCTACTTGCGGTTAAATAGAGTAAGGATCCAATTATACCTCTATACCTGGTTACGTCGAAATACACTACTTGTTCATCTTTGTCAATAAGCACATTTGAAGTAAACACCCTACTTCTATACCAATGGCTTTTGTTTGCAAACTTCCTCTTTTGATATCTTCTAGAATTTAATCTAACAGATGATCTCTTACGATTGTCCAAGCTTGAGGTAGCTAGTTCAAGGTCTCTTATTTATCATCCTCATGTAATATTTTCTATTTATCTTCCTTAATATCCTTTTCCGCTATTGAAGGTGGAAAATCCTCTTTGGAACTTTCGGCGTTGATCAACTTCTCTGTTATCAAACATGAAATATCAGAACAAAAGCCTTTCCCGTCTTTTGGGGTGAAGACTCATAAAAAACATGAATATATTCTTCTAATGCGAAAAAAAAATTAATACGAATAAAACAAATAAAGTGCAACTATACGAAGATAAAGGAGAATGAAACGATCATACCAATTACAATGATCTTTGACTAAACTTTCTGCAGGAGTAATGTTAGCAAGTAATAACATAAATACATCAAAATGGAATACAACACGATCACAAATATGATTGGATACATATTCCTTAACTTGTCTTGATAATCCATAAAGATTCTTAGACACTCCTGCACAAAACAACAATAGATAGAACTAGGTACCAATTTTAGTTGGGTCCTTTGTGGTTAATTGAGTTACATTTAGGAATCCATGTCATTTTACCATTGGGAACTTGAACATTTCTAACACGACGAAGAGGCCTAATGTGACAATTATCTCCACAATAATGGAAAATAGCTTTAGATGAAATGCTTTTTCTATTTATTTTAGTGACATGAGGATTTTTCTTAAAAACCTTCCCTCTTTCACTCGAAGAACCAGAACAAGTACAAGATAGTGAAGTAGCATGTGTTAGTTATCCCTTAAGAATTTAAATTTCAATTTTTAAAATTGGACACTCAACACATTCCACAACTTCTATCTTTTTAACTAAAGTATCCGAAACATTACAACTCTCATCCATAAGAGATGTATGCGCTTCTTTAACAAATTCTAAAGCATGATTAAGATTATTTATCTCGTCTTCAAATTTTGAAATCATTTATTTTGGGAGATAAATTTTCTTAAACACTTTTATAGAATCAACATACATGTCATTAAATGCATTCGACAATATTTCACTATAAGTACACTCATTTTCAGAATCAGAATTATATACCTTTGAAGTTCCACCTTTATTATGTGCCATCAAGCAAAAGTTAGCACACCCATCGTCTAAACTCAAGAAAGAATCAGAGGAGGAACTCTCATCCTCTTCTTCCCAGGCGATGTAGGCTCTACGACTTTTGGAAGTGTTTCCATTCGTCTTGTATAAATCCTTGTCTTTACTTTTATGATGTTTGGTGAGATTTGGACAAATGGTTGTGTAGTGTCCCAATTTAACACATTCGTAACACGTGATATCATCCCCACATTTATTGTGATCTTTCTTGGGTGAATGAGTATTTCTAAAATTCACTAGACCTTTGTCGGTAGGCTTGAGCTTGTTTTTATTAAGATATTTATTGTAGCGTCTGACAGATAAACCCATTTCTTCCTTTTTGAAAATTTCCTTGCAAGAGTTGTCACTTTCTTCCTTTGACTTCTTCCCTTAAGAAGATAAAGCTTTCAAATAAAGATCTTGATTCTCTTCTTTACCATTCTCTTTCTTTTTCGACTTTACTTCGCTATCGACGAGCGTTTCAGCTCATTCTTATACTTTACTAACTTTCCAAACAGTTTTGTAATGTCCAAAGTACTAAGTCATTTGCTTCTTTTATAACAATGGCTTTTGGTTGCCACTCTCTGCACATGGATCTCAATATTTTGTTAATACGATCATTGTAGGAAAAGGTTTTAACCAAGTTATGCATTTTGTTGATTAAATGGAGGAATCTAGTTTGTATGGAATCCACATATTCTTTGAGTTCCATACAAAATAGTGCAAACTCCTTTGTAAACATATTGATTTTATAATCCTTGACGTCTTCTGTAACCTCATAGAGAGTTTGGAGAGCATCCCACATATCTTTAGCACTCGTACGATGTGAAATCAAATAGAACACTTTAGCGCTTAACACATAAACTAAGTATGTTACTCACTTTCAAATCATATGAATCCTTTTTGGTTTCAGCATCATCCCAGTCTTTTAGATGTTTAACAATGTCGTCAGCACCCTTTAGAATATATGGTCCCTGGGTGACGACAAACCATATATTTTTGTCAACCGATAACAAGTGTACATGTGCTCTATTATACGCTCCCTTAGGATCGTCATCTTCTGACATATTCATAAAATTTTAGATGTCAATTAGATATAATTAAAATACCAGCTCTTGATGTCATTTTTTGGGTGTAAATATGGAAGTAGAAAAACATTCTAGAGGGGGGTGAATAGACCCAATTTAAAATTCAATCGCCGTTTTCAAAATCAGAGTGTTTTCAAAAGTAATTGCGAGCAGAAGGTTTGATGCAAAAATGTGAAAATTATAATGTTTGAATTTTGATCAAGTTAATACAAAATGTTTCACAAATATAAAAGATGAATATGATGAAACACTAGGTATGGATTGATTCAACTGTGTAATTCATAAGAAATGTTTACACAATGATTCAATGAATGGTATTCTAATATCAATTTATTTCTCAAAAAATTAATCACCAATCTAGGTTAACAAGTTATCTAATTACAACAAAACCCAATGCTTATGTAATAAATCGTTATCAATGAATGAATGTTATTGATAGTTTGGAGATTATTGATAGTTGTGGTGAATTCTCTAATGTGCCTCTCATTGGTACACAAGGAGGAATAAACTACAACCCTGCTTTGGCTCGTTGTCAACTTGGGTTCCCCTTGAGAGACAAACCTAATAGCACTTTGTTAGAAGGTCTTTTCTATCAAGAGGGTAAAGATCCCCAACATTTGAAGCAGAAGATTGTGCATGCTTGGCATAATGTGCATACGAAAGGAAGATCCAAGATTGGTCCGCACAATTGTGTATCTTTGGAAGCTTACACTCTTTGGGTGAAGAAGAGAGCTTTGGAGTTGAAGATGCCTTATCCTTGTGAAAGACCTATGTCTATGGTTGTGGTTGAGCCATTAACTCTCCCTAACCAAGATGTAGAGGAGTTGAAAACATTAGCATGTAAATACTATAAAATTAAATGCACGAGAGAGAGAGAGAGAGAGAGAGAGAGAGAGAGAGAGAGATGACACCGAGATTTATAGTGCTTCGACGCTCGTCCTCGCTTTGCCTACGTGCACTCTTCAATGGTTTCCCATTGGAACTTGCATAGTTTCTTGTTATTCTAAAAATGTTTCCAAGAGTTAATACAATCATCAATCCACAATACAAGTGAGAAAATAAATCTCCTATTTGGATCTTGACTTATATACTATACACAACCAAACTCTTCTACATAAGCTTCACTCGAATTACATTTCTTGAATCTTCCAATATCACCAATCTGCTTCAAGCTTTTGTGTGTAGCAATCAACCCCTTGATCCTACTAATTCCTTGAGTGATCAATTGTCCGAAGATCTGAGAAGAACTCCGCCTTATTCGTAGTCTTTCACAAAGTCACTACTAAGGAGATTCTGGAGAGAAGAACCTACTTCTTTTCAATAGAAATTGCCCCCACCATTGACAATCACCTCGATCTTGCTAACAACCTAAAAAACTCAACAAGATCTCCAAGAATTATTAGTTTCAAGGATGCACCTCCTTCAATCAATTACAAATTTCTCATTATCAAGATCTAAATCAAAATAAAGTTGAAGATGTAAGAATTTTGTTGCAAGACTTTGAACACTCAAAATAGAGGAAATTGATTTTTCAATAAAATCACACTGAAAAATATGAT
The DNA here is from genome assembly GCF_024323335.1 of Lathyrus oleraceus. Taxonomy (NCBI): domain Eukaryota; kingdom Viridiplantae; phylum Streptophyta; class Magnoliopsida; order Fabales; family Fabaceae; genus Lathyrus; species Lathyrus oleraceus. The sequence continues at coordinate 584,902,501 of NC_066583.1, read as the reverse complement.
CAGAATGAGAGATGTTATGTGAGAAATGATGATGAAATGGTTTTATATGTGCTTGAGATTAAGCATAGAAAAAGATTGAAAAAGTCAGCTAGATTCGAATCGAGAGCAATCTATGGTTCAAATTAAATAAACAAGTGAAGTGGAATAAAAGAAAAACAAAATTTTGAAAATATATAAATTGATTAGAATTAGTGGAAAATGTGATTAGAATCATGATCCAAGTGATTCGAATCATATAGAAAAAATGATTCGGATCAAATACAACAACACTGACTAGAAAATGTTGAAAATGTGTGTGATTCGAATCATGTTGTAAATTTGATTAGAATCAAATCAAACAGAAGTGAACATCAGGAAATTGATTCGAATCAATTGTGAAAAATGATTTGAGTCAAATGATCCAGTTTTGCCTTTGTCCAATTTGATTAGAATCATAAAATGTGTTGGTAATCCATGATTCAAATCAAACACATAAAATCTCAAATTTTTATGGTTTTAAAAGCACTTTAAGATTTTAGTTTTAATCAAAATCAAATAAAAAAATAAAAAGGTTTTATTCCACTTACCCATGCAATTGATCAAAAAACATCATGATCAAGATCAAGTCTAACCAAAACTTTATGCATGCTAAAAATGAATCTTTTCAAATGGAATTCTGAGAAGCGCAATCATAAAGGAGACTCAACAAATCGAACTTAAATCAAAGAAGAAAGTGATGAGACAAGTAACAAAATAAAATCGGATATAGGTGCTCCTCCTGAATGATTTAGGGACATGCAACTACAGCTGCTACCAGGGTTCCAGAAGTTTAATAAGAACACCTACCAAATTCAACAAGAAAAATATTAATGACAATTCCTTAATAAATTCAAGTTAAAATTCACCAAAACAATATTTGATGTAAATAAAACAACCGAATATTGCACATGTCAAATAAACATTGCTTCTATTTTAAATAAAATAGTGGTGTTGGCTAAAAAAATTGTGAACTAAAACTTAAAAATAGGAAGTATGTTGTATGCTCTTAAAAATTGTGAACTAAAACTTAAAAATAAGAAGTATGTTGTATGCTCTCAATAATATTAATGTATGAAATAAATAAGAATGATTTTTTTAATTTGTTGTTTTCTAATATATAAAATATTAATGAAAATATATTGAATAATAATTCAATTAAAAACATTAATGAAAAACCATCAAACAAAAATAATATATCCATTTATAAAATGTTAATAATATAAAAATACGATAACACAATATCAGTTAAAAACATTTCAAAAATATAAGCAACAATTTGGACATACGTTGAAGATTTAAAAAAAAATTGTTATATTGAAAATTTTAGAACAAATCGAAAATGTTGGGGGAAATAATTATAATTGATTAGTATAAATATATATGATGGTAGAAAAAAATGAAATGAAATATAAATATAAGTAATATAGAATGAAATATGGTAATAAAAAGGAAAGAAAAACAATATAGCATGAAGTATGATGATAGAAAGAAAACAAAGTGAATAGAAACAAAAGATAATAATATACTATGAAGTATGATTATAAAAAAAATTGGGAGAATTTGAAAAGGTCTATTAAATTTAGGTGAGATTGTTGATACGTTAATTTTTTCCTAAAAAGTCTCTCAAAATTCATATCATTGAAGAATTCATTAAAATATGTAGACTTTTGAATATAATTAGTTCTTTTTTTTATAAAATATGTGAAATCTCAATTGAATACTAACAAATTTTATTGCATTTGAAAAAACAAATTGTATTAATTGAATATCATAAAATTTATTTTTATAAATACAATAATTTTTTTAATAATAAATGTCTTGTAAAATCCTTTAAAATCTCAATCCAACACCCCTATTTAATTAAAATATTTAAATTAATTTTATGGATGAATATCCATCCAATGAAAAGTTGTTAGTAGAGAAATTGGATTGAATTTTTTTAAAGAGATTTTAGTGGATTGTTAATGGAATAATGGAAGAGATTGCTTTTTTCATCTTATATGTTACTCATCCACCATGGTGAAAATTCAATAATGCCACTACAATCTAAATTTTATTCTCGCACCCAAAATGCCAAGTTCTTTCATATTTTTCCAAATTAAAGATAAAAAAATTCAGATTTTAAAATTCGGATTCACCCAAATCAAACTCATTCTCAAACTCAATTTCATAATGCTTTAGGGTTAGTACAAATATTACAATTTAGAATGTTCATTTTTATGACAAATTAAAAACCAGACAAAATGAGAAATAACCTGATCGGTCCAAGCACAAACAATATTCTCCTTCACTTAGTCCAATGTTGTTTCAGCATATTTCAAGAAATTTAGATGTTTCTCACACATCCTCCTCAAACGTATGACAATTTCATCATATAAATCTTCCATAGAAGAATTTATTGTAACATTCTAGGCATCCATTATGCTTTTCAGTATCACATCAACTTTGACCATTTTTCCATCTTCACCCTTGATTTGTTTGGTTCCTACCGCATGCTTAAGTATACTTCTTACATTTTTTGTCATGTGATACCTACAAAGTAATGCATATGATGTAAGAAACACCTTTGTAGCTAAGTTCATCAATGCGGTATCGCGATCGGTGACAATGACCAGTGTCATGTTTTCTTGGTTTTTCAATATAGTCTGATACACTTACAAATCCCAAGTAACATTGTCCTCTTTATCACTTTCAAAAAATGCAACAACTGAAAAAGTCATCTCTGCAGAAATAACACCAACAATTTCCAAAAGTGAAAGTCTGTACTTGTTGGTCTTATATGTTGAATCAATTCTCAACATAGTGGAAAATATGGTGAACACCTTAATGGAATAAGGATGAGTCTAAAACATATATCGAACTGTTTTTCCATCCTCATACATTTTGTACCTAGTACATAATGATCGTCATCCAAAAGCTCCAACAAATATTGAATTTCAAATCTTGGACCTTTTATCGCCTTGTTGTTTCATACACAAACATTGTATACATGCTTAATATTTGAGATCTTTTCCGTTTCAAAATTGCAAGTATGTTTTTGGGATGCACCATGTTTAATGCCATATAAGAAACACTATCCTTCTCTTTAGAATTAAGGCGACATGCAATGGGATGACCGACTAATTTGTAACACAAGTCACGATTATGTAAACCACATGCCATATTAAATGTCCATGTATCATTCGCCTTAAGGTACCCACACAACTTAAAAGGACAACCACATTTCCTTATTTCGGTGTCATCCCATTTCAACTTATGGATAAGTTTTTGGTACTTGCCATTTTTTTGCATGTCATCATCACAAATTCCGATCTTCTATCAAAACCAAAATCTGACCTCCTGAATATAATGCAAAATCCCAATTTGACAGTCTTTGTGCGGATCCATTGGAGCATATGGCCACAAATAGAAAACTCATGTTTAATTATAAATTGTTTTTCAACATCTACACAGATAACACCCGGTACTTGAACATCACCTGATTTTACATCCATAGACATAGTAGTTTTAGGGACAACATCATGGTGCACCATTGCTACAATCAACCATAACATAAGTAAATTAAAATTCAATACGAAAACAATATGGATTTTAGTTTCTGGATCAATATGCAACATAATTTGGATTTTAAAATCCAGACACAACATTTGTTTTTTAGCTGAAAAACCAAATTTTAACAAGCAATGGTGAAGGAAATACATGTACATTTCCTTAAATTTTAGCTTCTTTTGCTCCTTTTGATGTGAAAAAACAGACGAATATTGTTTCGAAGTACAAAACTTTATTGAGAATGGATAAAGATTTTGGTAAGATTTTGAAAGTATGGTGGTATGATCATGAAAGGAGCATACATGCAAGGTGATGTTATATTCAATTTCCCGCTTTGTGTTTCCAGATTCCAATATCCAGATTGTATCTATAGTTTGAGCTCCAGAAATATTTTTGACAAAATGGGGTGACTTACTGATGATGTGATTTGGTGCGTAAAAGTTGTGTATGGATTTTAAAATCCAGATTTTATGAAGGGAATTTTAGGGTTTCATAAGGGCGGCTATCCACAACTAAGGATGGGAAGAACAATCCCCCATAATGAATTACTTTAGCCCATCCATTAACATTCATATCCATATCCATCCAATCTATTCATTTTGTCACCCAACCAATTGCATGTGTTGTAAAACCATCTTTTATAAATGACATGACCATCTTTTATAAAGGAAGTAACAACTTGCATTACATAGAAAATATTTGAGCTTTATACAAGTCATTTTTTATTTTATACAATAAATCATCATTAAGACACTTATAATACATAGAGTATACACTCATTGATCTACGTTTGTCTTAATCACTTTACAATTCAACTATATTTAATCATACTTTATGTTCTAAGACAACTGAAAAAAATCAATCGCTCCTACAAAAATCATTGAGATAACTCCAAAATGGGAATAATGATCTTTCATACATATCTTGCCCAAAACCTAATCAGATTATTTCAATTTAGTACAATAATTTTTCTACCTTTTCGCTTCTTTGTATTGTCAATAGCTTGTGACTTTTGCCGCTAAAACAGAAGCATATCAGTCCCAAACACCAAAATTTATTGAGTGTATAATCCAAGTTGTGTAACCCTAGCCCAAAGTTAATATATACACATATTGTAATTCAACTTTCATCATATTCAATAATAACAATCCTTATTCTTCATTCTCTCTCTCTCTCTCTATCTCATAACTAAAAGTGTCTCACGCACTAAAAAATTAGGATCTAGAGCTCTGGTTGGTTTCTTGATCGTGTTTTCAAGAATCACACATTGGTTATTCTGTTTTTGGGATCGTGGGTTGTTAATCGCGTTTGCTGCAAAGATGAATGGTAACAATGGCATTGTGAATTCTCTTCCAATTCTTGACAACAAGAATTGGACCCGTGAAAAAAATAGATGTAATCTCTCTGTAGCTTTCATGAAACCCTAGAAGTGGTTACTAATGGTGTCCATGAGCTTGCTGAGAATGCAACTAATGCTCAGAGAGTCACGGATAAAAAGGCCAAGAAAAAAGACTGCAAGGTTGCGTTTTATATTCAATCAGTGGTAGACGCGGTGAACTTTGATTGGATTTCACATGCTGAATTGGCAAAGGAGGCATGGGATATTCTTGTCTAGTATTACGAAGGAGGTGAGAAGGTTAAAGTCGTCAAATTACAGACGTATCGAAAGTAGTATGAATTACTGCATATGGGAGAAGAAGAAAAGATTGCATGTTATGTCTCGAAGGTCCATAATCTTGTCCATCACATGAAAGGTTTTGGTGAAACCCTAACTAGTAAGATGATAATTGAGAAGGAAATGTGTATGTTGACCTCTCACTTTGATCATGTTATCCTAGCCATTCAAGAATCCAACAATCTTGAAACCATGAAACTGGAAGATTTGGTTGGTTTGTTGGAGGCACGTGAGATAAGGATTGTCCAAAGAAAATGTGTTTAAGATTCGATACAAGCACTAAAGGCACATACATGAAAGAAACATGGTGGTACCAACAAGTTTAAGGGCAGGGAGAAAAGATTCAGAGCAAAAAGTCTTTGTCGAACCCTCAAAAGCATAAGGTCGATGATAGAGCTTCTGAATGCTCCAAAAGAGAAGGAAACTCCTATCAGAAAGATAAAAAAGAGAAAAAAAAGGTGTGCAATGCTATAATTGTGAAAAGTGAGGGCACTTGGACAAAAATTGTTGGTACAAGAAATACGAGGGAGTGAAAAAAGGCGAGAACGAAGGACCTAACCTTGCACACCAAGATTCCGATGATTCTAAAGACATGGTGGTTATGGTTGCAATTGCAGCTGAGCATGTCGACACCAAGATATGGTTTCTCGACACAGGCTGTTCGAATCACATGACTGGTCAAAAAGCATGGTTAGTAGATTTTGACGAGTCGAATAAGAGCAGTGTCAAACTTGCTGATAATAGCTCGTTGCATGTTGAAGGTATTGGCGAAATAGTTATTCAAATGAGCAATGAAGCATAAGCTATGAACAAAGACGTATCCTATGTACTTGGAATGAAGTGCAACATGCTAAGTGTTAAACAACTAGCCAAAAAAGGTTTCACAATGGTTATGAAAGATGGAGCCTTGGAACTATTCGACACTCAGAATTATCTGGTATTAAAATCTCCTTTGTCGAAGAATAGGACATTTAAGACCATGATCAATTCGACTAAGGTACAATGCCTAAAAATAGTTGCCGACCATAATAGTAGTTGGTTGTGGCATTTGAGATTTGACCATCTGAATTTTAGACCACTCAATCAACTTATTACTCAAGATATGGAAATTTGTATACCAAGTCTTTAGATGCCTGAAAAACTCTGTGAAGGTTTCTTAGCAGGAAAGCAATCCAGAAAGTCTTTTGTTCCGACTATGCCAGTGAAGTCCTCTTGCATACTAGAAGTAGTACATTCAGATGTATGTGGCCTTTTCGAGGATCATACCATTTGCGGAAATAGGTATTTTGTCTCATTTGTCAATGATTATAGTCGAAAGATTTGGATATATGTGATCAAGCGAAAGGATGAAGTATTTGAAATATTTAAGAGATTCAATATGCTTGTCAAAAACCAGAGTGAAAAGAAGATCAATGTTCTGCAAATAGATGGAGGTGGCGAATACACATCCATGATATTTGAAGAGTTTTGTGTAGATAATGGTATTGATCATGAGGTAACTGCTCCTTACATGCCTCAACATAATGGAATAGAAGAAAAAAGAAACATGACCATATTGGATATGGCGAGATGCATGCTGAAGTAGAAAAACTTGCCAAAGTCCTTATGGGGTGAAGTTGGCACCACAACTGTTTATATTTTGAACAGGTGCCCTACCAAGAAGCTGAAAAACAAGGTTCCAAAAGAAGTTTGGAGTGGAAAACGACCATCAGTGAGTCATTTGAAGGTGTTTCGCTCTATTTGCTACAAGCATGTTCCTAATGCAAGGAAAATGAACATGTTTCTGGTAGGATATTGTAAGACCCCAATTTTGTCCCTAAGATCCCTCATGGCATCATAAGCATTGCATTGCATAGCCTCAAGGATCATTGAGCATCTTAGCTTCCTTTCCCTTTGGGTGGGACTTCCTTGTGAGTGGTTTGAGATCACCAAGCATGCTTGTATGGTATATAATTTGCTTTTCTTGTTGTATACACTAACCAAAAGCACAAAAATATGTCATTAACCTTTTTGTTTCGTAACATCAAGCAAGCACAGGTCAAGCACTTCAAGAGTATTCCTTTGTGCAAAAGCTGAGACATTTTCCTTGGTATGAGGACCACATGATCATTATATAGAGCTTACATGAGCTAGAGTTCCATTTTGGAGCCATTTCATCAAGGGTTTGAGGCCCAAATTCATCAAAGCATTCCTAGGTCATTTGAAGACCAAATGGTCAACTGTGCAGTCAACTGAGGACTTTGAGGATGGGGAAATGAATTTAAACACCTCAATCATGTTCAAAAGAAGTCCATTTGTCATTCCAAGCATCTATCTTGAAGATTTTGAAGTCATGGCAAAAGTTTCCAAAAATGGAAAGTGACCTGTAATTTCAAGTTTCCAAAAATAGCAAGTTTCTAGTCCACATTCAACTTGACTTTTCAACATCAAAAATGCTTCAAATGGATTTTTGGTGAACATGAAAGTTGTAGACCTTTGTCTCCCATTTCCAAAAAGTCCTATTTCATGTTCATATGATGATTGGTTGAGAAGTTATGGCCAAATGATCACAAGGTGTGCATGGAAGTTCAAAGTGACATAACTTTTGATTCAAAGCTCCAAATTGGTCCATTCTTTTTGCAAAATACTCCTCATGACCAATACTTTTCAAACGAAGCCTTGCCATGCATGGAAAGAGTGTGTATGATCATCATTCCTCAAGTGTTCATTTTGGAGGGAATATTCATAATTCAAAATTGGCTTAAGCTACAAGCAAAATACCAATTCCATGTTGATCCTTGAATGATTTTAAGTGAAATCAAACCCTTGCATGGTACTGTACACGTGAATATTGGCCATGCTAAGCTCATTTGCAAATTTGCAAGAAATTTCAATTCTCTCTAATCATGATTAACACAAGCCTAATTTTGATTTCAGTGTGATTAGTGAATCATATAAATAGCAAACCCTAACTGTAATTGCGGAGGATAACAGAATTCAGATCTCAAATTTTCCATTTCCCTCCATTTTTCTCTCTCTTCGATTCTTGCATTTCTCCACACAATTCTTCAATATTCTTGCATAATCATGTTCAGCATGCTTCATTGAGCAAGGATCAACCATTGGATTGGACAATTGAGCTGGTTTTCAAGCAGATCGAGTGCTTCACCATGGCAATGGATTTCTGAAATTGAGGAAGATTCAAGTTGTTTCAAGTGTTGCTTCTTGTTTAAAGCTTCAAAGCAAGTGCAGTAGTGTAGATCTGGAGATTGTGAGAGCCTGAGGACACGAATTCAGAGCACTGCAATTTCAAGTAGGTTGAAATCGATCCATTCCTTTTGCTATTTTCTTGATATGATTGTGTAGATCTCACTTAGCTGAGCATGCTGATAGGATTAGATTCGAAAATGGATGAATAATGAGCTTGTATGATGAACTGGAATTTTTGAGCATGATTATGTTTCTCTTCGATCCATGAATGTTAGGGAGAATTAGATAAAATGAATATGATATTTGGACTCCTGGTTAAATGCTGGTTCGAACGGTGTATCATTTGCCAAATTCTGGAAAAAATTTGTTGGATCTCCGCCGGAGACGGCCGGAGAAGATGATCGGCTCCACCGTCTGGTTCGATTAGGGTTTATGTCCAGGTGTTATCCACGTGTGTGCCTAATGTCCGTTTCATTGGCCTGGATTGCTTTGACTGTGCTGCATATGCATTGACTTGCTGAATGTGCTGATGACATCATTTAATGAAACGCAACGTTTAACTGATGCTTGCGTGTTGCTGATTGTGCTGCTTGTGTGTTTACTCCATTGGTTACCATTTGTTTGACTATGCCATGTGTTTGTTTGACCGCTGATTGTGCATGCCACGCATTTAAATGAAGCGCTGCATTTTGGACATTTGAATGAGGACCGTGTGATTAGATTTCGCGCTAGATAATGTGGTGGAGATTTATTCTGAGTTTATTTGAATTTCATCATTCCCTCCATATTTTACATGTGATTTCATTTTATTTTGCTCATTTGAAAAATTCATAAAAAATAGCAAAATGCTCCAAATTGACTCCAATTTTTTTTCATAATCTTGTTTTAATGTCTAGTTTTTTATAGCATTATTTTCATGATTTGTGGTGTGCTGGATTTTTATTTTTTGGAATTTTTGATTGAACCTTATGCCAAATTGATCATGTGCATTCTATGCTTTGTGAAATCCTCATCCTTGATCCATTTGATCTGAACTTTTGCATGCTTGATCATCACATGTGATATGAATTTTTGAACACTGGTTTGAATTTTTTCTCATATGCTATCACTGTTTTTGACACATGAAGATATAATGTGACAATTTGTGTCACATTTTGGACATTCAATTTGTGCATTTTTGTTCATCGATCATTTGGACTCTTCTGGATCTAATTTTTTGCACATTGTATGTTCATAACATGAGTAGCTTGCATAAAAAATCTCAAGGCCATTAGATGCATTTCTATTTTGATTTGGATTTTCTAACTTGGATGTCCACTTTGTGCTCATTTGCTTGCCTTTGCTTTACATTGATCATTTGAGCTACTTGCCTTGTGAATTGATGTTGGTCCTTTTGAGGACATTTTCTTGATTGTTTGAATGTGCAATATGTGAAAGATTGACTTCTGTTTTGATCATTTGGTTTGGTTTTGGACCTAGTCTTTGTACTAGTGTTTTGTACATGAACTAACCTTGACTTGTGTTTCAGGTTTGGACACTTAACTTTAATGGTTGAGTTGCTCACCTTTTGAGATGCAAATTGGATTGTGTTCTGACTTCTTTGTGTTTTGTAGGATCTTCAGTTGATATGTTGAGCTCATTGCTTCATTTGATTGCTTGACCATTTGTCGCACCTCGAAAAAAATGGGGATACGACTTCAAAGCGAAACGCGATCGCACGCTCGCAATGATGGACTGAACAGAGTCGCCACCGAACTTTATTTATTCCTAAAAAGGAAAGGGGAAATATCGATAAAACCCAAGACAAAAGAAAGGATAAGATATGGTCATCGCAACCAATATCCGGGTTCGGGAGTCGATTACGCAAGGGGAAGGTATTAGCACCCCTCACGTCCGTTGTACTCAACGGGAACCATTAGGTCAGTTGTGTGCGTTAATGTTAGTTAAAATGTCAGGCTTTTCAATTTATTAGGTGGGAAAGAAAGAATATAAGAGGGAAGAAATGTTTTTGGATTTTTTGACGAAGGACTAAACCTAAGTTTTTTATTAGTGGGCCTGACAAGATTTACAAATCCTGCTCCTACGTATCTCAAAAGAGAAATCAAGGCTTACGTAGTTCTGGGTAGAAAAATGTTTGTTTGTTGGTCGATTTTAGCGAAAGCTATATTGTATTAATCGACAAAAACATCGTTTTACCCAAAACAGATGAGGAGTGGACGCGTACCACACATCGAACGGATTCATAAATCTACATTCGGAAAAGCGTCACTTATCTCTACTCAACAATCGTGGCCGAAACATTGTTTTGTATCACTTAAGACAATATATCTTTCGTTTATGAAAAAGGTTTTTTGATTAGTCGCACAGCGGCGAGAGAAGAGTTTGATCGGTTGGATGTATTTTGAGTGATGGCGAGAACTTGGATGAGCGAGATATACATCTCGAATCCTAGCCTCAGGAGTGCACGGTATACACCATGTTCCATTTCCATCCTTATTGAAAAAGTATTAAGGTAGGAATTAGGTATTTTGGAATTTTGAAAGACGAGTACTTGTGACCTACAAGCTCTTACAGCTTGGGTCTAGTACTCGGGACTACATCTGGACATTCCACCCAGGCAGTCCGTTTCTTTTCAATATTTGTTAAGAAAATGATTCGAATATTTATAAATGTTTTGGAGAGAAGACGAATATTTATGGCTTGCAAGCTCTTACAGCTTGAGCCTAATATTCGGGATTACGGCTGGATATTCCCTCCAGGTAATCTTTTTCTTCCAACTCTAATAAGGAGATGGTTTGAGATGTTTATAGGCGTTTTGGAGGGAAGACGAATATTTATGGCTTGCAAGCTCTTACAGCTTGAGCCTAATATTCGGGATTACGACTGGATATTACATCCAGGTAATCTTTTTCTTCCACGCTTTATTTAGAAGGTGATTTGAGGTATTTAAGGATATTTTGGCGAGAAGACGAATATTTATGACTTGCAAGCTCTTACAGCTTGAGCCTAATATTCGGGATTACGACTGGACATTCCATCCAGGTAATCTTTTTCTTCCAACCATTAAGAAGATGGTTTGAATTTTAGAGAGAAGACGAATATTAACGGCTTGCAAGCTCTTACAGCTTGAGCCTAATATTCGGGATTACGACTGGACATTCCATCCAGGTAACCTTTTTCTTCACATTTTAGAAAAAGAGATTTGAATATTGCATTTGGTTTAAGAGAGGTCAATTGGTACCTGATCAAAGTTTAATTCAAATAAATTGAGACAAGATTTTAACCGAAATTGGAATGATTTAGACATGATTTAAATTGAAATTGAAGTGGTTTCAAAATGATTTGAATTTTAAAATAAATTAAAGTTTGAAAGAATAATTGAATTTATGATAAGTATTTTTTTTTTTAAAATGAATTGAATTAAAAAATAATTTAATTTGTGATAAGTATTTTTTTAAAATGAATTGAATTGAAAAAAAAAAAAAAATTTAATTTGTGATAAGTATTTTTTATTTTTTAAAATGAATTGAATTTACAACAAGATAATAATAATAATAATAATAATAATTTTTTGTTACAACTTGATTTAATTGTGATAGATTTTCAGAAAAAAGTTATTTCTTTGTTACAACTTAGTGCAAAATTACCTTTGAAATTGGCCAAAGTAACTGGCATTTACATAATTCTTCTTTACATATTACAATCTACAACAACCATGACTAGTGAGCACTCAAATCCAATATGAATTAAATAATAATCAAACCATATTCATCTTTTTTTTATCATTGATCAGTATATTTTCCTAAATAAAACTCACTTACTAACACCAATCATTAGACCAAAACAGACCCAAAAATAACAACAAAAAGTCAGTGATAAACTTATATTCTATCCATGAGCATCGAGCGAATTCATCCACTGACTCGGCAAATTAGACCACTATGAAGCAAAGGACTTGATTCTATTGCAAACTCAAAGCCATTATTACCATTTATCACATCCACATGGAAACAAACTTGCAGCAAAAAAAATTGGGGTGTTTAACTGATAACTTGACTAACAGGAAAATCATACACTCCAACATCATCCTAGATCTAACAATCCATTTTCAAAATAGTATTCATACTTTTTAAGATAACAGCAAGAACACACAACACCACATGATTTATCCATAGGCCATAACTCAAACACCAAACTAAACAACAACAGTTGGAATTTAAACAAACATAAAAGAATATCCAATGTCAAGCAAGGATTACCAACAAATAAATACAGATCAAGAAGCAAACCAAAGTTGGTGATAAGTTGGTGATAAGTTGGTGATGGGCTCTAACGAAATTGACAGTAGAGCAAAGCTTTGTGGTATCATTGAATCGTCGCTGTCGTCATTCCCAAGGTGAATCCTTAAACTTCTCAACATCCTTCACAATGTTCAATCTTTCCAAGCCTTAACCAAATACAACCTGTAAAAGAAAACAGCATCTAACACAAGCAGATCAAGAGTCCCTTGGTGTAAGCAAATTTGTTGTTACGGTCAGCATAATGCAACAGGAGGATTTTTTTACTGTGTCATTTATAGGTTATAATTTGATGTCATCGATGGTGAGGTTGGAAGATGAGGTTGTAGGGTGATTCGTAGGGTTGTGTCGCCGGTGACGGAGTCGTCAGCTAAAGAAACTGCACAATCACCAAGGAGGTTGAAGACGCGGATCTCCGATCCGACTGCTACGGCGGCGGAGTGTCGGTCTGGGTGGACGGCGATGAGTGTTTTGTTGTGGTTTGTGAGCGGAGGGTTGATTTAGGTGAGGTGAGGTGTTTGAGGGAACGAAGAAGGGTTTGCATGTGGGGGCGAGGGTGAGCGGCGAAGAAGCGATTCACGGTGGTGAAGTGATGGAGGTTTGAAGCGGAGGATTGAAGGAGGCGTTAAGTTGTGAAGCGGTGGTGAGATTTTGACGGCGGCGTGGTGGTTGTGTTGAGCGAGGAAGATGATGAAGTGAAGATGAAGGGTGGGCTGATGATTTGGTGTAGGTTTCGTGGAGTGAAGGTTGGAGAAAATGAAGGGTGGCGGCGGAGAGTGAGTGTGTGGAAGAAGGGTTTCGGTGAAGGAGCAGATGAAAATGAAGGTGGCGGCTAGGTTTTGTGAGGAAGAAGGGTGAAGGCGGCTAGGTTTTCTCTGTCTAGAGAAGAGGAACGATCGTTTCACTTTTATTCTTATTTTCTTTTTTTTTTTTGTCCTTTTCAGAAAAAGATCTCTCTTCCTGAGAGAGTCCCAAAGAGACGTTGAGACTGCCCCTTTTGTCTCCTAAGCATCTATTTTTCTTTATTATGTGCTTTTGTTTTTTTTTTTTTTTTGTGTCAAAGGATTATTGGCTGAGGAGGATAATTGAGGATAGGGATCCATGTGCTTTTTAATTGGGATCATTGATTATTTTGAATTAAAGGCCACGATTCATCCAAAGAAACACAACATTGTTAACCAAATTAAAATGCCTAGAATATCCTTCTAAAATCTTAAATCAATTTAAATCACTTAAATAAAATAAATTTCACATTTTTATATAAACATGATAAAATTAAAATGAGAGCATGATTATACCTATTTAATTTTTTTGATTTTTTTTTTTGACACAATAATGAAAATGGATTTAAAATAAATAAAAAAACAATCGCTCAAAAAAATTAAATTGAATGCACCAAAATAATCAGTGTGAAATAAATTTATTGAAAAAAAAAAAATACAGCATTTCTTTTTAATTTTGAAATAAATTTTGACCGATTAAATAGGCTCAGATGGGTCAGAAGGTGACCGTTTAATTAGCCGAAAAATAAATCGAGCATACCAGATTAAACTACGCGAAACGTAGATTAATAAAATTGATGTCTAGAAGCTTGATTTTAAAATTTTTCATTCACTGATTTGACGCACATCCGTTGATTAATTCGATCGGTTTGTCTGTAATTTCCAAAAAATTATTTCGACTGATATTTTAGGCACTATGCGGTATGGAATGCATGGTATGATATGTAGACATGCAATGGCTATGATTAATGTGTTGAATCAGTGATTCAGGGTCAAAATTGGGGTATGACAGTTGCCCCTATTTAAGTATCTTCAACTAGAGAATATGAAGCAGAACACTTCTTCATATGATCATAGTGGGAGATAGTTAAATACTAAGAAGACCCGGATTTTGATCCTGAATCCCTATGACACGATGTGATATGATATGATATGATATGATATGATATGATATGCATGGATGATGATTCTTTTTTTTTTTTTTTTTGTAATTTTTATCTGCTAGGGGTATGATGGACCCTTGACAGGAGATGCTACTAGACAGACCAAAACTGTGGGGAATGCTGATGATCCACAGGGGGACAGACAAACGGTAAGAAACAACTTGCTGGGAAAACAGTCCTGCTGGCGAATCAGACACACACTGGGGAGTATTCAAAGTGAGATTTGGTAAACGGCACTTAGAATACAACCGAATAAAGAAAAAGATGCTATGACAGGTTCATATAAGACCTGACAACGCTGAGGAATAATCAAGGAGAAAACTCTTCAGAACAGGTTCATGTATGACCTGACACCGGAATAAGGGTTCAACAACAGGTTCATACATGACCTGAATGGTATTGAACAAACAGAGAAAAAACTTCAGTATAGGTTCAAGTATGACCGGACCCCGGAATAGAAGGTTCAATGACAGGTTCGTACATGACCTGAATAGGATTGAACAAAGAATCTTCAGAGCAGGTTCAAGCATGACCGGACCCCGGAATAAAAAGGTTCAATGACAGGTTCATATAAGGCCTGAATAGGATTGAACAAAGAATCTTCAGAGTAGGTTCAAGCATGACCGGACCCCGGAATAAAAAGGTTCAATGACAGGTTCATATAAGACCTGAATAGGATTGAACAAAGAATCTTCAGAGTAGGTTCAAGCATGACCGGACCCCGGAATAAAAAGGTTCAATGACAGGTTCATATAAGACCTGAATAGGATTGAACAAAGGATCTTCAGAGCAGGTTCAAGTATAACCTGACCCCGGAATAAAAAGGTTCAATGACAGGTTCATATAAGACCTGAATAGGATTGAACAAAGGATCTTCAGAGCAGGTTCAAGTATAACCTGACCCCGGAATAAAAAGGTTCAATGACAGGTTCATATAAGACCTGAATAGGATTGAACAAAGGATCTTCAGAGCAGGTTCAAGTATAACCTGACCCCGGAATAAAAAGGTTCAATGACAGGTTCATATAAGGCCTGAATAGGATTGAACAAAGAATCTTCAGAGTAGGTTCAAGCATGACCGGACCCCGGAATAAAAAGGTTCAATGACAGGTTCATATAAGACCTGAATAGGATTGAACAAAGAATCTTCAGAGTAGGTTCAAGCATGACCGGACCCCGGAATAAAAAGGTTCAATGACAGGTTCATATAAGACCTGAATAGGATTGAACAAAGGATCTTCAGAGCAGGTTCAAGTATAACCTGACCCCGGAATAAAAAGGTTCAATGACAGGTTCATATAAGACCTGAATAGGATTGAACAAAGGATCTTCAGAGCAGGTTCAAGTATAACCTGACCCCGGAATAAAAAGGTTCAATGACAGGTTCATATAAGACCTGAATAGGATTGAACAAAGGATCTTCAGAGCAGGTTCAAGTATAACCTGACCCCGGAATAAAAAGGTTCAATGACAGGTTCATATAAGACCTGAATAGGATTGAACAAAGGATCTTCAGAGCAGGTTCAAGTATAACCTGACCCCGGAATAAAAAGGTTCAATGACAGGTTCGTACAAGACCTGAATAGGATTGAACAAAGGATCTTCAGAGTAGGTTCAAGTATAACCTGACCCCGGAATAAAAAGGTTCAATGACAGGTTCGTACAAGACCTGAATAGGATTGAACAAAGGATCTTCAGAGTAGGTTCAAGTATAACCTGACCCCGGAATAAAAAGGTTCAATGACAGGTTCGTACAAGACCTGAATAGGATTGAACAAAGGATCTTCAGAGTAGGTTCAAGCATGACCGGACCCCGGAATAAAAAGGTTCAATGACAGGTTCATATAAGACCTGAATAGGATTGAACAAAGGATCTTCAGAGTAGGTTCAAGCATGACCGGACTCCGGAATAACAACAATTGGACTTTGAAATGAGTTCCAGTAACAACTGAGCTTGGAATAATGCCTAACAACAACCGATTTTTAGGAGACACCAATGAGCCTTGAAACAATTCCAGGGAATGACATAGGGGTTCTGGAACTTCGTCAGAATAAAAGTGACATGTCTGAGAATTCATCAGAGAGTAAAAGAAACAAATTCTGGAAATGCATCGGAATTACAAGTGATATTCCGGAAATACAACAGAATACAGATACATCCGGTAATACATCAAGGAAATTCTGGAAATACATCAGAATATAGACACATCAGAGAACACCTCAGATAGATGGTGAAACATCTGGAAATACATCAGACCAGTTATGGAAATTCATCAATAAACCAAGGAGTAATCCGGAAATTCATCGGATAATCCAAAAAGAAAATGAACCTTAATGGAAAATTTTCTAATAGGTGCCAACTGGGTTGGATTTGAAAATGACTGCAAAAACCGGATGATGGTTTAAGGGCATCAAATACAGACTGGAATCAAAGGTCAAAGGATATAGGATCAACAACAAGACCTGGGTCAATGCAAAATGAGCACGAAGTACATTTCGGCTATGCATGATTTGAATTTCGTTTTATGCATGATATATGAATGATCATGATTATGAGAATGCTGACACTGGGCAGACTGGGAGTTTGTAAAGGCTTTTTATGGAAGCTCAAGATTCCTCAACACCGAGAACTTAACCAAATATTTGTGATAGATGTTGTCAAAGGAGAATTCTATCCAGCTTGATAGCCACAACTTAGCCAATGGATCCTTTTGGAGGATCAATGAATCGTGCTAGCATAATTTTCAGGCACTCGTCTTAAACTCGATAGTTGTTGACGTATGGCAGAATTTGTTTGAGCAGTTTGAAAGCACAAAGAAGGAGGTTCTGCCCCAGTTTGTGGCTCATCTCGCCCCAGTTTGTTGGGTCTTTGGAAATGTTCACCTAGAAAATGGGTTTGTAAACAACTTTCCATGAGACTACCTCGAGAGGGTTTGCCCCAAGTGCTTGTAACTTGCAGCGGTCCGAACTTGGCTAACCAAATGCTGGAATGGTAGACTCTTGATTGATTTTCCTTGGATAGTTGGACTCATTGAGCTCTGAGGTGGCTTGCCCTGGTCTGAGTCCTGAAGCAAATTACTCTTAGTTAACTGAACCTTGGAGTTACTGGACTTACTGAGCTCTGAGGTGGCTTGCCCCGGTCTGATTCTTGAAGTAGATTACTCTTGGCTAGATGACCCTTAGGGTGACTAGCTCGAATTGACTGATGCTCAAAGTGACTTGCCCCTGACTAGACTTCTTTCACTCCATCAAGTTCCTCAACTGTGTATTGAATTTCTTTGATGCTAAGTGTTGACTCGCAAATAAGATTGTTCATTCAAAATGGTAATTTTAATTCAATGTTTATGCAAAAAATTTGAAATCAAAATTTATTGATATGAACGGGTGAAATACAGTGAACGAGTCGTTGATAAGAACACAAATGGTGATCAACTCATTCACAGTATGCAAGTTGGTGCCATCAAATGATTAACAAAAATCGTTTGGAGTCAAGTTAACACCACCTTGTTATAGTATGCTTTCAAAATAAACCCTGCCTCAATTAGGTCTTTTAAGGGTTGTAACGTGGTCTGGTTCACGGTTTTTTTTTTTGAAACAAAAGGGTATAAGGCTCAAAATTTATTTTTTCCCACCCCTTCTTCTTGATGATCTCCAGTTCCTACGTTCAGTTAATTTGATACACGCATTCGACTTCCAAGAGGGTTCGAAGGTGTGATGAGGATTCAAGACGAATTTTCTTGAAATGGCAGTCACCTTATTTTGTTTTTGTTGAGGATTTAATGACCTCTTTTGATTGATTTATTTTTTATCCCTAATTTTTCCTGGACCGCTTCTCCGAAGCTTTCGGTCCATCGGGATGCCCTGACTTTTGCCTAAGTCATTTTGTGGTATTTGACTTAGCGAGCTTTTTTCAATCTTTTTTTTTTTTTTAAGGTGTTGACTGCCATATTATTGGTGGATAAGGATCAACCAACACTAATTTTAGCTTTTCTTAACTTCTTCGACACTTCAACATGTGCGCGAAGGATAACATGTGGTTGAACCTATTTGGAGGGTGTTCATATGGACGATTTTTGAAAGATCGAATGCACGATCAAACTATCTGAACACAACTACCCTGCCCCAGGTTAAGATTAAGGGTTTTAGATCCGAAATAAACACCAACTTCTAGGCTCAAAGTGGTTGTCTAGGGATTAACTCCTTATCACTCCAGTGTTTGGGGATTTGAAACAATGCCTTACATCATCGACAAGGTTTTACTCAAAAGCATACCACAACAATTTCAGGTGTTTCGTTTTCATCATCCTCCCTCCAATCTTTGTTAACACAACAGTTTGATAAACAAGAGTGAATGAGAGGAGAATTTTTGTTTTTTTAACATAAATGAAAAACGAGTGAATACGAATGGATCAATTCAAAAGATGCATAAACATTTCGTTAATCTTACCAATTCAAATAAAACAACAATGTTTAAAAGCAAACAACAACCAACATGCAAAGAAACTACAAAAGAAGTGTTGAAACAACCAAATGATTGCCAGCTTTAGGGAATTGATTTCTTCAAACTTGAAGATTGGGATCAACCACCTTTTTGACATGATGATCTTCAAATTCTTTTATTTCAATCTCATCGTCGAACGCAACCCTCTTGGATCCACTACTCACTTCTCCTTTCCTTTCATTGGTATAGGTCGTGACATTGGAAATCCAAGGCGGTATCTCCATGCTCTTACCAGGAAACAATGATAGCTCACTAGCCACATCCCTGACATCTTCCTTGTGGTACAAAACCTTGAGGGGTTTCAAGGGTTTTTTCCCTTTCTCATTATCTGGCCCAGAAATCAAGGTATATGTACTTGAGCCTTCCTCCTTGAGTGTTGGTGACCTTATGTCAATCAATCCTTGCAGCTTGAGCTTAAAACTCATACATTCCTCGATGGAGTGCCCCATTGTTCCAGTATGGTATTCACACTTCATCTTCGGGTGATCTTCTTCAAAGACTAAGCTCTTTTTGTTAATCAGTTCTCGTACCAAATATTTTAGCGCACAGCAAGAATCTAGGTCATGTCCCAATGCCCCTTTATGGAATTCACACGTTGCATTTGGATTGTACCATGGTAGGTCTGGTGACACAGGCGTGAGAGCTCGAGGGGTCACCAAAGCATTCTGGATCAGTAGCGGGTAGAGCTTGCTATATGGTACCGGAATCAAGTCATTGTGATCCTGGTTCTTCTTGCTCTGATTCTGATTTTTGTTTTGAACCTGACTTCGGTGATTTTGAGGAGGAATGGCCAAAGGATGTTGATGATGACGCCTTGAGGGTGGTCTATATACTGGTAAATGAGGAGTTGCCACATAGAATTTCCCTTGACCTAGGGTAACACCAGATGGATGTGGCGTAGTAGCTCTCTTTGTTGCAGCAGCGTATATTGGGTGACCCTCTCTTCCCAACAAGACTTGCAGGGTTTCCAAGACCCATCTCATTTGGATCTTCAAAAGATTAAGTTCCTCCTTCAGTGCTTCTTGGCTTTTCCTTAGCTCGTCCATCATCTCCTGAGACATGGTTCTTTGCTCTTCGCGTGTTGAGAATCACTTTGCTTCACGGACAAAAGATGGATGAGTTTTTTTTTGGTATTTTGTCTGGAAAATGACATGCGTTATGATGAGATGCAAATGCAATGGAATGCGAATGAATGCAATGCAAGCCATGCACATTTGTCTTTTTCTTTTCATACACGGGTTCAAAAGTCCGAGGTACTGATAAGTTTGATTGCTTTTCCCAAAACGGGGTTCTCACTGGGTATGATCTAGGGTTTTGTTACAAAGGATCCTAGAGTCATGGATCCATTAGACTGTTTGCTACCTGCGGCAACTTACTTGCCGGGCATCAACTCCATCTAAAGAATCTACTCTAAGTGAGGTTCTCGCATCGATCTAACGAGAAATACATCTCGCAGACCCACACTACGCAACCATCTTTCCTAGTTGGGCAAAGGACTAAGGTTCTACAAATGGTTCTCAGAGTCATGGATCCTAAAGAAAATATCGAAGCTTACGGCAACTTACTTGCCGAGCGACAACATCCTCTCAAGAATCTACTCTAAGTAAGGTTCTCGTACCGACCCAACGAGAAATACATCTCGCGGACCCGCACTACTCAACCTCGTCCTATCTTATGTTTTTACTCGAGACTCGGGTAAAAAGTCTTTCCCACAAGGTTTGCAATCAGAATATCCAAGTACCAAACCATAACCGAACCAATACAGCAGATTCATATCAATATGACAATAGAGATAGTAAAAACAATAAAGAAAAGCCACATAGGTAAACAAACAAAGGCACACAAACGACCTAACTAGGCTTGACTCACTTAGGGATCATTCCCCAGCAGAGTCGCCATCTGTCGCACCTCGAAAAAAATGGGGATACGACTTCAAAGCGAAACGCGATCGCACGCTCGCAATGATGGACTGAACAGAGTCGCCACCGAACTTTATTTATTCCTAAAAAGGAAAGGGGAAATATCGATAAAACCCAAGACAAAAGAAAGGATAAGATATGGTCATCGCAACCAATATCCGGGTTCGGGAGTCGATTACGCAAGGGGAAGGTATTAGCACCCCTCACGTCCGTTGTACTCAACGGGAACCATTAGGTCAGTTGTGTGCGTTAATGTTAGTTAAAATGTCAGGCTTTTCAATTTATTAGGTGGGAAAGAAAGAATATAAGAGGGAAGAAATGTTTTTGGATTTTTTGACGAAGGACTAAACCTAAGTTTTTTATTAGTGGGCCTGACAAGATTTACAAATCCTGCTCCTACGTATCTCAAAAGAGAAATCAAGGCTTACGTAGTTCTGGGTAGAAAAATGTTTGTTTGTTGGTCGATTTTAGCGAAAGCTATATTGTATTAATCGACAAAAACATCGTTTTACCCAAAACAGATGAGGAGTGGACGCGTACCACACATCGAACGGATTCATAAATCTACATTCGGAAAAGCGTCACTTATCTCTACTCAACAATCGTGGCCGAAACATTGTTTTGTATCACTTAAGACAATATATCTTTCGTTTATGAAAAAGGTTTTTTGATTAGTCGCACAGCGGCGAGAGAAGAGTTTGATCGGTTGGATGTATTTTGAGTGATGGCGAGAACTTGGATGAGCGAGATATACATCTCGAATCCTAGCCTCAGGAGTGCACGGTATACACCATGTTCCATTTCCATCCTTATTGAAAAAGTATTAAGGTAGGAATTAGGTATTTTGGAATTTTGAAAGACGAGTACTTGTGACCTACAAGCTCTTACAGCTTGGGTCTAGTACTCGGGACTACATCTGGACATTCCACCCAGGCAGTCCGTTTCTTTTCAATATTTGTTAAGAAAATGATTCGAATATTTATAAATGTTTTGGAGAGAAGACGAATATTTATGGCTTGCAAGCTCTTACAGCTTGAGCCTAATATTCGGGATTACGGCTGGATATTCCCTCCAGGTAATCTTTTTCTTCCAACTCTAATAAGGAGATGGTTTGAGATGTTTATAGGCGTTTTGGAGGGAAGACGAATATTTATGGCTTGCAAGCTCTTACAGCTTGAGCCTAATATTCGGGATTACGACTGGATATTACATCCAGGTAATCTTTTTCTTCCACGCTTTATTTAGAAGGTGATTTGAGGTATTTAAGGATATTTTGGCGAGAAGACGAATATTTATGACTTGCAAGCTCTTACAGCTTGAGCCTAATATTCGGGATTACGACTGGACATTCCATCCAGGTAATCTTTTTCTTCCAACCATTAAGAAGATGGTTTGAATTTTAGAGAGAAGACGAATATTAACGGCTTGCAAGCTCTTACAGCTTGAGCCTAATATTCGGGATTACGACTGGACATTCCATCCAGGTAACCTTTTTCTTCACATTTTAGAAAAAGAGATTTGAATATTGCATTTGGTTTAAGAGAGGTCAATTGGTACCTGATCAAAGTTTAATTCAAATAAATTGAGACAAGATTTTAACCGAAATTGGAATGATTTAGACATGATTTAAATTGAAATTGAAGTGGTTTCAAAATGATTTGAATTTTAAAATAAATTAAAGTTTGAAAGAATAATTGAATTTATGATAAGTATTTTTTTTTTTAAAAATGAATTGAATTAAAAAATAATTTAATTTGTGATAAGTATTTTTTTAAAATGAATTGAATTGAAAAAAAAAAAAAAAATTTAATTTGTGATAAGTATTTTTTATTTTTAAAATGAATTGAATTTACAACAAGATAATGATAATAATAATAATAATAATAATAATTTTTTGTTACAACTTGATTTAATTGTGATAGATTTTCAGAAAAAAGTTATTTCTTTGTTACAACTTAGTGCAAAATTACCTTTGAAATTGGCCAAAGTAACTGGCATTTACATAATTCTTCTTTACATATTACAATCTACAACAACCATGACTAGTGAGCACTCAAATCCAATATGAATTAAATAATAATCAAACCATATTCATCTTTTTTTTATCATTGATCAGTATATTTTCCTAAATAAAACTCACTTACTAACACCAATCATTAGACCAAAACAGACCCAAAAATAACAACAAAAAGTCAGTGATAAACTTATATTCTATCCATGAGCATCGAGCGAATTCATCCACTGACTCGGCAAATTAGACCACTATGAAGCAAAGGACTTGATTCTATTGCAAACTCAAAGCCATTATTACCATTTATCACATCCACATGGAAACAAACTTGCAGCAAAAAAAATTGGGGTGTTTAACTGATAACTTGACTAACAGGAAAATCATACACTCCAACATCATCCTAGATCTAACAATCCATTTTCAAAATAGTATTCATACTTTTTAAGATAACAGCAAGAACACACAACACCACATGATTTATCCATAGGCCATAACTCAAACACCAAACTAAACAACAACAGTTGGAATTTAAACAAACATAAAAGAATATCCAATGTCAAGCAAGGATTACCAACAAATAAATACAGATCAAGAAGCAAACCAAAGTTGGTGATAAGTTGGTGATAAGTTGGTGATGGGCTCTAACGAAATTGACAGTAGAGCAAAGCTTTGTGGTATCATTGAATCGTCGCTGTCGTCATTCCCAAGGTGAATCCTTAAACTTCTCAACATCCTTCACAATGTTCAATCTTTCCAAGCCTTAACCAAATACAACCTGTAAAAGAAAACAGCATCTAACACAAGCAGATCAAGAGTCCCTTGGTGTAAGCAAATTTGTTGTTACGGTCAGCATAATGCAACAGGAGGATTTTTTTACTGTGTCATTTATAGGTTATAATTTGATGTCATCGATGGTGAGGTTGGAAGATGAGGTTGTAGGGTGATTCGTAGGGTTGTGTCGCCGGTGACGGAGTCGTCAGCTAAAGAAACTGCACAATCACCAAGGAGGTTGAAGACGCGGATCTCCGATCCGACTGCTACGGCGGCGGAGTGTCGGTCTGGGTGGACGGCGATGAGTGTTTTGTTGTGGTTTGTGAGCGGAGGGTTGATTTAGGTGAGGTGAGGTGTTTGAGGGAACGAAGAAGGGTTTGCATGTGGGGGCGAGGGTGAGCGGCGAAGAAGCGATTCACGGTGGTGAAGTGATGGAGGTTTGAAGCGGAGGATTGAAGGAGGCGTTAAGTTGTGAAGCGGTGGTGAGATTTTGACGGCGGCGTGGTGGTTGTGTTGAGCGAGGAAGATGATGAAGTGAAGATGAAGGGTGGGCTGATGATTTGGTGTAGGTTTCGTGGAGTGAAGGTTGGAGAAAATGAAGGGTGGCGGCGGAGAGTGAGTGTGTGGAAGAAGGGTTTCGGTGAAGGAGCAGATGAAAATGAAGGTGGCGGCTAGGTTTTGTGAGGAAGAAGGGTGAAGGCGGCTAGGTTTTCTCTGTCTAGAGAAGAGGAACGATCGTTTCACTTTTATTCTTATTTTTTTTTTTTTTGTCCTTTTCAGAAAAAGATCTCTCTTCCTGAGAGAGTCCCAAAGAGACGTTGAGACTGCCCCTTTTGTCTCCTAAGCATCTATTTTTCTTTATTATGTGCTTTTGTTTTTTTTTTTTTTTTTTTTTTGTGTCAAAGGATTATTGGCTGAGGAGGATAATTGAGGATAGGGATCCATGTGCTTTTTAATTGGGATCATTGATTATTTTGAATTAAAGGCCACGATTCATCCAAAGAAACACAACATTGTTAACCAAATTAAAATGCCTAGAATATCCTTCTAAAATCTTAAATCAATTTAAATCACTTAAATAAAATAAATTTCACATTTTTATATAAACATGATAAAATTAAAATGAGAGCATGATTATACCTATTTAATTTTTTTGATTTTTTTTTTTGACACAATAATGAAAATGGATTTAAAATAAATAAAAAAACAATCGCTCAAAAAAATTAAATTGAATGCACCAAAATAATCAGTGTGAAATAAATTTATTGAAAAAAAAAAAATACAGCATTTCTTTTTAATTTTGAAATAAATTTTGACCGATTAAATAGGCTCAGATGGGTCAGAAGGTGACCGTTTAATTAGCCGAAAAATAAATCGAGCATACCAGATTAAACTACGCGAAACGTAGATTAATAAAATTGATGTCTAGAAGCTTGATTTTAAAATTTTTCATTCACTGATTTGACGCACATCCGTTGATTAATTCGATCGGTTTGTCTGTAATTTCCAAAAAATTATTTCGACTGATATTTTAGGCACTATGCGGTATGGAATGCATGGTATGATATGTAGACATGCAATGGCTATGATTAATGTGTTGAATCAGTGATTCAGGGTCAAAATTGGGGTATGACACCATTGCTCATTGAATTGTGTAACAGTTGGATGGTTTCTCTGTTTGTTTGTCTGAGATATTAACTGTTTAGCTTTTGTACAGGTACATTAGTGGCTTGCTTTTAGCTCTTGCTTGAGCTTTGGATTATGGTTGATACACCACTTAGGTAGCTATTCTCTTACTCCATGTAGTCTGGAAGTCCTGTCACCTTTTTGGTAGGCATTTTGCTGGCAAGTCCTCCTTAAGAGGCCCTGTTTGTGTTTGTTTACATTTGTGCCAAAGACCTCCAAGTGAGGCATGTGCTACTTGATAAGTCCTCCTAAGTGAAGAGGCAATTGAAGGATAAAAGGGATTAGCAATCAATCCCCCGTTATTCAGTGAGTCGTTCATTATGCTCGCACTACGTACTGATGCTTTTGAACATGAACCCAAGATCTTTGTCCAGTGTCTGTCAAGTGGAATAGGATCTCACTTTCTGGATCCCCACGCTTTCTTTATCATTGAGCTCACCCAGGCCAGGGTTAAGAGCATGAGGTCTCATCCTCATTTCCTATTTGATCAACTTCACCCTAACTCTCAATGTTAGTGGTTAAGAGCTACAAACTACCTTTGTACAGTTTGGCTTGTTTGTCGAGGTTGATATGACCCCTCTTGACTAAAGCCCACCCTTGGTTTGAAGCCTCTTGTTTGTATATAGTGTGTGATGATTGTTTGCATTGTTTGCTCTTGCATGTTTGCTTTTGACATTTGTTTGTTGTTTGGAGTCGGATTTAAGTCCATATATTGGCATTCTGTTTCCGTTTTGTTGTTTGGAGTCGGATCTAAGTCCATATATTGGCATTCTGTTTCCGTTTTGCTGTTAGGAGTCGGATCTAAGTCTATATATTGGCATTCTGTTTCCGTTTTGCTTTCAGGAGTTGGGTGTAAGTCCATATATTGGCAGCTTGTTTCCTTTCATTTGAGGTTCTCTTTTGAGACTTGTTTATATTGCTTTTGCTCTTGTGCTTGCTTATTCCAAAGGAACTTACTTGGATCATCCATATGATCTCAAGAGAGGAACTCCTAGTGTGGTTTTCATTTCTTACCTCTCACCCTTTTTCATCATTTCTCCATCCTAACCCAAACCAAAAAACCTTTTTGTGCAAACATTTGACTTGTTTTCAACATTAGAAACCTAAGCCTTATGCTTTTGATTTTCAAACTTTCTTTTCATAATACTTATTTTGAATTGAATCTTTAAGTCAACTTTAACCATTTTTGTATATACTTCTAATTGGTTAATGCAACCCATTCAAATGTGCTTCTTTTGTGGTTTCAATGATCACTTCTTAATCAAATTTTTCATAACCTTTTGCTATTAGGTTTGAGTTATCTTTGTGGTAGATATAATATTCACCTTTGTCCTTAGTGATTGGATTGTAAGCCTTCCATGCTTATTATAGGATTAACCCCTCACTAGCATGTTGAAGCTATCCTCACATGGTGGACTTGTGGTTTTTCAGGTTGAGTTTTCTCCCTTTGATAACAAAAGACCTTAAGGCTTTTGGACCAATCAATCCACTCATTTGTTTTGAAATCTTTTACCCGAACTATGAGGTTTTGATCCTAATCTTTTCATAAGAGGGTACGTAGGCAATGGGTTCATCCATCCAAACACAAAATGTAAATAAACTTGTATATTCTTTTCTCATGTCTTCAATCATGTTTGCACAAATAAAATTTTCATAAACAATAACCTTTGCAACAAGAGTGAAAAGGGCTCCCTAGGAGTACCTAGGATGCTTTGGGTGTCTAACACCTTCCCATTGCATAACCAACCCCCTTACCCAGATCTCTGTCTCTTTTACTAGTTTTGTTTGTAAAACTTTTAGGTTTTTGTTCGCTTTCTAACCTTTCCTTTGGATAAATAGAAGTGCGGTGGCGACTCGACTTTGTATGATTTACCTTGGATTTAGTCAATATCTCCAATGGTAACGAATACACCGCTACAGATATCACAAAATTGGAGCTTACAGACTATTAATCCAATAAATGATAAGATCAAGATTAGTCAAGATATTGTGATTGATTCCTATTAGTCGCATCACCTAAAGTCAAAGCAGATAATCAGGATGGTGTGGCTAGCACTAAACCTCAAAGGACCAGAGTTCTTCTAGTAAGGCTTCAAGATTATGAAATCGTTGGTGATGATAAAGTCATAATAAATGAAGATTTGGTTCATTTCAATTTACTTGTAGGTGTTGAACCAATTAATTATAGCGAGGCTTTAAAGAATAAACAATGGAAGTTAGCTATGTTCGAAGAGTTAAAAACGATTGAAAGAAAGAACACATGGGAGTTAGTAAAATTGCCAACACATACAAAAACTATCAAAGTGGAGTGGGTGTTCAAGTTGAAGTATAATCCGGATGGGTTGATAGTAATACATAAGGAAAGATTAGTAACTCGAAGATTTCTTTAGATAGCAAGACTCAACTACTCTGAGGTATATGCATCAGTAGCAAGATTGGAAACTATTCGATTGATGGTAGCCTTGGCATACAAGCAAGGTTGGTCGATATTTCACTTAGATGTGAAATCAACATTTTTGAATAGTCCTTTAGACGAAGAGGTATATGTTACAGAACCTTCTGGATTTGTGATACAAGAGGAATCAAGGAAAGTATACAAGATGCACAAAGTGCTTTATGGCCTCAAGCAGTCACCTAGGGCATGTAACAAGAAGATCGACTCATACTTGGTCAAATTGGGATTCATCAAATGCAAATATGGTGTATATGTTCAAGTTGTGGCATAAGATATAATAATCATATGCTTATATGTCGATGACTTGTTAGTAACTAGAAATAGCTTGGAGAACTTGTCGAAGTTCAAAAAGCTGATGAAGAAGGAATTTGAAATGTAGGATCTGGGAAAGTTTGCGTACTTCCAAGGCATGGAATTTCAAATGTCGAAGCAAGGTATGGTGCTACATAAAATAAACTATGTCAAAGAGATACTCAAAGGATTCATGATGGAAGACTCGAATCCTGCATCCTCACCTGTATAACCAAATTTGAAACTGGAGAAACATGGAAAGGAAGACAAAGTCGATGTCACTTTGTTCAAACAAATTGTCGGATCTCTAAGATAAGTATGCAACATTCGACCTGATATAGGTTTCTCAGTCGAATATGTGAGCAAATACATGAGTGAACCAATGGTGTTGCACATGAAGGATGCAAGAAGAATCCTGAGATATTTAAAAGGATCCACAAACTATATAATTATAGTTCCAAAATATTATGAAAGCAAATAAGTTGTGTTTAATTTCTATCCAGATGTTGATTGGTGTGGAGACAAGGAAGATCGAAGAAGCGCAACTAGTTACTTCTTTCAATTATTTTGTGCCCCAGTCTCATGGTGCTCGAGAAAGCAACATGTGGAAGAATTATCATCACGTGAAGCTAAATATATAGTTGGATCTTATGTTTCTTGTCAAGAAATGTGGATCAGATCTATGTTGGAAGGGATGGATGTCAAAGTGAAGAAATCTTTGGTGCTGCAGATCGATAACAAGTTAGCCATTAATCTTGTAAAGAATCCAGTTCTGCATGGGAGAAGAAAGCACATTGAGGCTAGGTTTTATTTCCTAAGGGAGAAGGTAAATCAGGGTGAACTTAAAGTAAGACATTACTCGAGTGAAGCATAGTTGGCCGACATTTTCACCAAAGGATTGAAGATCGACAAATTCCTAAATTTGAGAAAGAAATTAGGAATAGTTCATATCGATTATGATTAGCTAGTACTTAGTAACTTGGATTATAAGGGGTATGTTTAGAGTATAATAAAAGTTGTGTAACCCAAGCCCAAGCCTAAGTTGATTAGGTTTGAGGTTTGTTATGTTAGTTACTTAGTATACAAGTAACATAGTTGTATATATATGCATACTGTAATTCAACTTTCATCACATTCAAAAATAACAATCATTATTCTTCATTCTCTCTCTCTCTCTCTCTCTCTCTCTCTCTCTCCATTAAAAGTGCCTCACGCACTAGCAAAATTCAATTGCAACTTAGCCACAACAATGTCTTCTTCATTAGATTTTCTATGCAAGGACAAAATAGAAACAATCAAATTATAAGAATAAACTTCATTTTAGCAATAAAAGATGAAATAAAATAGATCAAATTGTAGCATCACCAACAAAATCAAAATATAAAACATACATCAAGTTTATCTCTTATGTTTCCCAAGTGGCAACATAATATAAGTACATTAATCCAATTTCAACTATTTTAAAAAAACTTCTAGTTTATGTATTTGCATTATCGAGAAGGAAGAATGGATAATTATGAGTTTAACACAAAATATAATTTTAAGTTTTTCAAACAAAATTAAGTCGGAGTTAAAACAATTAAGGTAAAATCTAATTTACAATTAAATTCAACTAATAATCAAACAAGAACAATTTGATTTTGTACAAAGTACAATCATTCACTACTACGAAAAGTACTTTTACTTTGATTGAAAAATAAGTTTTACCTTGTTTTGGTGGGCGAGGTATATAAGGGTGTTATAAAAAAGTGTCCCAATTTTCCTCTCGATTGAACTGACAACTGAGGGAAAAAGTGAAATTGATTGAGTTTGATCCTACTACAACATTTTTAAAATTTTTAAAATTGCGCTACTTTTTACTTCGGCTAGAAATAATACTTGGATTGAAATACCTTGTTTACATAATTTTGTTTTAATATGTTTTTTTTGTTTCAATCTGCAAAATATTAAATTTGTTGAGAAAATTTGAATCTTCCTCCACCTCCTCCTCCTCTTTCTCCTTCTCCTCCTCCTCCTCGTCATCATCCTCATCCTCATACTCCTCCTCCTCCTCCTCCTCCTCATCATCATCATCATTATCAATAAGCACAAAACTAAATAAAAATTTTAAGCATTAAATATCAACAACAACAACAATAAAAAAAAGCAATAGAATCTCTAAGCATTAAATCTAAAAAACAACAACAACAACAACAACAACAACAACAACAAAAATAAATAAAATCAATATAATCATTAAACATTACATCTCCAAAATAACAACATTAAACATTTTTTGGGGTCAAGTAGCCTAGTGGCTGGAATTCACCCTTTAAAGGGGAACAAGTGAGATGTCGTGGATTCGAACCCTCGCCCCCGCATCTGATGTCTCTGCATAGCTACCAAATGAGTTGCCTTAACGGGACAACATTAAACATTTTACTTGACACAACAACAACTAACATTGTTAAGTTACACTCATATTTTCCTAATTAATATTAAACATTTTTAACAAGCAATTATAAGAGAAAATATTACATTAAGGAACTAATCTTGAAGCATTTTCCTGCACTTGAGATCCATATCACATAATGGTGTTGTACTTCATTCTGCTACTTTCATTATCACTGTTTTCAATATGTTAAGTTTTCTTTTTAGTACTTTGCATCCAAGATGGATCATTAAGGCATTCACATTTTGATTGGTTAGTGAGGGTTTCAAGCGGATCCCTGGTGTTTCATATGGATTGATGAGTTGACAATATCTTAACTGTTGTTACTTTATAAATGGATGACAAAGATTCGTTACTTAATTTTTTTATCAAATTGGATACAAGTTTTCCCCTCGGTTGTAACACCCTAACCCCGATACTTATATCAGAAAAATTATACGACAATAAAAGTGATACCTCAAAAAAACACTTAAATACTTATTCGAATAACTGCGAAAATAATCATGAAAATACACTTTAAAGCAACATAATTGTTTTCCAAATAAATACGAAAATCATCGACTTCTCAAAATCATAACAAAAGTCTTCATAATAATTAAAACAAGTGTTCCTAGACCCGATATTACATAATCAGAGCATAACCTACTAAGGTAAACAACGAAAAGCTAATTGAGATAAACTCCAACGAGCTAATCTTCCACTCACAGCAACAACGCCTACTCTTGGTTATCTGTAAGATGTCCATGGTAGACAATATCAAAACAAATGGAGTGAGAACTCACATTAATAAATTAACGGCATAAACTACAAGGTAAAATTCAAACATCTACATGTTCAATAACAATCACACGTAATCATTCTCACATTTAACCCAATCAACATGCACATAAAAAAAATCACATAATCTTCATGTAAAAAGTATGCAATGAGACTCACAACCTCAACTAGACTCGTATGCATGTGGTACCATATCATCATTCGTTGGTTCACTCAGGAACCGAGTCCACCATTCTTGACCCCTGGATCCACCTTTCTAAATCCACGAACCCATCCTTCTAGGTTCGAGACAAGTCACTAGTTCACTCTTCTAGACTTGCAACTTTCCTCTTTCATCAACAACAACGACATATGAGTGCATGTCACAACACGATAATTAAACAACAACATAATGTTTAAAGTCCCCTCCCGACAATAAACAAATATTCATTGATCCAACGATAATAGTTCCCCTCCTGAACTATCATCACACAATAACATACTCATCAATAAACAACATAAATCATGCTTATACAGCAGCATATCATCACCATAATTCATAACAAGTAATATATCATTGTCGCGGCTGGAAAAATGACAGAGTCACCACCATCTTTTATTCGTTCATAAGGAACATGAAAATAATGATAAAACCTATAAATTAAGGGTGAGATGCTAGCTTCGAGAGTCAGTTAAGTAAGGGGAAGGTATTAGGCACCCCTTACCTCCATTGTACTCAATGGGATTCTCCTTTAATTATAGAGTTAGTGTGTTTCTAAATAATGTTTGCTTTAATATTTATTAATTGTTTAATTATTTATTTATTTACAAAATGTTTTATTATTAATAAAAGAAATTTGATTAATTAGAAAAAGAGGGACCTAAAAAATGTTTTTGATTATTATACTCGCTAGAGTCTTACAACTCTATGCCTACATACCCCCCATATTGGATGAATGATCAGAGCACTGCAGTTCTTGTAAACAATGTTGGTTTTTTTGTTGTTTTTATCTCTTGAAAATTTCTCACGCATCGGGGACGGAGAAATAATTGATTTTGGAAAGATAACTCAGTGCACTAGGGCAAAGCACGTATGATTTAAGATGTGTTAGATTGATTTTATCCCATTTGATTGATTGCAAAACTATAATAATTTATTTTTTTAAGAAAATAAATTAGTAATGATATTATATCTTTATTTAATAAAAATGTTAAAAGGATAATTATATAAACCTAAGTATTATATCTCTTATCCCTAATTTTTTTAATCTCTGAAACCTTAAAATTTTCTTAGAGATTTATCTCATGATTATCCCCATTATTGATTACAAAAAATATAATACTTAATTTACTTATGAAAATAAATATTATATATTTATATGATATATCCGTTATCCCGATTTCTATCCCCGATTTCTATCCCTTGATTTATCCCTTATTTTTATCCCTTAATTATTTTGCAAAAATATAATATTTGATTTATTTAAAAAATGAATTATTGATTATACTAAAATATTAGACATAGCATTTATCCCTGATTTTATCCTCGATTTTATCCCTTGAACAACCCTTGATTATTATCCCAAAAATTATCCCATAGATCCAACTTAATTAACCCTAATTAATTAATATTCACTACTTAATTATATTTTTGTATTTTTATTTTAATTATAATAATCTAATTATTAATTATTAAATATTTATTTTTATTTTTTTGGTATGTGTTTGAATATTGTCTCAAATCGATTTTGATATTAGTTAAAAAATGAATTTGCGATATTAGTGAAAAAATATTTGTGATATTAGTTTTAAAAGAAATTCGTGATATTAGTCTTAAAAGAAGATTGGTGATATACGTTTTATAATATTAGTTAAAAAAAGTTAACTTAAAAAAATGATTTAAAATAAAAATTGATTTTTCAAAAGATTACTTCATAACGTTAGAAATGGCTAAAAAACAATAGGGTTGATATATAGTTTTAGTTTTAAATTGTTTAGAAGATGATTGTGTTTTTTTTGAACTAGATTATTACAAGGTACTGAAACATATTCGGCTTAAACATATTTGACTTAAATGCACTTTTGATTCCTTTAGTTTGGACGTTTTAAATAATTGATCCCCCTATTACTAGTTCCCCTTATTTAATGTTCCCCTTATTTAATATATTTTACATGATTAATTAATAGTATTAATAAAATCTTTTTAGAAATTAATTAATTAAAATTTTGAAAAGTACTTTGGGCCTTAAGCCCATCTCATTTCAGCAGTAACCAATACTCAAGTTTGTAAGTTGTAGTATTAATATATATAAACACTAACTACATTTATTAAACAATCAATGTGGGACTTTAATGAGAAACAAAACTCACACTACACCTGCAACCTTGTTTCTTTTCAGTCTAATTACAGTATCTCAAAAACAAATCATCTAACATTTGATTTCAGCTAAACACTTATCTAATTCACAAACTTAGCATCTCAGAGTGTCATTAGCTAAAGCCTTGCATGTGTAACAAAACTCCAAATTGATCATGACAATGAAGTTTAAACTTAAGAGGATTTTCACAAATTCAAATTGATCAAATTCAGTGACCTTACCTATGCCTCCAATTTGTCAACACTATCAATCATTTCTAATAAAAAAAACATCATTTTCAAAGACTAAAAAACATTACTAATGTGCAAGTGCAGTAGAACCGAATTCGTATTCCATAATTGAGCATTTTTATTTTTCCATTTTAAGTATTTCTATCTTACTCACATTTCATTGACTGTGTTCTTTCAAAACAAAATAATAATTCTTTAAGATATATTCAGAATTCTTACAATATACATACTCTTTATTTTACATGAGCCATAATAACATATCAAATCAAAAGTTAACAGTTCCTTACTTATACATATCAGTGGCAAAATATGATAAATTTATGTTAACTTTAATAATGTTTTATATTTTAACCATGTTTTATGAACATTCTTCTCTATTTTTTAAACACAGTTCCTTACTTTAAAACATGATAAATTTATGTTAACTTTAATAATATTTTATACTTTAATAATAGCTCCTTATTTATACATATCAGTGGCAAAACGATTTGAAGAATACATTTCATTTCTATCAACCAAAGAAAGAATATTGAATTTATGTCAACTTTAATAATGTTTTATACTTTAATAATAGTTCCTACTTATAATATCAATGGCAAAACGATTTGATGAATACATTTCATTTCTATCAACCAAAGAAAGAATATTGGATTTAGCTTCATACATTAACAAAGATACTCTGAAGTAATCGAAAATCAAATGTTAGATGATTTGGTTTGGAGATATTGCAATTAGACTGAAAAGAAATAAGGTTGTCGGTGTAGTGTGAGTTTTATTTCTGATTAAAGTTCCACATTGATTGTTTAATTAATGTAGTTAGTGTTTATATATCTCACTAATACTATTAATAAATCATACTTACTAAAGTATTAAAAAATAAATTATCCTAGTCAGTGATTTCACATAATTTAAAATAATTTTTAAATATTAGTCATCATTGCCACCTATGCAAAAGTGGAAGGAGACCACAAAAATCCAAAAGACCATCAAAATTAAGGGACCAAAATAACTGATTTTGTAATAGGGGGACCAATTGTTTAAAACGTTCAAACTAGAGGGATCAAAAGTGCATTTAAGCCAACATATTTAAAAGTATACAGATACCATATAAATAGACTTAAGATAATAAAACATAATAAAATCAAATTCTATGGAAAAGTGTAAATATGAATGGGAGACCGACCTGGATGGGGATTTTTCTAGTTTTGAGCAAATGTGTCGGCTCTTTTCTCTTTCTTTCTCCTTCATGCCTAGAACTCCTTATACCTCCTCGAACTCCTTATACCTCCTCTTCTTGTTCTCCTCTGGTGCGGGATTCTTTCTTCCATTTTTGCTTGGATGAATGTTAAATGTTTAGGGTTTAGTTGTTCTTCTTCAGTGTGAAGAACAATAACTTTAGGATATATAATTGGTAGATTGTGGATGAGAAAAAGTGTAGAACATATATACTATTTATAGATAAAATTAGGTTAAAAAATTTAAATAAAATTAAACTGTTTAGGAAAGATTTCATTTAACCTGATTCTACATATTTCTTAGAGTCCGAGCTAATAAATCTGGATGGATTCATGACTTTGTGAATTTAGATAAAAAATTATTTTAAATAAACAAAAACAATCTAATAATCTAATAATGATAACAAAATTGATTTTTTTATTTTAAAAAAATGTATTAATAACAAATACGAATATTAATAGTGAAATGATAAAAAATGCTATTTTTGTGATTTTGTATGATTTAAAAATAAATTAGAAAAGTTACAAGTAAAGAAAAATGAATAAAAGGAAAAAAACACTAAAAGTAAGAAATATTAGATTCAAACTCATGACATTTCCCTTTGTAACTCCTTATACTCATTTTAGAACCAACTAGGTCATTCCACTCATTTAAAATAAAATAGCATTAACGAGTATATAATAATAGTTTTAATAATAATTCCATGATAATATTAATATTAGTAATAATATTAATAGTAATATTATGCTCTAATAACCCCATTATGACCCTAATTAGATAATATATCAATTAATGATAATTTTATTAATAAAACAAATTAATTTAATTGAAATTAATCTCAATATTAATCTATTCCTAAATAACAATAATATAACTTCATATTAATTAAAAAGTACTAATATGAATCTATCCTTATTTAACTAATAACAACGTTATTATAATCTATTATATCCCTGCTATTAAAACAAATAATTCCCCTAATTATTATTTTTTACTAATTTGTTTTAATAAGACAAAATGTCCTAGTTATCAATGGTAATATCCCTCTAGCATAACTCCCCAAATTATTACGTTCCAAGCAACACCCCCGAATTAAAACAAATCCCTAAGAGGGACTAAAAAGTCAAAATGGTCCCCCTTTGACTTTTTAGGTCATTGGGGTTGACCAAATTCCTTATAAGGGGCCTTGAGCATGTCAATGACCTAAATTCTAAGTCAATAACAAGAAAGAAATAGTGGTCAAAATTTGGGGTACGACAATCATCATCATCGATTATGCACATATCCAACATTCATCATATACTGCAAAAATTAGATTAAAATCATGTTTAATCGTTTAATCATACTAACTTCGTTCAAACAATACTTAACAATATATTAACAGTACTCAAAACATCCACGAAACTCGAAAAATTGGAATCTGCCATTTATCATTATAAAACAAGTATTTATGCCTATTGAAGGTTCATGGAGGGTTACCCGCCACGGGCATGGCGCCCGCCATCAACATTTAAAAACCAAAATATCACACCCTTCATAATTGTAGCAACCAGCTCGATAAACAAGTTTGGACTTCATGACGGGTTATCCGTCATGGCCATGGCGCCCGCCATGGACCTATGGCACCCGCCATCAACTTGCGAATAGCAGAATTCGTTTTTTGCTATGGAGTTCACATCAGAACTCCGATTTTTCACTCTAGATACTCAAATTAATTAGGAAAACAATAGATAAAGAACATATAAACATCACATAACTTATATCCATCATTTAGCAAGCATAATCATCAACTATTCTCCACTTTTAACATGGTCCTAAAGACCTTCAAACCCAACAATGGTGAAAAACATATTAACACATAAAAATAGAAATTTCATACACATATATACACAAATTTCATCATGAAAAACAGACTACAACACCAATTGATTATCAAATTTCAGATTCACATACATACATAACCAAGCATGCATAGTTATACAAACCTAATGGAGGTTAAGGACTCCTCAACTCTATCCCTTAAGCATATACCCATTATTGAATTCATTCTTCCCCCTTACATGGTTTCCCTAGAAGCAATAGAATTATGGTTTTAGTTGTTCTTCCCTTCTCTCCAAAGCTCTAAACTTATATCTCCATTGTGCCTCTAATCTCCTTCTCATGTACTGATAAAAATTCTCTAAACTTAGGTTGTCTCTTAGTTTATATAATTAGGGTAATTTATTCATAATTAGAATTCCATCCCCTACTAACAACTACTCTTACTCCTTCTTCCCCTCTATTTCTCTTAATTTGTAATACAATCCCAAACTCTTTATTTCCTCAATTTTGTAAAATAAATTCAATAAAATTGTCTTATTTTAATCATTAAAATAAATTCTAATTATCATAAATAAACTTTACTAGCCTCTGCTTACTCTCTACACCTCCATCTCAAGGCCACACACCTTCATCCCCAAAACCAATTCAATTATTATGCATAATAATTAAATTAAAAGATAAACCACTTAATTAAAATAATAACTCAGAAACTAGGGTGTTACATCGGTTTCCAGCTCAACCGAGGTAATAGGTCATAAATAAATAAAAAATAAAAAATAAAAGGGGCTAAAATGCAATTGTTGTGATTCGAAGGCGTGTCCCCTGAATACTTCTCGCCTCAGTTGTCTGCTCAATCGAGGTAATAAATCATAAACAAAAATATAAAAAAAATTAAAAGTTGCTAAAATGCAGTTGATGGGATTCAAAGGTGTATCCCCTGCATACTTTTTCCCTCGGTTGTCAGCTCAACTGAGGGAATAGGTAGTATTTTTTTTTAAAATTACAAATAAAATGTTGCACGCCTTTAGTTTACACCACATTTATTCGATGGTTGAGGTGAAATATTTTTCATAAAATATAATATTTATAGTAGCGTGTGAATTGAAACTCATTGTTGTTATTGTTAGTGCGTGAGACACTTTTAGTGAGGAGAGAAAGAATGAGAGATAATGAAAATAAGGATTGATATTATTGAATTATTATTGTACAAATTGAATTATAAAATATGTCTATTTATATACAACTAACTTGTCTACTAAGTAACAAATCCTGAACCCTAACTAACTTTGGGCTTGGGCTACACAACTTGGATTATATCACAACATACACCCCTATAATCCAAATTGTCGAACATACACTAATCATAGTTGATCTGAACTATTCCTAATTTCTTTCTCAAATTCACGAATCTGTCGATCTTCAATCATTTTGTGAAAATGTTGGCTAACTGTGCTTCACTTGAGCAATGCCTTACTTCAAGTTCACCTCAATTTACCTTCAACTTTAAGAAGTGAAATCTAGCTTCAATGTGCTTACTCCTTACATGCAAAACTGTATTCTTTGCAAGATTTATGGTTGACTTGTTGTTGATCTGCAACACCAGGGGTTTCTTCACATTGACCTCAATATCTTCCAGCACAAATCTTCCTTATCTCCACACCTATCAACATCTGAATAACAAGTAACCATATCATCTTTGCTTTCAGGGTCTCGTCGAAATAGAATTCCATAGTTTATCGATCCTTTTAAGTATCTCAAGATTCTTCTTGTAGCCTTCATGTGTGACACATTTGGTTCACTCATACATCTTCTCACTAATTCGACTGAGAAACCTATATCAGGTCGACTGTTGCACACATATCTTAGAGATCCGACATTTTTTTGAACAAAGTTGCATCGACTTTGTCTTCCTCTTCATTCTTATCCAACTTAAAATTTGGTTCGACAAGCAAGGATGCAGGAGTCAAATCATCCATCCTGAATCTGTTGAGTATCTCTTTCACATACTTTCTTTGATGTAGCATCATACATTGCTTCGACATTGTAAATTCCATGCCTAGGAAATAAGACAAGTTTCCCATATCCGACATTTCAAATTCCTTTATCATTAGTGCTTTGAACTTTGACAAGTTCTCTAAGCTGTTTCCAGTTACTAACAAGTCATCGACATATAAGTAGATGATTGTTATATCTTATTCCACAACTTGAACATAAACACCATACTCAGACCTACATTTGACGAATCCCAGTTCGACTAAGTATGAGTTGTTCTTCTTGCTCCATGCCCTAGACGCCTTCTTGAGCCTATAAAATGCTTTGTGCAACTTATACACTTTCCTTGCTTCCTCCTGTATCATAAACCCAAGAGGTTGTGTGACATAGACTTCTTCGTCTAAGGGACCATTAAAAAATATTGATTTCACATCTAAGTGAAATGTATACCATCCTTGCTTGCATGTCAAGGCTACAACCAATTTGACAGTCTCCAATCTTGCGACAGGTACATATACATCAGAGTAATCAAGTCCTGCTATCTGAAGAAATCCTCGAGCTACCAATCTCATCTTATGTCTTGCTATCGACCCATCAGCATTATGCTTCAGCTTGAACACTCACTTCACTTTGATAACTTTTGTATGTGCCAATAATTTAACTAACTCCCATGTGTTGTTTCTTTTGATTGCTTACAACTCTTCGACCATAGTAGACTTCCACTTCAAATTATTTAAACCTTCTCTATAGTTTATTGGTTCAACACCTACAAGTAAAGTAAAATGAACTAATTCTCCATCTGGTGTGAATTCATCATCACTAGTCACTTCATAGTCTTGACGTCTTGATGGAAAAACTCGAGTTCTTTGAGGTCTCTGGCATGTGCTATCCATACCCTCTTCGACTTTTATTGTGTTGGGAATGTTGGAAACTGCTTCTACTAGAATATCGATAATTACTTCGACTTCGACTTCATTAGTTTATTCGTCGATGCCATAGCTCATCAAAGGTTTGTTAGTTGGATAACCAGAATTCCAATCCCAGACGTAGTTTTCATCAATAACAATATCTAGGCTCGTCATGATCTTCCATTGATTGGATTGAATCACCTGTATGCTCCAGTTTTATGATATCCTACCAAAATCATAGGTTCACTCTTGCCATCAAGCTTCCTTCTACTCGCATCAGGAACATGCTTGTAACAAATAGAGCCAAACACCTTCATATGACTCACATATGGTCATTTGTCACTCCACACTTCTTCAAGAACCTTGTTCTTCAGCTTCTTGGTAGGGCACATATTCAAAATATAAACAGCAGTGGAAACAACTTCACCCTATAAGGATTTTGGAAAATTCTTTTGCCTCAACATGCATCTCTCCATGTCCTATATGGCCCCGTTTCTTCTTCCTTCTATCCATTATGTTGAGGCGTGTAAAGAGTAGTTACCTCATGATCAATACCATGTTCTGTACATAATTATTCAAACATCTTTGATGTATATTTGTCACCTCCATCTATTCACTGAACCTTGATCTTCTTTTCAATCTGGTTTTCGACAAGTATTTTGAATCTCTTAAAGATTGCAAATACTTTGTCCTTTCGCTTGATCACATAGATCCAAAGCTTTCAAATATACTCATAGACAAATGAGACAAAATACCTGTTTCCACCAATGGTATATCCTCAAACAGGCCACATACATATGAATGTATTACTTCTAGTATGCAAGAGGATCTCATTGGCATAGTCGAAAAGAAATACTTTATGGATTGCTTTCTAACTAAGCAACCTTCATAGAGTTTGTCGAGCATATCAAAACTTGTTATACCAATTACCATATCTTGAGTACTCTGTTGATTGAGTGATTGAAAGTTCAAATGTCCAAACCTTAAATGACACGGCCAACTATGCTTGTGATCAACAATAATTTTTAGACATTGTACTTCAATCGAACTAATCATTGTCTTGACTATCCTATTCTTCGACAAAGGAGATTTCAAGACCAAATTATTCTGAGTGTCAACAGTTCCAAGGCTCCATCTTTCATTATCACTGAGAAACCTTTTTAACCAATTGTCCAACACTTAGCAGATTGAATTTCATTCGAGGTGCATAAAGTACATCTTTGAATAACTATGTCGCCAATACCTTATGCTTGCAATGAGCTACTATCAGCAAGTTTGACCTTTCTTTTCTTTGACGATTCGAAATTTGCTAACAACACTTTTTAACCAGTCATGTGATTCGAGCAAACCTAGTCAAGGAACCATATCTTGGAGTCGACATGGTCATCTGCAACTACATCCATAACCACCATATCTTCAGAATTATCTGAGTCTTGGCGTGCAAGGTTCGCTCATTCCTCCTTACCTTTTGTCGCTCCCTTGTATTTATTGTACCAATAATTCTTGGCCAAGTGACCCCCATTTTTCACAGTTATAGCACTGCACACCTTTTTTGTCTTTGTCTTTCTGATAGGAGTTTCCTTATCCTCTTTTCGAGGATTTAAAAGCCATATCATCGACATTATGCTTTTGAGGGTTCGACCAAGACTTTTGGCTCTGAGTCTTGTCTCATTTTCCTTTGAACTTGTCGGAACCACCATGCTTCTTCCAAGCCTGAGCCTGCAATGCTTGTATTGGATCTTGAACCCCTTTCCTTTCGGCAATCCTAATCTCATGTGCCTCCAATGAACCTATCAAATCATCCAGTTTCAGGGTTTCAAGATTGTTGAATTCTTGGATAGTTACAATAACGTGATCAAACTGAGAGATCAACGTATGCATTACCTTCTTAATTATCATCTTATCAGTTAGGGTTTCACCATAACCCTTCATGAGATGGACGAGATTCTCCATCTTCGACACATAACCTACAATATTTTCATCTTTTCCCATCTGCAGCAATTCATACTACTGTCGCAAATTCTGCAATTTGACGACTTTAACTTTCTCACCTCCTCCATAGTACTTGAAAAGAATATCCCATTCCTCCTTCGTCGATGCAACATGAGAGATCTTGTCAAAATTCATTGCCTCTTTGTTCGCGACTCTCTGAGCATCAGTTTCATTCTCAACAAGCTTAGGGATGCCATTAGTAACCACTTCTAAGGTTTCATGAAATCCGAACAAGGACTTCATTTGCTTGCTCTATCAGTTCCAATTTTTCCGTTAAGAATTG
This sequence comes from Lathyrus oleraceus, assembly GCF_024323335.1. Lineage (NCBI taxonomy): Eukaryota > Viridiplantae > Streptophyta > Magnoliopsida > Fabales > Fabaceae > Lathyrus > Lathyrus oleraceus. Next base: position 584,860,166 of record NC_066583.1, on the reverse strand, counting down.
GAAGAGAATTCGAAATGCCATAGTACCATTCATCTTTGCAGCAATTGATTAACAACCCATGATCCCGGAAACACAACCACTGACATGTGATTCTTGAAAACACGATCAAGAATCTAACCAGAGCTCTAGATACCAATTTGTTAGTTCATGAGGCACTTTTAGTGATGAGAGAAAGAATGAGAGAGAGTGAAAGTAATGATTGATATTATTGAATTATGATTGTACAAACGGAGTTACAGAAAATGTTAATTTATATACAATTAACTGGTATACTAAGTAACAAACCTTAAACCTCAATTAATCTTGGGCTTAGGCTACCCAACTTGGATTATATAACAACAATTATGCAACTGTGAATTGAAGTCCCACATTGATCTTGATCCAATTTGTATTCTCCTTCTCATGAACCATCGGGGTTTCAGAGTCGGTGATTCGAGTAAGGGAACGACTCCCGTTGAAATGCATGTGACATGGTGTGAGTGTCAAAAGAGATACAAGTGTACGTGGATGAAAGAGCTTCCACTTGATAGAGGGTATAATGAATGGACTCATACTTAAGGGAATTATTATTGTGATACAAATGTGAGTTGAAAGTCCCACCCACATTGTTTAGAAAAATAGAGGTTAATCCCTTTATATATAAATGAGATGTCTCATACTTATAAGTCTTATGATTTTTAATTAATATATGATGTCATTTTCTTGATCCGATATAATTGTTCTTTTGTTGATCATCCGGTCTCAGAGTCCGGTCTCACTCCGAGATCATTTTTTAAAATGAGGAATGAACATGAGTTTTCCTAAACAAAAGAGTGAGTCCTAAAAAAGGATATAAAAGAGTGTTTATAGCCCACATCATTTCTTATAATAAACACCATTGGACCAAATCACTTTTTGGAATTACATAAGCATATGCCTCTAAAACCTCATAGTTATTGTACTACCTTGCATCAACTATGAACCTAAGTAGGCCGGAGATAAGTTAAAAGCTTAATTGACCTCTGAAAACTTTTCACCATTTTCTCTCTATTTTTTTAGAAAAATACCTTTCATCAATTATTTAGTATACCCTATAAAGCTTGAAAATAAAGCGTTTAGTGTTGTTTGACCTATATATATACTTCAATTGAGTACAGCTATATATTACTTCATTCGTGAAAGTGTGACATCCATAGTTGATCATTAGTATTTAACAATTAATAGATGTTGTACTAATTGTTTATACTTAACTTCATAGTTGCTTTCGTACGTGTAATTAAACAAGTGAAGAATCACCTAAATACTATTTTTCACCGTCCAAAACGACAATATATAGTGGAAGATTACATGAGAGGGCACATTGTTTGAGTTAAATTATGTGTAGGAATGGGAATAGTTTGACAATGTTTGAATTCTTATTCTAAGAATAACCTAAAAATGTTTAAAAGAAGAAACATGAGAATTTTTTTCCATGGAATTTCTCATTTCTAGTGGTTTAGAATTTAGATGTTGTAAAAGAACTTTTTTAGCATGAGCTCAACCATGTATTTAATAATTCATTTATCCTATGCACATTCCCTTCTGTTTATTATACATAATTGGACCCCCAAAAGACACCAATTCATTTGGTTTGAGGGAAAGTCAAAATCAGGAATCATTCTTGGCCTAAAATAAACAGGTTATATATTTCTCTCTACAGGGTATGTCATTAGAAAAATATTTTGAAAAATTCGTTTTTAATAGAATTTAAAACATATATGGGACCCAATGTCTTTTTGAAAAATTCGTTTTTAATAGAATTTAAAACAAGAATATTTAATCTATGTTTCAAGATAGTTGTAAATCACACATAAGTTTTGAATAACTTCAATTTTAAAAAATATATTGATCAGGGCAATAATGATATAAATTGTTAATATTATTATGAAAGTCACACATGCATTGGAAAAACAATAATTCATTTAAAAGGACTCAATATCAATGTCAAATATAACTTTACTACCTAAATCAAAATAATTTTCACCGCTACAACATGTTTTTAAGTACTTAGGAGAGATTTTTCTTATTTTTGTACACTATAGTATAAAAATGAATTCGGACTATTGGATATGTCAATTTTGAAGGTATTTTTTTTTGAAATAGACTAAAATTTTAGATATACATCCTCTAATATTTATTTTCCGTTCCATTCCGTTTTCTATTTTTAAGAGTGCAAAAATTAACCTAAATTTTTGTAATTTTTATATTAAGGGTGTGCACGGGTCCACTCACCCCACTGTCATTTTTGTGCGCGGATCAAAATTTTAAATCCGCACACTACAAAGTGTCCGTCCATTCTATTTTTTACAACTCTTATAGTGAGCCTAAATGGGGCGACCATTGCATATTTGTTACCCCACAAGTTGTATTTGGCGCCCCACAAAAGGGTTGTGATTATGCTTTTGTTCTTGCTATAAATTATCGAATTTTAAAAACTTCATATTTTAAAACATCATATTAAATTTTTAAATGTTCGATAAAAATGCATAAAAATCCAACCTCGAACTTTTTGTATCAGATATTTTAAAACAATTATTTGATATTTTATTTCTATCAGATTTGTATAGAAATTTTCACGTAAAATTATTTAATAAATTCTTTTATCAGAATTTTATGAATGTGTCACATAGTACAATAAAATTGATTTCACAAGGTTTGTGTAAAGTACTAATTTAATAATTACTGTAATTAGTTGAACAATTAGAAAAATATATAATTTAGTTTATTAATAAAAATAATAATTAATATTAAAATATGAGATTAATTGTTATGCATTCTCAGTGTAAAAAAATTTACATTGTCAATATATCAGAATCATCCGTTTGTGTTACTTCACATGTGATTATAGAAAAAGTCAAACTTCTCTAAAAAATCAATGGTTGTGATTAACTGACAGTGCAAAATATTTTTACACTGTGAGTGCATTTCAATTAAACTCTTAAAGAAAATATTGGATGATGATTCTCTAATGACAATCTTATATTTCTTTTTTTACTTAGGGATATTTATTATATAAGAAAACAATATGTTATGGAAAAGATCAAATATCATGCTTGATGCTTAGGTCTTCACGTCATTTGTTTTCTCAGCCTTTCAATTGAACCTTTTCATTTTGGTAAATTTTCCAATAGACATTATTTTCTTCCTCTTCTTCAAACTTCTCTCTTCTTATTTTTTATTCATGTTTTTCTTATGCTTTTTTAATTCTTTCTTTTAATTTGATTTATGAAAATGATTTAAGCGGCTTACTGTTATTATGGTGTTAGATCTATGGCGACGACATCGTGTTTTTGGTTGTGAATGTGGTGGTGGTCGGAATCAAAATAATTGATGTGTTTTACCAATGAGCAAGTGACGACCGTGCTTTGACTGAAATTTTTACTGTTTCAAGATTAATAGTTTGGTTGATTCAATATTTTCTTGATTGATTTTTGGACATGTTTCTTGAAGGTGACTGTTTATCATCAACTTGTAGTCGATCTCAGTCTACATTAATTATGTGGTTATTATACTGCTTTATTTTAAATTTTTTTATATTGTCATATTACATGTCCATTATACTGTTTAAATGGTTTTGTTTTATTTGATAGATGCATGTGATTCAGGACACAAGTGGTAGATTCGGAGGCACAAGTGTATGGAAGATTCTTATAGGAGCTGTTAATGAAGTATAGATTAAAATGATTATTCATCAAGTTATAAAAATGATAATTCAATATTTTGACATGGAATAGAATTGTAACTCTTGGGTGAAAATTTTATATCTTAATAACCATATTATTGTTTATTTTGCAATTAGAATTTTAATAGTATTAATTCTTGCTTCTAACTGATAATTGATTACATGTCTTACATTAATCCTTCACTTGGTCTCACATTTTCCTCTGCACCAGAGAACTTCTTAGAGAACCAATGTATTATGGTGCAGCTATTACTTTCGCATGCATGATGTATTGGAGAATTTCGTCAGTTTCGATTGCTGTAATATGTAATCTCTGTGCAGGAGATCGTAATAATGGTTAGACAATGTTTGACAAAGAAATTCAATTATATTTAATAAATAATTTTCAAATCTTGTTTTTATAATTAGAATAATATATTAGAAAATTCTTGCTTTTTAAATAAATTTAATGCTTTTTTAGAGTTAGTTTTAGTATATAAAAGGTCATGAAAAAAAAGTTTTAGTTTTTCAAACGTAATGATAATTTATAATTTAATTTATTATGGTTTATACATACATAAGAAAAATATACTAATAAATTTTATCATATTTTTTTGGTATAAGTGTAAATAAAAGGTCATGGGGTAAGTAAGTATTTTTTATATCATTTTATAGAATTTATCAATTATATTAAATAATTTATTTAAATTTAATTTTATGGTTTAATAATATTATATGATAGAATTAAAATATATGTTTAATCTTCTGAATATAACAATATTCGTGCAAATAATCAAACATGTAAAAGAGGTTAATAATATTATGATGTGGAGGATGAAAAAGAGGTTAATAAACATGTTGTATAATCAATTTTGTTTGTTTTTCTTTTGATTTTTATTATTTTAGAAATAAATACATGTAACATATTAGTATTCATAGGAATGCACGGATCCAGGTCAGTGAGGACACAAGTTATTATAATTTTTGTATAATTAAAAAAAGTAAAAATAAATATATTTAAATAATGTATGAATCCAAACACGGATAAATATATTTATTTATGTTATTCATAATTATTTTACAATTAAATAATATTTATAAATACTATGTTATTAGTCGGTATTTATAAAACTAAATAATTGTATAAATATTTTTATAAATAATGTCAAAATAAAATTAATATTTACATACGAAAAAATATACATTTGATCCAAATATTTGTATATATGGAAAAACTATATTTATCTTCCAAATATAAATAAATAATATTTTTATTTTAAAAATAATAAACCTTCTTGATTAAATAATTTTATTTTTCTATTTTTTACATTCTTATTATATTTTAAAAATAAATACGCGAACACATCAGTATCCGTGCGAACATACGGGTATCCATACCAATATCCATGCGAATGCATGAGTAACATTCATACTATTTTATTTCCAAGGAATCTGAGTATCATGAGTTGCAGGAATTCAAGAAACATGGAATCAAGCAAAAGAAACATTTACTCCTTCAAGATCAAAGATCCCGATCTAAGGAGCTTATGTGACTTGGTCTCTCAGATGCACCCAGTATACAGAATCAACTTTGGAAAGAATTATGGCAACCTGCTCAGCATCCTCAATCAACAAGTGAACCATACAACCTTAATCACTTTAGCCCAATTCTATGACCTACCTTTAAGATGCTTCACATTCCAAGACTTCCAGCTAGCACCAACGTTGGAAGAATTCGAGCGTCTTGTTAGGATTCCTATGAAGAACAAGCCACTATTTGAAGGGATATATGAACCTTTGCCCCTTGAGGTCATTGCTAGTGCGCTTCACATGGATGAAAAGGAAGCAGAGGCTAACTTAGAGACCAAAGGGAATACCAAAGGATTTTCACTAAGTTTTCTTTTGGAAAAAGCTCATACCCTATTGAAGGCAGAAAGTTGGGATGCTTGTTACTCTGCTATTGCATTGGCCATCTATGGCGTCGTCCTGTTCCCGAATATGGATGGTTTCGTAGACATGACTGCCATTTGTGTTTTCTTTACTGGGAACCTAGTACCCACTTTGTTAGCCGATGTCTACTATTACATAAGTCATAGGTATACTAAGAAGAAGGGATTGATTGTTTGTTGTGCTCCTTTATTATATCAGTGGTTTCTAGAACATATTCCGAAGACAGGTGCTTGGGTTGAACAGACAGATGTTAGTTGGCCTCAGAGATTGGGATCACTCCGATCTGAAGATCTCTCTTGGTACTCCAAAGAATACATCAACATGGATATTATATTCAGTTGTGGAGATTTCCCAAATCTACCGCTTATTGGAACTTAAGGATGTGTGAATGCTAATCCAGTCCTATCACTCAGACAACTTGGCTACCCGATGGAAGGCCCTCCAGAGGAAAATTCTTTGGAAGCTTTCTTGTTACCTGGCTTTGGGGTTGAGAATCCTAGCTTATTCCAGCGAATCAAGGAGGCTTAGAAGAATGTCAATAAAAAAGGGAAAGTCGATTTAGGGAGAGAAAATGGGATTACAAAAGAACCATATTTTCAGTGGGTAAAGGAAAGGGTGCAAATGATTAAAATGTCATTTGTCATTCGGACGCCTATACCTCTTCCTGAACCTAAGCTCACCCATGTCCCTATTGAAGAAATAGAGGAACTCAATGCTGCCATGACAAAGCTAGGAAAAGAGAATGAAGATTTGCAGAAAAAACTCCAACAAACCATCAATGAGAAAAACAATATAAAGTGGGAGCTTGAGAGAAAAGAGGAACAACTTCAAGCCCATGTGAAAAAGTTCAACAAGGAGGAGCATAAGAGGAAAAAGATCAAGGTAGGATTAGAACAAGCTGACCATTGTTTAGATACTCTTAAGGGTCAACTACGACAAGCTCAAAAAGAATGTCAAGACAATGAGCGTTGGTGGCATCTATCCACAAAGGAAAACAAGACGATAAGGGATACACTTGGGGCTCAGATAAAAGAGCTCACCAATTCTGTTCGTCATGCAAAGGCTGAAGTAGATCAGGAGCGCCGACTCAAGAATATATCCACTGAAGCTTCTAGGGTGTCACCCATGATATGGGAGGAGAAGTGTCGAGAAGTAAGACATGCAAGGGAGTCTGTCAACTATTGGAAGAACCAGCTAGAGTCATTACGCCAAGACAACTCCATATGGTTGAAAGAGCGAGACTATGTGATTGAAGATTATGAATCCTTTAAGAATACCATAGACTTCTTACAAGGAGATAGGGATAAATTTCGTGCAAAACTTGATGGGCTAGTGTGGTTCTGTAATTGGGCGGCTAAAGAATTTCCATGGAAGTTGAGAGACGCAGTCGAAGAGTTGAAAGAAGATAGCACTCCTCCAGCCATAATCAGTTTCATTCTGCTCTGTAAAGGGTTACTGAAGAGATTCAATGAGGAACTAGAAGAGCTTCAAGCCAGAAGGCCAGCTGTTTAATTTGCTTATGTCTTGTATTTTGTTCCTTTAACAAATGTACTTTTGAACTATGACCTTCTTTGAACCCCTATGTTATGTACTTAAATGAATGATGTTTAAAAATTACTCCATTATTGTTATTCTAAGTATTTCTTGTTTCTTCGAATTACTAACAACTAATGAAACTCGAATGATTCCTTGAAAATAAAAAACGCATAACATTCGCATCTTCATTATGCATCACGCTTCATAAAATTCAAAAAATTTACCCAACCTTTTTACCCTTTATCCAGCCACACTGACTAATCAACACCGATACGAGACGTGAAGCAAATACAAGATGACATTAGAGCAAGTTGAGGCCAACCAGGTTACCATGAGGACAGACATCAATACGATCCAGGAGAAGATGGATCAGCTGTTGGAGACAATGCTCGCAATCGCTTAGAGAGAGAGGATTGAGGAGGAAGAAGCTAAGGCAAAAAGGAATGATATCACGCCAGGTCTGAACCCCCAAGACGAGGGTTACGTCCCCACCAAGAAGAGATTGGTTCAGATACCGGTAGGAGGCAAAGGAGATGGATACCGTGCATAACCTTCTGATACATCTACTCATCATGGATCCGAAATTGGAGATGACCAGTATAATGCATTCTATATGCCTGATCAACAAAAACCTAAGATACTTCCAGATCCTGCTGCAGATAGGCTCTGTGCCCTGGAAAAGAAGATCAAAGCCATAGAAGGAAACAATATCTTCGGTGCTTCTACCATGAACATGCGTTTGGTATCGAATTTAGTCATCCCGGCTAAATTTAAAACTCCTGATTTCGAGAAATACAAAGGACAGACTTGTCCAAGAAGTCACCTGGTAATGTACTTCAGAAAAATGGCTGCTCATACCGAAAACGACAAACTACTTGTACACTATTTCCAAGACAGACTGAGTGGGGTATCTCTGAGATGGTACATGAGCTTAGAGCAAGGGCGGATTCAAAGCTGGGAGGATTTGGCTGACGCATTTCTCCGTCAGTACAAATATAACTTAGATATGGCACCCGACCGGATGCCTTTGCAAGGGATGGCTATGAAGGAGAGTGAGTCATTCAAAGAATATGTCCAACGATGGAGAGAGTTGGCAGCTCAGGTAGAGCAACTATTGTCTGAAAAGGAAATGACCGGGATATTTGTGGACACCTTGAAGGATCCATTCTTTGATCGATTAGTGAGCAGTGCAACATCTGACTTCGCACATCTAGTCACAATTGGAGACCACATAGAGAAGGGGTTGAGGGATGGAAAGATTCCAGGAGCGGTGACATCCCCTAGCGCACCGAAGAAGTATTTTGGAGGCTTCCCGAAGGATACTTGATCCCCTACCAGTACCTTATAGCCAGATATTCCCATAGCACAACATCAACAACATCATTATCAGCAAAATAGCGCACCACCAAGACAATTCAAGCCAAGACCTCCAAGAAGGCAACTTGATCCCCTACCAGTACCTTATAGCCAGATATTCTCATATCTGCGAAATGAGGGCCTTCTAACATTGAAGGAGTTAAAATCAGCTGTTTTTCCATATCCACCTGGATACGACGCTAATGCCCATTGTGAGTTTCACATGGGAGCACCTGGTCATACCTTGGAAAATTGTTTCACATTTCAAAATCGGGTACAAGACTTGATCGAAGCCAAGGCTGTTTCTTTCACTCCGAGACGCCCAAACGTGAACACCAATCCTATGCCAACACATAAGGATGCTTCCGTCAGTGCCATTGAGGAGAGTGATCAAGGCAAATTGATCCGTAAGGTTGAATAGATACAGACCCCTATCACCGTGATATGAGTACAATTGCTGAAGAGTGGTCTGATCCTGGAGGAGCTGGTTGAGGAAGAGAACAATGAAGAGTTGAGGAGTTTTATACAACAAATGCTGGATCGGGGCGAGTTACAGATAAATTGCCGTGTTAAGGGCAAGCGTCAGGAAGAGATAGCCGTGGTGGACATCCCCTATGATGAGGTTAAAGTAGAAATACCTATAAGCCCGTTGGTGATAGAGTTTCCAGCACCATTCGAATATAAAGATGAAAAGGCAGTCCCATGGATATATCAGCCCAGAGCTTTTAAGCAGGGGCAGGAAGATCAACCTTTGATGATCAACGTGTTGGTGTAAGCCCTAGAGGCCAATACTTTTGGTACTTGTATCGAATTATTTATTAATAATAAAAGGCTTTTTCTTTATTATTTTTGTTTAATAAAGTCCCTAGAATAGCTAGTCCGTTTAATGTATCAAGTATGACTTAATCATGAGATCACATTAGACATAAGGACACTATTCTTAAAGTATCCGTAGTCAAGCTTTATTGTGAAGTGGGATAACATTAAAGCATGAAGACTATTATGTTTAGAGACTGATGATCACATCTCATGGATCATGGATAAAGAGTTATCAAGTCTTAAACATAGGTATGAATATTAAGAGTAATATTTATACTGGATTGACCCGCTATGAGAATACTATATAGAATTTTATGAAAAGTGTCATAAGTTATTCTCATGGTGATAATGGTGTATACCACCCTTCGACCTGAAACCACTATGGACCCTAGGTGTATAGTCGAGTGCCTTATTGCTGATCAAACGTTATCCGTAATTGGATGACCATAAAGACAGTTGATGGGTACTCCACGAAGCATGCTAAGGAACATGAGTGACCTAGATGGAATTTGCCCATCCTACGTAACAGGATAAATGTCTATGGGCCAAATATTGATCTGGACAAGGATGACACGGTCTATGCCTTGTGTTCAATATAGACATAAGGGCAAAAGGGTAATTATACACATAATTATTATCACAAAAGGATTTGTCATATCACATGACATTTTCGTGTCTTGGGTAGCAGTGATGTGTTGCTAGATACCACTCACTGTTTATTATGTTAAATACGTGATTTAATATAATTGCCAATGCCACGAAAACCTATAGGGTCGCACACAAAGGACGGATTGATGAGAGATAGAGTAATTAAGGAATACCGTAATGTACGGTGCCCTTAAGTGAATTATAGAACATCGTAAGGTACGGTGTACTTAAGTAGAATACGAAATATGGTAAGGTACCACACGCTTAAGTGATTTTGGCATATTATAAGATATGGGCCATATACACTTGAGTGGGCTTTTTAGCTTGTAGCCCACACAAGTGGTTCTATAAATAGAACCCTTGTGTAGAAGCATTGTCACACTTGCAATTTCGTTTCTCTCACTCTCTCTCACTCAAAGCCTTCATTCGTAACAGCTAGCACTGAGATTGAAGGAATCCGTTCGTGTGGACTAAGTAGAGGCGTTGTCATCGTTCAACGTTCGTGATCGCCACAAGAGGTAACGATTCTATCACTGATCATGCCCATTCGTAAGGATCATTAAAGGAGAAATTTTAAATTCCGCTACGTTTTGGATCGCCCTTCTCCTTCACAACGAACCAAATGTCACTTCAATTATGGGGCCAGCAAGAATGACGCGTAGTGGCCGAGTGTTCGCACCAAGAACTGCTGATACTTCTGAAAGAGCTAAAGGGAAGGAGGCTGATGTCCAGATCCCCATCCCTAATCAAGGAATGCAAGACATGCACCTGTCTCCTAAAGCTGCTGTCACTCGTGAGGAGGCTGAGGAGTTTTTGAGAATAATCAAGAAGAGCGATTATAAGGTGGTGGACCAGCTAAACCAAACACCTTCCAAAATTTCCATGTTATCTCTACTTCTCAACTCAGAAGCATACAGGAATTCGCTGTTGAAGGTATTGAGCACCACTCATATCACAAAGGACATAACAATAGAACAGTTTGATGACGTGATAGCTTGTGTGACTACTGGGAATTTCTTGGGTTTTAATGATGACGAACTATCGATTGAGGGAAAGAACCATAACAAGGCACTCCATATCTCCTTGAAATGCATAAATACTATACTATCAAGGGTGTTAGTAGACACAGGTTCCTCATTGAATGTCATGCCGAAGACAACTTTGATAAAGCTACCAATAGAAAGGATAAGTATGAAGCCCAACACCCTAATTGTAAAGGCATTTGATGGCTCAAAGCGAGCAGTGATAAGAGAGATTGACTTACCAACCAAGATAGGTCCAACTATTTTCAATATCACGTTCCAGGTCATGGATATACACCCTGGTTACAGTTGCCTACTTGGGAGACCCTGGATTCACTCTGCGGGTGCTGTCACCTCCACTCTGCATAAAAAACTAAAATTCATTACAAATGACAAGATGATTGTGGTTGGAGGAGAAGAAGATATCTTGGTTAGTCACGTGATATCTTTCCGATATATCGAGGTGGATGGTGAAATCACTGAGACACCATTCCAATCCTTGGAAGTGGTAAACATGATGGCCATCCAACAGACCTTGGAGGTCCCGAAATCAGAACCATCCATGGCCTCGTGGCAAGGAGCTAAAGCTGTTATGGAAAGTGAAGATGCACAAGACTGGGGCAAAGTGGTGGAAGTGAAAGAGAAACGAGACAAGTTTGGCCTAGGGTATGACCCATCATCAGACAAAGCCGGTAACTAACCTGACAAAGAGAAGATTCCTTCTGTAGAGAAAACATTCACCAGCGCTGGCCACATCTTTGGCAAGCAGGTGGCAATGATCAGTGAAGAAGATCACGAAGAGGGGGTGTCTAGCTGGATGCGTCAAGCCGCACCAAATGAAGAACTGACAAACTGGAAGGCTGTGGAAGTTCCCCAAATATTTCAAAAGTAATTTTATCATTTTAGACAAAACCATGTGCTCTGCCCAAGGCACAATGGCATGTTGTAGGGCCTCCTTTATCTTTTTCAAGAGTTTTTATCATTAATGAAATGACAATTTGCATCCAAATTTTTGTTCCTTTCCTTTCATTTTTATCTATTTACAAAAATGGCAATCAATTTTTATGCACACACTTTCTAAATAAACTGCATAAATCATAACATGTAGAAACACCACCGAGGCCGTTGATAACGACACTGCTAAGGTCCAATATGACTTTGATTGTCCAATCTACCAAGCTGAAGACGAAGTGGGGGAAGATTGCGAGCTCCCTAAAGAGTTGGCCAGATTACTCAGGCAAGAAGAGAAGGTCATTCAACCACACCAAGAAGACGTTGAAGTTATCAATCTGGGAACAGAAGAAGATAACAGAGATGTGAGGGTAGGCGCCGCACTTCAAGATACAGTAAAGACAAGATTGATAGAGCTCTTCCACGAATATGACAACGTGTTTTCTTGGTCATACCAAGACATGCCTGGATTAGACACTGATATCGTGACCCACAAGCTTCCCCTTAAAGAAGAATGCCCTGTTGTCAAACAAAAACTAAGAAGAACTCGACCTGATATGGCTCTCAAGATCAGAGAAGAGGTGAGAAAGAAGTTTGACGCTGGTTTCCTGGAAGTCGCTAAGTACCCACAATGGGTTGCTAATATTGTACCAGTATCGAAGAAAGATGGGACGGTCCGCATGTGCGTAGACTACCGAGACTTGAACAGAGGCAGTCCCAAAGATGATTTCCCATTATCTCACATTGATGTATTGGTGGATAACACATCTCATTTCTCTGTGTTTTCCTTTATGGATGGTTTCTCTGGATACAACCAAATTAAAATGGATCCCGAAGACTTGGAGAAGACCACGTTCATTACTCCTTGGGGCACCTTTTGTTACAAAGTAATGCCGTTTGGATTAAAAAACGCTGGGGCAACATATCAACGTGTCATGGTGACTCTCTTTCACGACATGATTCATGAAGAGATGGAGGTGTATGTCGATGACATGATTTCCAAGTCCCAGACAGAAGAAGAACACATCACCAACCTGGGGAAACTATTCGCTCGTTTCAGGAAGTTTAAGTTGAGACTTAATCCTAATAAATGCACATTTGGGGTTCGATCTGGGAAGCTTTTAGGCTTTATTGTAAGTCAGAAGAGAATTGAAGTAGATCCTGACAAGGTTCGAGCCATTCAGAACATGCCTGCACCCAAGACTGAAAAGGAGGTTCGTGGTTTCTTGGGGAGGCTAAATTACATCGTCAGGTTTATCTCTCACCTTACTGCAACATGTAAACCAATATTCAAGCTTCTGAGGAAGAATCAAGGCGTGGAGTGGAATGATGACTGTCAAATAGCCTTCGATAAAATCAAATAATACTTGCAAGAGCCATCGATTCTAATGCCCCCTGCCGAAGGGAGACCTCTCATCATGTATCTAACCGTGCTCGATGAGTCCATGGGTTGTGTATTGGGACAACAAGATGAGACTGGTAGAAAAGACTATACCATCTATTATCTGAGCAAGAAATTTAACGATTGTGAGACCAAATATTCATTACTCGAGAAGACCTGTTGTGCACTCGCATGGGCCGCTAAGCGTCTCAGGAAGTACATGCTAACTCATACGACTTGGTTGGTATCTAAAATGGATCCCATCAAGTACATATTCGAGAAACCAGCTCTCACTGGTAGAATTGCCCGATGGCAGACGTTGTTGTCAGAATACGATATCCAATATGTTGCGCAAAAGGCGATCAAAGGGAGCATATTAGCAGACCATCTTGCTCACCAACCGCTAGAGGATTACCAATCTTTGAAATTTGACTTCCTAGATGAGAACATCATGGCTGTTAAGGACGTTGAAGACTCCGAACTAGAGGAAAGTCTGAAGCCAAGAGCAGGTTGGACGCTCATGTTTGATGGTGCCTCAAATGCAATAGGCCATGGAATTGGGGTAGTGCTGATGTCTCCCAAGAATTTCCATCTACCATTCACCGCAAAGCTTTGTTTTACCTACACAAACAACATGTCCGAGTATAAAGCTTGCATACTAGGGTTGGAAGAAGCTATTAAGTTGAAGATCAAGATACTAGAAGTATTCGGGGACTCCACTCTAGTCATACATCAGATCAGAGGTGATTGGGAAACAAGACATGCTAACCTAATTCCATACCAGGATTATGTACTGAAGCTACTCCCAAAGTTCGACGAAATCACTTTCTCTCATATTCCTCGAGAAGAGAATCAGATGGCAGATGCCTTAGCAACTCTGGCTTCCATGTACAAGTTGATATGGCCCAACCATCAACCTCATATTGAAATTAGGCGTTTTGACGAACCTGATCATTGCCTGACGACAGCAGAAGAGCCAGATGGTAAACCCTGGTTCTTTGATATCAAACAGTATCTAGAGAAGCGGGAATATCCGACAGAGGCTTCCAACCTTGACAAGAGAACCCTCCGGAGGTTGGCATCAAAATTCCTCTTGAATGGAGAAGTATTATACAAGCAAAACTCTGACATGGTTTTGTTGAGGTGTATGGACAAACATGAAGCGGATCAGCTTATGAGGGACATACACGAAGGTTCTTTCGGTACGCATGCCAATGGGCATACCATGTTACCTTTTTAGCAAAAAACTAAGTGGACGTCCCGGATCACTTGTCTTTATTTCTATGGGTTTTAGAAATTGGAAGAAAGTTAGGAATGGAAAACATTGTTCCTTTCTTAAACACATGGGGAAGGATCCTTGCTCACCACACAACAATGCAATGAAAGCTTGTCAAGACTTGTTGAATCAAGATGGTCATATTAGAAACGTGATTCAAGTGTAAAGTTCAAGTTAAAGAATGAATAATCGGTTACGACTCAAGACTTCAATTAACACTGTTCGTTGGTTAACACTACAAGCTTGTGCTTTTAGGGGTCACGACGAAAGTAGAAAATCAAGAAATCAAGGTAACTTTCTTGAGTTATTGAAACTTTTAGCATCCTACAATGATGAAGTTGAAAAAGTTTTGTTGGAAAATGCTCCACAAAATTGCAAGTATACTTCACATCAAATTCAAAAAGAGCTCTTGCAAATTCTTTCTAGTAGGGTGAAAAAGAGTATTCGTGAGGAAATTGGTGATTCCAAATTTTGTATCGTTGTTAATGAAGCTCGTGATGAGTCAAAAAAGGAACAAATGGCTCTTGTATTAAGATTTGTTGACAAAGTTGGTTTAATACAAGAGAGATTTTTTGATGTGGCACATGTTAAAGACACCACATCTTTAACTCTTAAGGAAGCAATATGTGATATACTTTCTCGACATAACCTTGATGTTTCTAACATTCGTGGCCAAGGGTATGATGGTGCTAGCAATATGAGAGGAGAATGGAATGGTTTACAAGTCCTCTTTATGTAGGATTGTCCTTATGCATACTATGTTTATTGTTTTGCTCATCGATTGCAACTTGCATTAGTTACATCATCAAGAGAAATCAAACTTGTTCATAAATTTTTTGAGAAGTTTATCTTTGTTGTGAATGTTGTTTGTTCTTCTACAAAGCGTCATGATGAGTTACAAGTTGCCCAATTAGAAGAAATTGCTTATTTGTTAGAGATTGATGAGATTGTAACTGGTAAAGGTGCAAATCAAGTTGGTACATTGAAACGAGCTGGAGATACTCGTTGGGGGTCACATTACGATTCAATGTCTAGCTTGATAAACATGTATGAAGCAACTTGTTTAGTTTTAAAAAAAATTGCAAAAATAGAGGGAGTTATGCTACACGTGCGGATGCAGATAGTTGTTACAATTACTTGAAGACATTTGATTTTATATTTATTTTGCACTTGATGAAAGAAATCATGGGAATAACAGATATGCTTTGTCAAGCCTTACAAAAAAAAATCAAGATGTAGTTAATGCTATGAACTTGGTTCATTCAATAAAACATCTTATTCAAGGTTTGAGAGAAAATGGTTGGGATATATTGTTTACTAAAGTGGTATCTTTTTGTGAAAAGCATGGTATTGAGATTCCTGATCTTAATGATGTTCATTCAACAACAAGATTTGGACGCTCCCGTCTTGAAGAGAATCAAGTCACAATTCAACATTACTTTAAAGTTGAAATCTTTTTCACTACCATTGATAAATAGTTACAAGAGTTGAATAGCAGATTCAGTGAGCAGGCAATGGATTTGTTAACTCTTTCTTGTTCTTTATCTCCTAAGGATGGATATAAAGCTTTTAGCATTGATACTATTTATTCTTTAGTTGAAAAATATTATCCTATGGATTTTAGTGATCAAGAGAAGAATAATTTGCAATTTCAACTCCAACATTTTCTATTTGTTGCTCGTCAAGCATCAAACTTGAATAATTTATCAACTATTCAAGAACTATGTTCATGTTTGGTTGCATCTGGACAGGCTGAAACTTACTTCTTGATTGATAGACTACTTCGTCTTATCATGACTCTTCCCGTTTCTACGGCCACAACTGAGAGGTCTTTTTCAGCAATGAAAATTATTAAGACTAAGTTGAGAAACAAGATGGATGATGGGTTTCTTGGAGATAGCATGACAGTACATATTGAAAGGGAGATTAGTGCAAGCATTAGTTCGGAGTCAATTATGGACAATTTCAAGTCACTCGGAACACGTAAAGCATTACTTTAAGGTAGTTTTAAGTCATGTAATTTAAATTTTTAGTAATTAACTTTGTATGTATTTTAACTTTAATGTTTTATTTAAAATACTATTTACATTTTATTTATAATCTTTATTTTACGTTAGCGACCATCCCAAATTTTTTTATCTGGCTCCGCCACTGCCACAAATGCCAAATCTATGTTGGCAAAATACATGTACCGCCTACCCCGCTGAATGTCATAACATCACCTTGGCCTTTCTCTATGTGGGGCATCGACATGATTGGAATGATACAGCCCAAAGCATCAAATGGACACCGGTTTATCTTGGTGGCCATAGATTACTTTACCAAATGGGTGGAAGCCGCGTCTTATGCGAATGTCACAAAGCACGTAGTCACCCTTTTCTTAAAAAATAACATCATATGTCGATATGGGATTCCCAACAAGATCATCACTGATAATAGATCCAATCTCAACAACAAGACCATGGATGAGTTATGCGTAACGTTCAAAATCGAGCATCACAACTCATTACCTTATCGACCTAAGATGAATGGGGCTGTTGAAGCGGCGAATAAAAATATCAAGAAAATCATCCAAAAGATGGTTGTCACGTAAAAGGATTGACACGAGATGTTACCTTTTGCGTTACATGGCTATCGCACGTCGGTACAAACTTCAACAGGGGCAACCCCTTATTCCTTGGTATACGGTATGGAAGCAGTTCTCCCTATAGAGGTGGAGATCCCCTCGATGAGAGTCTTGATAGAGGCTAAGCTAGACGAGGCAGAATGGGTTCAATCAAGGTACGACGATCTCAACCTTGTTGAGGAGAAGCGCTTGAAAGCGTTAGGTCATGGTCAACTCTATCAGAGGCGTCTTAAAAAGGAATTCAACAAGAAAGTTCGTCCCAGGGTGTTTCAAGAGGGAGATTTAGTGCTGAAGAAAATCTTGCCTATTCACAAAGACTTCAGAGGGAAATGGACACCAAATTATGAAGGTTCATTTGTGGTGGTTAGAGCCTTTTCTGGAGGCGCTCTAATTATAGCAACTATGGACGGTGATGAGTTGCCGCTTCCCACCAATACTGATGTTGTTAAAAAGTACTTCGCCTAAAAATGTGGAATAATAAAAGCCGCTAAATAGAAAACCTGTAAGGGCAATTTAGGCAAAAAAATGGCTATCCCTGTGGATTTAAAACCCGAAAGGGCGATCCAGGCAAAAATTAGGGATGAAAATAAAAGAA